>NC_041408.2:45781981-46381981 GCF_900747795.2 Erpetoichthys calabaricus | reverse complement strand
GCTGATGCCACCAAGCAGGGATCACGTATTCCTGCAGCACCCCTAGGTGGCACCCATGGAACACGACATGGCTGTCCTATTTGACTGCAGTTCTCAGCATGTCTTATGGGTGCCCTCAGAGGTAATGTTGCCCCATAATGCTGCAACCTACTGTGTTGGGGGAGAATGTTGTCTCCCCCTGTTCTTGCATCACGCTGGTCTCCAGAGAGAGAGAGAGACTGGTTTTAGGTACTGTAAATTCTGTCTTAAATTCTATGTTTTTGATCAGTCCGCAATTGCATTAAGTTAGAGCACATTTGAGTTCAGGTCCCACACATTTAGTGGCACTTTCTCCCAAGAAAGACCAAGTGTCACCACGAATACTGAGAAGAGAAAGACATTAGAAAAGACTCAGTAATGGCAAATACAAAAGAATTTACTTCTGTTAAAAAGCAATATGTGGTGGCAATATGAAACCTAAGCACCAGTTCTCACATAAGTATACTGTGATAAAATAATGAGTCCTTAGCTTTTAAATTCTAAGAATGATGGGGGTCTCTAAAAATGGTAGGCAGAGACTCACTTAATAATGTACACACTGATATTCAGTCATACAAGGCCAATTTAGAATAACCAATTTATCTTACTCACTGTGATTTGGATATTCATTTGAGGAAAACCACACAAGCATGGGATGAATGTGCAGACTGAAGGCCTGGGTTTAATCCCAGGTCCACAGAGTTGTGGAGCAGCCAACAGTTCTGTCACCCTGCCATCTATCTTTCCAGTTAATTCAATTTAAGGGTGGGTGGAAGGTGGAACCTCATCTGGCAGCAGCAGGCACAAGACAGGGGCCATGTCCAGGACAGGGCATCAGCCTTTCACAGCATGTTTTCCTGCACACTACTTGGACGATATAGAATTGCTAGTTAATCAAACACACCCGTAATAGGGATGTGAGAGGAGAATCCACACTGCAGAATGTGAAAACTCCAAATACACAGTGACCAGGTTGGGATTTGACAGGGAGCTGTTAGACAGCAACAATTCTAATATAGTACGCTGTCCTGTATGATTAACATTCATTTTTAAATACATATGCATTATCACATTTTTTCCATTGACCTCAGCTACCTTTAAATAAGATGGAAAACTTTTTTTTTCTGAATTAGTAGCTCTCCTGGAATTAAGTGCAATAAATTAAACAGGCCTAAGGCATACTAGTAGTGGTTTACGTTCAGGTCCCAAAATAAACACGGCCATAACAGGCACATGTTTCCTTAGAGACAGCTTCAAAAGGCTGGAAGGTTAAAGAATCTAGAGTGCAGGTTCATTATGATGATGCCAAAAAGAGGCTCTTAAAAGGGTTCAGCTGAAGAGTATTAGTGAGCAAATAAAATGTAAAAATACTCCTTTAATTCAGCAGAAATACAGAGAAGGGTCAAGTGCTTCAGATACTTTTAAATAACATAAAATTAAATTGGAAAACTGCAAATTGAGCAGGAGTCTACTATGACAATTTAAGCTTAACATAACATAATGTGACCAACAGCATTCTCAAACCTGATTAATCTTATTTAGGGTTGCAGGTGGCTGGCCCCATCCTCAGCAACAATGAGTGCAAGGCAGGAAACAGCCCTGAACAAGGCACCAGTCCATCTCAGGACCGACTCGTGCATTCAACCACACTCACGTCTGATCCAATTTAGAATCACCATTCAATCTAACTTACATATCCCTGGGGGCGCTGGACGAAAATTGGAGTACCTGGACGAATAAGTTAAAGATAGGTTGTTTATGAATTGTGAATGTACCTAAGAGGTTACTTACAATCAGGCAGTCAACAAGCAAACTCCACATGGATGTCTGGGTGCTGCACTAAAACTCAACATGCATCAGTGCTATCAACTGAGCCACCCTGTTGTATTCATGTAAAGCACAAAGTTATGAGACAAGGCAGCTTGTTAGACATATTGTAAATGAAATCTTCTTTCTTTAAATATTTTACTTTTCCTAATTTTGCTCACATAACTGAAATATGCAAAATACAATATCTTGAAAGATGTGCTTATTAAATTTGGTTGCAGAGAAAATGTACATCATGTCGTGAATCCATTCCATTTGCAACTTGAAAAAAATGGATATGGTTAAGTAGACAAAAGTGACATGCATTGTCCAGTTTGTAATAAGAATTATACTGACAGACATTGTTGGAATCAAGAGATGAGATGAAGGGGAAAATAAATTCTGATGGCAGCTTTGAAATTCAAGACTAAAAAGATCTGACATTCCCTCATCTGCCCAAAGTTTAACTTGAAGATTAATAGAAGAAAACCTGCTTGAATGGCAAAGGGTTTATGGCCTGGAGCCAAGGCATCAGTTCTGCCTGTACCTGATAGTTAAATATTATTGATATATATATAAATATTTTTTTTTCAAAAGCAGCCAGTGTGGCCTAATGGACACAGCACTGGATTGTAAACTTGAATGTAGCTGGTTCAGTCCTATTCCTTGACTCCCAGTGTGAACCTGAGTGAGTCACTTAACCTTCTTGCGTTATAAAAATATGTAAGTACCTATGAAACATTTTGTATGCTGTTTACTATAGAAAGGTAATGTATAAGTTAAAGATGGCTATGTTTCAATTGTGAATATGCTGCAGAATCTACTTAACATGAATCATTTCCCATGGACTATTATAAATCATATGAACAGGACAAAAATATCCATAAACTCAGGATTCCAATTAAAAATAATACTATTGCTTTTTAACGTTTGTATAAATATATATATATATATATATATATATATATATATATATATATATATATATAAACATATAAATGACCAAAAATCACAATTTCCTTGCAATTAAAATGTCTTTTCTTGCTAAATTGAGAACTAAAAGCGAAGCCATTTCCTGCAGATTCCACTGGAGCAAACCATCTAATTTCAAAGTTCTAGAAGTTACAACTTTACCGGTTCTGAGCATTTAATGTTATTCAAAAGAAAAATAACCTTTTGTGACAGTTTAACATTGATTGATAAGCCTGCCAAATGCAAAGAGATAAATAAGCAGGTGATGGATAAACACTGCTTGGAGTAAAGACATTACACCACATGCATAAAACGGCGCCAGCCACCTAGGAACTGTGGGTGGCCGGAGGTTAGCCATTTCATGCCCACTCAGTAATGCAAGCTTAATCGCTTCCAATATTTTCTGTTAAAAAGGACGCTTAATGAGCCAGTTTCACAAGCCCAGAGAAACTGATTATTATCTGTGAGTTCCTACAGAGTTGGTTGTTGTCCAAGAGTCATTTTCATGAGTGCTTCTGCTAGTCCAAGCCATTAGATGGCAATATTGCTTTTTTATTGAACTCAGGACACACATCTTCTGTGCTTCCACTCAAGTTACTCAGAAATAAACACTAAGTTTAGATTTCTGTATTGTCTCTTGTTGATCAGCTGTTCTCTACTGTGTGCTGCAGTTTTCTGTATATTGATGTGAATATTTCCTGTCAAAGAGGGAAGATTATTTAGGGTCGGTAAAGTTTGTAGTAATTTGTTTGAAGGTAAATCTGAAAACATTGAACTCCTTTCAGTAAATCTATAATAATAAATCATTTTTTAATTAGATTTATTCTTATTCATTTCAATAAGCAACCTTTCAGTTTATTTCTATTAATTACATTATGCCAAAAAGCACTAATTTATTGATTGGTTTTAATAAAAGAACGACGGAGAATAATGGAGCAATTTAGTCCACTAGATTCTGTCTTCCTAGGGCTCAAGCTGCAAATAATTAAACATAAAAGTTAAATCATTATGATTATTGCATCAGTTTGATCATTTCCTCCTGCTTCCAACAGCGACTGTCTGCCACAGATTATTTAGTTTATACCAAAATAAGCAATAATAAAATTACACTTTGAACATAATTATAGGCAAGCATGTAGCTTGAAAATGAGCAAAAAACATAAAAAACGAGTAGGGGAGAGTAAAGAAAGTTTCAATATAAAAGTTATTTGAAACCTTTTATATTCTGAGCCAAAAAACTGTCCTCGAATTTTGTCAAAAAGGTAGTCAGTAACATATGGATTGCTGATGATTACAAAAAAAGAAAAAATACTCCATTACTAATTTAAGGTAATTTTGGTTTTTACATTAAGTTTCATAAGTTGCTGCAATGGCTCCAGCTTCCAAAATCATAAATGTGGGAAAAGGACAAGTGGTGAGGATTAGACATATCAACAATAATATTGTATATAATATTAGCAACATAATGTCATCGCATTGGTTTCCTATCTAAAAACACAATGCAGAGATTCAAATTAATTGAATTAATTAAAAAGTTTTCTTTTTCTTAATTGTGGTGAAGTTTGTAAATAGTGCATATAGTCATTGCTGGTCCTACCATTTTTGATGTAGCTGCATTTTATCAAAACTTTGTTTAATAAATTTCTTATTATATAGTCGTGAATGATAGGCACCAAAGATTTGCCTAAAATCGTGTTTTTTTAGGAATCATGAAAAAATAACTAAATGATTTAAGTAAGTGTTATAATTTAACATGAAATACAATAAGATAATATGTTCTCAAATCTGCTTTATGCATTTCAGGGTGGTATACAGTATTACAGTGCAGGAAAGCAGAGATCATGAAGGGAGACTGGCTTCACTGTGAATGCCCACCGATTCTGTGACCATCAAAAGGCTTACAGAGGGTCACACTGGGCACATCAAGCCATCAAATTAATTTCACTTCATCTATTTTCAGACCTCCATAATCTTCTTAGATTTTAAATAAAATCCACCCATTGATTTTTTTCAACCTTCATTTATATTATGTAGGAAGCACGGTGCAGTGGTTTAGGGCTTTGGACTTCAGACCCCGAGTTTGTGGGTTCAAATCTTGCTACTGACACTGTGTGACCATGAGCAAGTCAGTTCATCTGGCGGTGGTCCAATTGGGAAAACAAACAAAATTTGAATAATTGTGTCTTGAATAAGTCACCTTAGATAAAGACATCAGCCAAATAATAAGTAACTTCATAAATGTGGATGTGGGGATCCGAAATTAAATGAATGGAACATATTTGAAGAGAAAGAGGACCTGCAAACTTCACACCTCAGACTTTCATATTGTGAATCTGTTTTGGGGTGTCCAGTCACAAGTACTCAGGATGTTTGTCCTCCATTTCAGATGGCTCTCTTTAATCTAGAGAAGCAGCAGATATTCTGAAATCATACCGAGAGATTTTTATTCTTTTGAATCAATCCTATCCTATCTTTTTGCACCATAAAAATGTAATTTATTTAATGCCAACTTATAAAACATCAGAAATTACACTGAAATTATAATGGTTATTTCTGTGTATTTGCTGATTCTATTTTATTTCCTCATTAGGGTTGAAAACACTAGAAAACATTTATGAAAAACTGTACATGACAATATTTATAGAAATTCACTCCCATCGGGCGGAGTGGTGGCTCCGAGGCTAGGGATCTGCACTGGCAATCGGAATGGTTGCCAGTTTGAATCCCATAAATGCCAGAAGTGACTCTACTCCATTGGGCCCTTGAACAAGGCCCTTAACTTGCAATTGCTTCATCCTGGGTAGGATATTAATCTGCATCCAGCCCTGCAAACAGATCCTCCAACTTTCAGAGGTGGGTGCGGCAACACGCTGTAAAATCAGTGCTTGCTCCAACCTCCCACTCGCATCATTGCAAAACCTGCCTGTGATTGTGCCTTACATTTTGAAGTACTACAACATCTGTATGTACACAGGTTTACACCAGTAGTTATTTCTACAAATTATTTTATTGGTCAAAATTACACTAAAGTATATTCAAATGTCAAAGTACAGTATATATCAGATACAGTATTAAAAGATGTGTAAATGAAAGTTTGCAAGTTATTAGTTTTATTTAGGTTAAGTGATATTGCTTAATTATCTGTCCATTTGAGCATTGCATGTACCTTCTAACTAGTTTTCCATTCCTCTATTGTCAGAGCCTTCTTTTTCCATTACATGGTGCTGAAGAACTACAGCTTAGGCAGGAAGCAACTCTGCAATAAGATTCAATGCACTTTCAGGTACACACACATACAAACTCACACTGGAAGAAAAACCAATGGAGACACTGGGAGAACTTGCAGAATCCAAAGAAAATCACATCACCATTGTGCTGTCTCTACACTCTTTAAAAATACTGGCTCTTTAATGGCACTTTATGGTTCTGAGTTGTGTGGTTCCTCATAAAACTATTGCTCGACAAAGCACCACTTCATTCTGGGAAGGGTTCTTTGCATATGCTTTGAAAAGCTTTCTAATATGTACAAAAAAGCTGAAATTTTTATTCTATGATAGGCTACCTAGCAAGATGCTAACAGATTTAAAAAAACCTGAACTTAGCCTGTGTGACTGTACGCAGCAATAAAAAAATGATGACTTATTGGTATTTCACATCTGTTTATGGCTCTTTACTATATAGAGCCTATTACGGATCTAAATAAATAAATGTTCTTTCTGAAAACTTAATGTGGATGGGTCTTCTGGGAATGGTTTCCCTATGGCATCACTCTGAAGAACCACTCTGGCACCTTTATGTTTAAAGAGGTGCTATTCAAAATTAAACATAAGCTGCTTTCATTTACAAATGGACACTTGTTCAGCTTTCTACAGTTTGTTCAATGAGTAGTGATTTAGATGCTTAATCTTATATTCAAACATTGACAGCAGGTATCAAGATTCTTTTATGATACATTTACATTTAAGGTTCTTTTGAGCAAACAGAAATGGTCTGTAAACACATTTTCTTTTTTACTATAAGAGAAATGATAACAGCATCTGAATTTAACATTACATATGAGACACCAATACACAGTGCTGACAGTTTAGCTTCATTTTTGTCTTCATAGTATTCATAGTTCATAGTCTTCATGTATTTCAAGAAGGAAAGACATAACATTACTTTCTCAAATCTACTTAATCCAGTTCAGGGTTTTGTTGGATGGAGCCTTTTCCTGCAGGCTTAGGTGCAAGATGGAGAATGACTTTGGAATAAGCATCAGTCCATCTCAGGGCCCACTTACGCATTCAGTCACACGGAGCCAATTTAGTGCTTAATTAATTTACCACATTTTTAGGGTCTGGAACTAAATTGAGGCACCCAGAAGAACTATACTATATTTAATTAAAAGTGTTCAATGATCTGCATAACATTAGCAATATATGAGACAGTAACAAAAATTGTGTTTGCACTTGTTTAAAATGTAAGCTTAATTAAATCTACAATATACATATAGAATGTAATTTAGCACTGTGCTTCTTTATAAGTGCAGTGTGTCTACTTATTTTGGCCACAGTCTGACAAATGTAACAGGAAGCCTGAGCCTTAAAGATGACAGTGGTCATAATACTAAGTAGTATGATCAATTAGTAGTATTGTACTAAGGAGGAAAGGTTTCCGTTTAAGTAGTACCTTGAACAACAAGTGTTTGGTCAGAGGCTCACAGGAAACCAATGGTGGGTATTGCTTCTGCCAGCATGTGCTTAGTAAATGCACAACTATTGTAAGTCTTATTATCTTTTTGTAATCAGTGTCTCTTCAGATGAGAAACGCCTTTTAGATTCTGAGATAATTCTCAGGGTAGGTACATTTTTGAAACATACAGCACCCACTAGTCAATAAATTTCTATGAATAAAATTTTCTTATATATTCACCCTGTGATTGACTGGTGCCATGTTCAGGTGTGGTTCTTGCCATGTGTCCTATGATTGCTGGGATAGACTCCAGCTACTCTGCACCCCTGTTCTGGCTGAAGGGCTATACAGTATGATCTTGATTTTATCTAAAAATCTCTTGCAAACAAAAATAAACTCATTTTAAATTGTGTGGAACAGTGGCCTTTGTGGAATTAAAATTATGGTGGAACCACAAAGGCCACACAGACAGGAGAGATCCTGTCAGAAAAGGTGATGCCATTCTGAAATGCTGGGTACAGAGGGAGACAGTGTGTGTGTGTGAGAGGTGGGGGGGGGGGGGGGGGAGAAAGGAGAGCTTATAAGATCCACTCCTCTGCCTAAATCCATTGGCCTGTGTACATGGCTGCAGGAAGGTCTCAGGAAGGATCCTGGGTTGGAGAACGTGAGTGCAGATTGTGTTTTGCCACTGACTCTGAGTAAGCAGTGTGAGGAGGAGATGGGGATATAAATGTGCAGGCTTTGGACATGGTAAAGAAAAGATCATGGAATTGCATGGCAGAAGTAATGGAAGAACAGGGCTCAGTAGTGTCATAAAAACACATAAAATTAAGATATCAACATATTTTTTGCTATGCATTTTAACCACCAAAAGACAATATTAAAAAGATATCACACCATCAGTATTAAATATTCAACATTAAAAGCAGAAACATAAATAAACATCTGTTCAATGGACAATGTGCTAAACTGTACTGTACATGACTAATCAACATTGAAGGTGACTACTACAAAATAGTGAGACGTGCAAGTTCATCCACGCAATGGGTTGATTAAAGGGACTCTAGCCTTCAAGTCCCAATATCAGAACTAAAAGATTCAGCCAGCAGGTGTACACCGGAGCAAAGGTATTATGAGAACACTGCATGGGTGAAGGGCCTGCCCAAATAACCTAGAAACAGGATAGTGGCTCCAGGTACAAAGAAAATTTCACATACCGCAAAAAAAAAAAAAAAATCCTAGATGACAAAAACTGTAAATAATGTAAACTGGAAAAATATGATCATGACACTGAGCTCAGTTTGATAAAAAAATATGTTAACAATAGATCACTTTTACTGCTTATTTAATTTGTGCACACTGGTGCCATCTGCTGGTAGGATCAGGTAGTGCCCCACCTGCCCTTTATCCAGAGATACAGATGGTGCTGGTCTGGAACTATAATTCAACACATGAAATGAGAAAGCTTACAAGCAGCAAGGGGACCACCTATCAAAAAATGATTGGTCACGTGTTTTATAAATCAGCACACTTTTTCTCTTTATTTAATGTGGTCTTAATGAAAAAAAGAATTTGAAAGCTTTAATTATTTCTTCTTCTATATTTAATTATGTCATCAGTTTATTGCTTGTTTGCATTTTTTGTTTCGTTCTTGATGGCATTTTAATATTGTTCTGCTGCTATTGCTTAAAAATGTCTCTTTTCATGGAAAAATCTAATTTTTTCGATAAGGTAGATATCCATTCTATTTCAAGGCAATAAATTTACTTAACATTGTTATAAAATCGTCACTCCAATTCAGGGTTGCTAGCCTTTCCCGGCAACACTGGGTGTAAGGCAGGAAGTAACCTTTGAAAGAGTGCTGGCCTCATATTTAATATCAAGCATTAACATCAGTGAGTTGCCTTCTAGGCTCTGATGACGTATGTAGTCCCACCTCAAAATGTTAGGGGACACTGTTGCTAACCTTGTCAACTGTTCCTGTGAAAACACCCACTGAGAGCAATTGACTCCGCCCCTTCCAAGGAAATTCCTATAAAGCTCTTCATTCCCAGAGGGAGGTGTTTGACTTTGACCCAAGCTAACCAGAGAGACATAGCTCTACAAAAGACAATGATCTGCTCAGATGAGCAAAGATTACCTTAATAGAACCTGTATTTTTTGTTTACAGTGCCATTGCACCTAGTTTTATTTTCTGTTTGAAAGAATTAAACAGGAAAACCTTACATTTCTTCCTTGAACACAGGTTTCACTACCATTCAACCACAATAAACATAACAATTGTGTTATACATTGCAGTCACAGTGTTGTACATACATGCACATTAATGTAGTGATCTGGTATAATATAAGGTAGGGGAAAAAAACATCTTTCCATTTTTTGACAAGTCAAGATTTAAAGTAGAACCAGCCTTGGATAAGACATCACCACCATATAAATATGCCACCAGCATCCATGACACCTGCACTTCAGAACAAGTAGCTCTCTTGAAACCAAGCATGTTTGGAGCCAAACAGTATTTGTAATGGAGACCATGTAGAAAATCTTGGGTTGCTGCTGTAAGAGATGTTGCTGAGGAGTCCTGCCACGTGCAAAAGTTCGCTGATGACACTGCTATCGTGGGCTGCATCAGGAGTGGGCAGGAGGAGGAGTATAGGAACCTAATCAAGGACTTTGTTAAATGGTGCGACTCAAACCACCTACACCTGAACACCAGCAAAACCAAGGAGCTGGTGGTGGATTTTAGGAGACCCAGGCCCCTCCTGGACCCCGTGATCATCAGAGGTGACTGTGTGCAGAGGGTACAGACCTATAAATACCTGGGAGTGCAGCTGGATGATAGATTGGACTGGACTGCCAATACTGATGCTCTGTGCAAGAGAGGATAGAGCCAACTATACTTCCTTAGAAGGCTGGCGTCCTTCAACATCTGCAATAAGATGCTGCAGATGTTCTATCAGATGGTTGTGGCGAGTGCCCTTTTCTATGCAGTGGTATGCTGGGGAGGCAGCATAAAAAAGAAGGACGCCTCACGCCTGGACAAACTGGTGAGGAAGGCAGGCTCTATTCTAGGCATGGAGCTGGACAGTTTGACATCTGTGGCAGAGCAACGGGCGCTGAGCAGGCTCCTGTCAATCATGGAGAATCCACTGCATCCACTGAACAGTATCATCTCCAGACAGAGGAGCAGCTTCAGCGACAGACTGCTGTCACTGTCCTGCTCCACTGACAGACTGAGGAGATTGTTTCTCCCCCACACTATGCGACTCTTCAGTTCCACCCGGGGGGGGTAAACGTTAACATTATACAAAGATATTGTCTGTTTGACCTGCATTTTTATCACTCTTTAATTTAATATTGTTTCTTTATCAGTATGCTGCTGCTGGAGTATGTGAATTTCCCCTTGGGATTAATAAAGTATCTATCTATCTATCTATCTATCTATCTATCTATCTATCTATCTATCTATCTATCTATCTATCTATCTATCTATCTATCTATCTATCTATCTATCTATCTATGGGGCACTTGCCCTGTGGTTTGTGTGTGGATTTCAGTGCCACAGTGTAGTGATGAGGACACTGTGTTGTAATAGAGAAATAAAATTGAGGTCCTGGCTCTCTGGACATCTCCCTGAATATCTCTGAGAAAGAGTAGGGTGCTTTCTGGTGTCCTGACTGCCCACGATGGCCTGGTAGCCTCAAATCATCCAGAATATAAAGTGTTTTGTTAAAATTTTGTTAAAATTAATCATTTGTATCCAACAGAAATAAACAATACAAAACATTTTTTAAATAAATGCAGTGGTAGTGCATTATATCAGTATAAGAATCCAGGTTTTGGGGGTATCTTCGTAAAACCATGTTCTGTTTTTTCTCTCCCACATCGCTAAAGACATGCTTATTAGATCATTATGCAACTCTAAATTTAACAGTGTGTGTGCTGACTGGTGTGACTGGCCTTCTTCTCGCCTGTTTAATTTAGGTTTTGATTTTGTCTTTCTGTGTTAGTTTATCCCAGCGGCTACTGTCTTATGCTCGTGTTTCTTTACTTAACATCTTTTCTTTTTCTAATTGGACTTTATTTGAACCTCTACCCTTATTTTATTCATCTCCTGACTTCTTTACCTGGACACTGGTGCTTATCTGTATGAGTGAGCTGAGTAAGACCAGGTTTATACTTCACGTGAAGCGATGTATACTCCAGTGGACGCTACTGCTACGCAAGCATTGTACTATTTATACTTGTGTGCGTGTTGTGAATTGCCTGAAACACCCATTAAATTCCAAAGGAGACCTTCACCACAATATCTCTAAAAAGGATGAATGTTTAATGATTAAATCCATCAATTCTGGGATGTGCCCATTCCAGCTAGCATCGGGCACAAAGTAAAAACAATCCCTGGACGGGGCATCAGCTCATCGCAAGGTAAATACAAGCGTCATTTTAGTGTGACCAAATCTCCAAATCTGCATATCTTTGGAGGGAAACCGGAGCACACTGTGGAAACCCACCAGGAAATCATAGAAACTCCAGGTAGGGAACACCAGAGACGTAACTCCCCAGAAAAAAACTCCAGAAGCATGTAGCTATTAACAAGCGGGTCGGTTTTAAGATGATGTTTACGTTAGTCTATTTTAATGACAAAGTAAACTACGAGATTAAAGTGGACATTTCAAGATTAAAACCGAATTGTCCACTTTAATCACAAAATACACTTTTTCACCATGTTCTTAATTTTTTTTCTCTATGGCTCAAATATGCTGCCGTACATTCTGATGCTGTTGTGAAGGTGCAACAAAAAAAGATGGCACAGAAGATGGCATGTGAGACTTTTAAAATGTTCGTGTCATTATGTTGAGGAATATGCGATGCTTGAATATGCAAGCACCACGAATGCATTTGTATGTTTTGCTTCACCACATCGAACCATTCATCAAACATCGAAGCGCACACATCAATCTGGGAGGATCCTCAAAGCGGCTTTCTGTCACATGTAGATAGTAAACAGAGACTCTGATGTCACATTCCGACTTCTGTCACACTGCGCCCACTGACATTTTGCTGCTACTGCAACTCGTGCACACGTTTCATTAATTTCTGATGATGTGCTCAGAGGACACTTCAAAGGGAACGCGTGGCAGCCATGATGCGTGAAGTATAAACGAGCCCTAAGTGTCTACTAGTGAGCCCTGCGATGGACTTGTCAAGGTCTGTTTCCTGCCATGTGGCCCATGCTACCTTGATAGGCTCCGGCCCCCACAACCCAATTTGAGAATGTATGTTTTTGTATAAACTCTCATTACATACTCACTTAATTTTTACATATTTTTTTTTATTGACTCCAAGGTGTCATTACAATGCAAACATTAGTGAGCAGTAAGACATCCAGTACTACATCTTATTTAGCTCAAATACGCCTTAGATGGGTATTTTATCTGTGCATTTATCCCATGTAAAAAGCATATCTGCATGAGTCTGTGCTCTAAAGTGTTAAGGAGCTGATTAATCACTTATGGTAAATATCCCCTTACTTTCAGTGTAATGTAGAAAAGAAAAAAAATCAATCACATTCCATAGCTTTTTTTAATTCACAAACATGACAGTAACTATGTTGGGATACAACAAGTTAATTAAAATGTTATGAATATTCATGAAACACTTGTATGGCTTCAGTAATTATATATTCAGAAATGGTGCATGTGTCAGGGAAAGTCATTCTTGGGATTTAAAAAAAGTACAAGGGGTCTCAGTACAAGTAAAAACAACCTTTAGATATAATTGTCTTTATGTATGTGATGGGGGAAGGGGAACGTGTTGCCACCACATCCTTCATGGATTTCAAATTGAAATATTAATATTGTGTGGACCGTGTTAACCATGTAAAGCAGGCAGGTTTCAACATTTTACCGCTGTGTAATGTACTTTAGTGAAGTGTTACCTGGACTTAAGTTTCCCCTTTTAAATGAAAATATTCCTTATTAAGATTTGGGAATAATTTTTTCAAAATAAATTATGATTTCACTTTTAAATTTTATTGTGCTTAATAAATCTTTAAGAAATACAACCATCATTCACAGACTCCAAAAAAGTCTATTTGCTTTGTTCTCACCATTTGACATTAACAAGAAGAAGGTTCCACCAGACATTCTAATAGAGAAAGAACTATTTATCATCCTAGGAGGGTAAAAACACCCGTTGAATCTCAACAGATGCTGGATGCCTTGACAAATCATGGGACATGTTGCATGCTTTACCAGGAGGTAAAGTAGTCAGACAGGTAATGTACATTTATATTTACATTTATTTGCTTAGCAGATACTTTTATCCAAAGTAACTTTATGTGGAGGTCTACATAATTGAGTAAACATCGGCCTGAGGACTGTTTTTGTTACAAGTTACAAGTGTTTACGGGACAAGGGTACAAAATTGATCAGTAACAAGTGAAGAGCTAATTACAATTCCTAGACTGCAGACCCTAACAGCTAATATGAGTTAGACATAAATTCACCCAACAAACAAATTTTCAGCTGCTTCTTAACACATTATAGGAGTCAGCATTTCAGATGAAGCCGAAGTCGACAAGCCAGAGCTACACATGAAAGCAATCTGAACTGAGATTTGATATCATGCAGAGGAGGCATCACGAGACAGCATTCTAGAGCATACCTTGAGTTGTTGAATAGGAGCATAGAACTTGCAAGTTCTTTCCCCATTTCTGATTTACTGTGTGAACTCTGACCAGGGCACTTAACTTACCATGTCCATCACCTTTTTAAAAAATATGTAAACAACTGTATTAAATGTTTTATGTTTTCTTATATGAAATTGTCTAGTAAATGTATATAGTAATAATAACACCCATCTTTTTCTCTCTCCTTTGTCTTGACCCTATTCTTTCCTGTCAGCATGTTGTTGTTGTTGCTTGTCTCCCAACATAAATGTTCTAGTGAAGAACAGCTATTTGTACCTCATCAGAAACATGTTTCTGGGGCAAGGCCAGAATAGCCTCAGGAGACGAGGATAACAGCTAAGCCTATTCAACAACGGCACTTTGCCTCCGACTATAATGGATGCTTATTATTGACAAATAAACAGTCAGTCATTTACAACTGTTGATGGGTTTCCAACACTTACCAATGTATAATCTTACAGGGCTCCACTTGCCACCTTGGATGACTGAAATGTAAATGTGTTAGAGAGCAGGATGCAATTTGTAGACTTTCAAAAAACATACAACTGGTTTCCTAAACAAACTACCTTGTGTTTTGGTACTAAAATTTATCATAATCCCTGAAAAATGCCCCTGTTGGGTCAAGGCTACACCATATAGTGTTGTCATTCCTTTAAGGCCAATTTCTTGAGCTTACCTGGCCTGATGCTTCACAGTCTACCTCTTTGTCACCTAAACTTCCTGTTGGCACTGCAACTTTAAGGATCAGCATTATGGGTTCAGCTTCCACAGTTACTCATTACTCTCCCCATAGTTGCACTGTTTTTCTCTGGACACTTCATTTTTCCTCCTCCTTCCCAAAGACATGCACAGCTTTGTGTGAGCATCAGTGACTCTCTGTTGGCTTGGCCTACTCGTCCAGGATTGGTTTTCATCTTCAGTTCAGTGTTGTTGCCCACTCTGACCCTGTGGTAGATTTAGAAATGTCATGCAACACATTTACATTTTTTATTGATTATAGTGGCTATTCTTATGTTTAAAGACATGGATGTTAAGTATACCTGGAGACTATGTTGTGTAAAATTTTCAGCTACAGTACAGAAATAACAGTATAAGTCTAGTTACATAATTGCAGAGTTACATGCCAAAGAAACAAAAATAATAAAAAGTTTCTTTTGAATGCGGAACGTCAAATATATGGTACAGCGTCATGTCACATTTTCATGAAATATTATCATGTTTGTAATTAAAGATTCTAGCTTTAAAAAGGACCTTACTTGGACAGATTGCTAGTGGTGAACATGACACACTTCAGTACCATATGTATTCTCTCTTGTACCATTAACAACATGCACCATCACAATGTACTTTAAAAAACAGAAACATATATACATTCATTAGTGCATTAAAATAAGAACAGCTAACATAAATAAAAACAAAATAAAATGGAAATGTACATTATGGAACATTTTCTTTTCTCTTGTTAATGTCTTGCCTTGATGACTGGAGTCACTGATATTTCAGGCAAGTTTTTCTCTTAATGGTACTGGAACAGGACGTTAGATCTGATAAGTCATCACCATCGATGGGACCAACGTTGGACCTTTGCCACACGTAAAAAAACATTTGCATACATAATGCTAACTGCTTCAGTGCACAGAAAGGACTTGGATGACCAGTTGGTAAACAGCAAATGTATTTTTTTTTTTGTCATACCTTAAGATATTTTACTTAACAATTCAATTATTGAAATGTATGAGATTAAGAATCTGTATTTAAAAAATGTATGCATACTGTATATAATTCAATGTACATATTGCAGGTTGTTTTCATATTTAGCATTATCGTTTGTTAAGTGATAATTATGTAGTTTAACTGTGTTACGTTTGGAAATGTATGTACTGTATTTTCGCCTTTCATGTGTAAGTGTGTTATACTGTATAAAAATAAATTAAACATATAATGAGTACAAAATGGACCATTATGAATTAAACTCTGTTCGACTATAAAAGTACATTGCAACAGTGGCAAACAGAAAAACAGTCCCAAAAAAACAGACAGAGCTTATAAAGCTAAGAGACCTGACAGTATTATGTTAATAAATAGCAGGCAGGGCCGGCCCAAGTGTTTCTGGTGCCTTAGGCAATATAATTTAATGAGAGAGCCATCCTGGCCACTGACAGAGCATGAATGAGGCTTGTATGATCAAGAAGAAGTATCCACACGTTTCCCCCAGAACAGCTAAAGGTTTCGGTCTTTCTAGAACTGATGCAAGTTGCCTCATCTTGGTTTTTTAAGCTTTCTGGGAGACTGTCTATTAGAACTTTATAAATAAGAAAACATAGACAGAAAAACACTTTTTAAATTCAATATATCAATAGATAACATAAATGATTATTTTGTAATTTGTAAAATAAAATTAAAGGTAGCTTTCAAATCCAAAATATCTTTGAATTTCCACTTAAGTAACGGCATAGATATAACAAAATAAATGATATCTATAGTCATTTGTCTATGGTTATATGCTTCATTCAATGAGGCATTCAAGGCGCTATATAAATGAAATCCATTATTATTATTATTATTATTATACCGGGCCTTTCTATCGATGCTAAAAAAATTCAACAGAACAAAACATAGTACCTTTTTTTCAGATTGTCATTGCATGCCCAGTGTTCATTTTTGTTGAGAATTAAACTGAGCTGCTGCAGAGGTGTAGCGATGGTTCTTTTTGTTTCTGTCTTTTGGTATACCAACGTTTCAAAGTTTCAAATTGAGAGAGGATAGAAATCTTTTTGTCCTTCAAATATCCACCCATTTTAGACTGCATGCCACAGCGTTCTTTCCCTCTGTGCCCCCATTCTCTTATTAAGTTACATTAACAGGAAGAATTTTAAGTTGAACCATAAATGACTAATTTTGGGCGGAACTGAATGTGTTTTAATCTAATTGAAAAAAATGATTTGGCAAGTAATGGGGACTTTTTAAAATACATTTTTAAATAACAGGGACACATCTTTAAACCTTTACCAAATTAAGTGTTATGACTTAAGAGGTAGCCAAGGCTTTGCAAGCGCCAAAGTAGATTTTTTAAGGGAGATTAATGATCCGATAAAGGTGCTCAATGGCAAATTTTATTTTGTTTTAAATGTTAGCACAGTTTAAAAAATGATTTTCAGAAAGAAATGATCCACAGCAGAATGTGATTTATTGTATACATTTATTTTAATCAATTTTTTTTTTTGGTTTAAAATGGCATCCCTATCTTGTTTTTGGCTCCCCTCAAAAATGTCGGCAGCCTAGGCAAGGACTGAATAGTAAGGATTCTTAAGGAAACTGCTAAGGAGAAGGTATATATATAATACAAATAAATTCTGTACAATTCATACAATGTGATTTCCTGAATTTTTTTTTACATTCTGTCTCTCACAGTGGGAATGCACCTACAATGTGAATTTCAGACCCCTCCATGATTTCTATGTGGGAGAACTTGCAAAATCGCAGGGTTTTGCAAAATCGCAAATACTTATGTTCCTCACTGTATATACACAGTACTGTGCAAAAGTTTTAGGCAGGTGTGAAAAAATGCTGTAAACAAAGAATGCTTTCAGAAATATAAATGATTGTTTATTGTTATCAGTTTACAAAATGCAAAGTGAGCGAACAAAACAAAAATCTAAATCAAATCAATATTTGGTGTTACTACCTTTTGCCTTCAAACCAGCATCAATTCTTATAGGTACACTTGCACAAAGTCAGGGATTTTGTAGGATTCTAGTCAGGTGTATGATCAACCAATTCTACCAAACAGGTGCTAATGATCATCAATGTCACACGTTGGATGAAACACAGTCATTAACTGAAACAGAAACAGCTGCGTAGGAGACTTAAAACTGGGTGAGGAACAGCCAAACTCTGCTACCAAGGTGAGGTTGTGGAAGACAGTTTCATGTCATGGCAAGATTGAGCACAGCAACAAGACACAAGGTAGTTATACTGCATCAGCAAGGTCTCTCCCAGACAAAGATTTCAAAGCAGACTGGGGTTTCAAGATGTGCTGTTCAAGCTCTTTTGAAGAAGAACAAAGAAATGGGCAACATTGAGGATCGTAGACGCAGTGGTCGGCCAAGGAAACTTAGTGCAGCAGATGAAAGACACATCAAGCTTATTACCCTTCGAAATCGGAAGATGTCCAGCAGTGCCATCAGCTCAGAACTGGCAGAAACCAGTGGGACCCAGGTACACCCATCTACTGTCCAGAGAAGTCTGGCCAGAAGTGGTCTTCATGGAAGAGTTGTAACCAAAAAGCCATACCTCCGATGTGGAAACAAGGCCAAGCGACTCAAGTATGCACAAAAACATTGGAACTAGGGTGCAGAAAAATGGCAGCAGGTGCTCTGGACTGATGAGTCAAAATTTGAAATATTTGGCTGTAGCAGAAGGCAGTTTGTTCGTGGAAGGGCTGGAGAGTGGTACAATAATGAATGTCTGCAGGCAACAGTGAAGCATGGTGGAGGTTCCTTGAACGTTTGGGGCTGCATTTCTGCAAATGGAGTTGGAGAATTGGTCAGGATTAATGGTGTTCTCAATGCTGAGAAATACTGGCAGATACCTATCCATCATGCAATACCATCAGGGAGGTGTATGATTGACCCCAAATTTATTCTGCAGCAGGACAATGACCCCAAACATACAGCCAAAGTCATTAAAAACTATCTTCAACGTAAAGAAGAACAAGAAGTCCTGGAAGTGATGGTATGCCCCCCACAGAGCCCTGATCTCAACATAATCGAGTGTGTCTGGGATTACATGAAGAGACAGAAGAATGTGAGGAAGCCTACATCCACAGAAGATCTCTCCAAAATGTTTGGAGCAACCTACCAGCCGAGTTCCTTCAAAAAATGTGTGCAAGTGTACCTAGAAGAATTGATGCTGTTTTGAAGGCAAAGGGTGGTCACACCAAATATTGATTTGATTTAGATTTCTCTTTTGTTCATTCACTGCATTTTGTTGATTGATGAAAATAAATGATTAACACTTCCATTTTTGAAAGCATTCTTTGTTTACAGCATTTTTTCACACCTGCCTAAAACTTTTGCACAGTACTGTATGTATATATATATAAGCAGTTTGGACAGATCTCTGGAGTGTTGAATCCAGCAGCTTTATGAGTTGTAGAATTAGAAAATAATTTGTAAAATGAATGAGACATAAAAAAAATATATAATGGTTTCTTTCATTATATATTATGCTCATAGAAAGTGTGTTCTCTCTGCATGTGACCTTGTCAATTTGTCTTTCTGCAATTCACAATTAAATTACAATAAACTGGATAACAGTATTTATAATTTAAGGTACTTTAACTGATTATAGCTCAGTTTATAATTTTGGGTGCTTCTTCCAAATTCTTGCAATATTGCAGTAATTAACTTCAAAGTTTCAAATCATGAATGTAATTAAAATGTTGACATCCAGTCAATGAAAAATGTATATTTTAGGCTCCTAATTTAAATAAAATATATGCATCAGAGGTATGTAATGTAACACATGTTCAGTAGAATACTTTTACAGATAACGTCTATGCGCCATTATGAAAATCCTGCTGAGAACAAGAAGTTGTGTCAGTACATGACGGCCATATGGAAAAGACAATGAAGTATAGTAATTAAAACTGAACAACAAAAGAACTGCAGTGCGGTAATTAGAACACTGATTAATCAGCTGATAATTTTATCTTGATTAATGCTTCTGATTTTCTGTTCTTATTGACCTAGACTATTTAGGCTTAGTCCAATTAAATTTAAATTATGCTTCTTATAAATTCCTGTCAAAAACTGATTTTTAAGTTATACAAAAACACACTAACCATTCTTGCTACTTTGTTCCTTTCAGACACTATTTCTTATTTTATAATGTCATTTGTAGATTTAAAAATATACATAATTAAGAATTTAATTTCCTGTTAAGTATGTAAATTAGCAAAGGGCAGTACTTGCTTCCACAAGCTTTGATAGAATGAAATTGTCTTTAAATTTAAGTAATATTAATATAAAATAATTTTACTAGTGCCAATACAAACTTCTTTGTTTATTTTTGTAACTGAGCGCCCATCACTCTTTTTATATAGAGAAATAAAACATATTCAAAAATATTGTAAATGATATCATACATTTCACACTAGTTATGCTGAAATTAGCATCACTGGACTCCTGCCTAGTTGTCATCATACATTTGTCAGTATAAAAAAAGAAATCTACCTCTGGTGCTGTCAATTATAACATCCTGGTATTGTGCTCAGTTACTGTTATGAAGGCACAGGATTGGCAAATTACAGAGAATGCAGAGAATCCAATAATGCTTTGAGATTTAATCAGATGAAGAATTCAGTTAGGGTTCTGTTATTCATCAGCCCAAATCTGAAGTTTGGATGATATTGTCTGGGACAGATAAAGCACTAAACTACAATGATAACAAAATAAAAATGAAAAAAGCACTCTCAATTTAGGTGTACACAGTTAATCCAATATGCTGTATTTGCTTAACTATCCATTTTATGAATCTACTTTGTCTGTAAATTCAAAAAAATTACCAGAACATTTAAATCTTTAGTACAATTTGTGAAAAGATTAACGTATTGTTGACATTGTTAGGTCTTACTTGTTATTTCATTTCACTTCTTTATAACCAGCTAAAGTGCAACCAAAGGTATTCTTTCTTGGCTGCTTCTCAGTTGTTGCTTTATTCTAATCATTTTAACCTTACAATACTATAATGAAAAAAGTGTCAGTCAGAGCAAATTCTCATGAACACCATTATAACATACTACTGTATGTTTAACAAAAGTAACAAAAAAAAAAAATCAATTCATTTATGCACTTTAGGATTACAGGGAGGCAGTGCCTAACCCAGCTGCATCTGGCACAAAGGATAAACCAGCCCTGGATGAGGTGCCTGTCTATAGAAGGATACACTTACACACACGCATCCACGCTTATTCATGAAGTGCCAAATTAGACTTGCTAATTATCTTAACACACGCACTCACACATCTTAGAACTTGAAAGAAACAGCAGACTAGATCAGCGGTTTTAAAAACTTTTTTGTGTTTTCCCTTGGAGAGTTGCCAACGATCGTTGTCCGGGTCGTTGTTTTCCCTTTGCAAGCGGTGACCCAGGGCTTTCCCCAAACCGTTCATGACACTTTCTCATTCAGTACTATTGTAATTCACGACTCAGCACAACCCAAGTTCAGACATCACAAAACCCATAGTTTAGGAAACACTGGACTAGAGAAAACTCTATACAGAGAAAAGGAGAAATGCAGACTCTGCATAGACAGTGCCTGGTCTGTAATTTAAATCCAGGAGTATGAAACTGTGAGGCAGCAGCAATAGCCATTGTACCACAAAGATGTCAAAAAAAGCCATAACTATTACATTTTTTGAGAACACTTTAGTTTTGGTATCAATTAGAAGCTACTAATAACAATCTGCATATTATAAAACTTATTATATGCATTTTTAACAACAATAACCTAGTTTAAGAGTAATTTTAAATGATGATTTACCACTATTAATGGCATACTTAATAAAATATTTTTGGACTATTTCTTACACATAAACTTGCTGGGGTCTATGTGAAGGCATATGGAAGTACATGGGGAAAAACACAGTCTGTAACCACTTCTGTATTTCTGTTTATAGTCTGGATAGGAAGGTGAAGGGGCAATGATTGATGACATCACCACCAGGCACCAATTCAGCCCCGCCCCTTTGGGTGCTTGAGATATAAGGATGGCTTCAACAGGTAGGAGGCAGTCATTTCATAGAACACTTCCAGGAAAGAACAATGAACTTGGACAGAGCCCTGACATTTTTTTAGCTGCTTTTTAACACTTTCCTTCTTACCTTCTAAAAAATAAATGAGAGTTCTTATTGGGCTGCAAATCTTTGGTACTGCCTCACGTATTATCTTCAGCTGTTAATACATGTGTTAAGTTGGGTAACTAAAATATGACCAATTATTTTCTGAAATATGGATTGATTCTACAGCAAGAACCTCATTAATAACAATGCATTAGTATTTTGTAACTTGTCAGAACCATTAGGATATACATTACTATGAATTTTTCACTAAGCAAAATATTTCTGCATTACAAATTGGTAGCTGCAATATAAAATGACATCTTAAGCAATCGTGACAAACCTCACTACAATTCCACTGAAAGGGATTTTCCTACTTTATTTCTGAGCACAGAGTATGTATTTAAACAATTATAATGTGTGCTTTCACTTCCTGTAATTCAGATTATTAATGTGTTAAACACATTTGTATTCCATACCCAAAACATTAAACAATTCAAGTAGATAAAAACTATGTTTTATGTTGGTGTAATGTCAGAATGACTAATGAAGGGATCTTAACTTTTTGTTCATGTGACGGTTTGCATGCATTTTATTCGTCTTTCTCAGTGGTGTAAGGACACTTAATTTTAGGGTCTTTATGTTTTAGGTGCAAATTACTTGGACTTTAAATAAAATAAATAAAACATAACAATATTTTTGTGATGTGTTATTCATTAATGAAAAAACTAGAAATAATTCAATAAAAACAAAGTTAAAAATGATTGTACAGACCAAAGCAAGGGAGTTTTGTCACACTCTGACTCATGCACCATTGCCTAGGAATAGATTATAAAATGACTTCCATTTAAGTGCTACAGTATCTAAAGCAATTGTTTCTTACCCTTGAGCCTATTTGCACAATCTTTATTTGTCTGTTGATTCCCTGAACATTTGCTTTTCTGTCAAGTGAGTTTCTGGATTAGTCTCTAATGCTTTTTTCTTATGTTGTTCATTGTGTCAAGTCATTCTAAACTAAATATATAATTTTCTTGTCCTTCCAGAGTTATCAGTTAGGTTAAACTTAAAGGCAGGAGGCAGTATTTCACCATACAGATTTATTCTCTTTTTCTTTATTTATTAAAATACATGGGATGTCACTTTGTAGTATTCTGTTATGGATTTTTTCAGTGTTAGTGTACTTATTGGTTTGTTGTGCTTCCTATATTCATACATGATAGAATTTCTGCTGAAAATAGTCAGGTTTTGGTATGTTTCATTCATGATTTATTCGTATTAAGGCTTTAGACTTCACACTCTAGATTTGTGGGTTCAAATGGCACTTTTGACACTGTGTGACCACAAATAAGTCATTCCACCTGCCTGTGCTCCCCTTGAAAAAAAAACCCCAAAAGAAATATAAACAATTGTAAAGGCATTGGCGAAATAAGTAAACAATAATAATAATAATAGTGTTACATAACTGTAAGCTAGAATTAACAATGATTTGCTGAGGGGAGAAGCTCACCAAAGCAATGATCAAAATATAAAGCATGGTTCTGGAGGGGCATTGAATATATTATTTGGATAGTATACAGTATGTATTTTGGATTGGTTTTAGTCTCTGACATTTGCCAAATAACAAAAAGTATTGAGCTAGAGTTATGTTACTTGGTTTACAACATTATTTTTCAATATGACTGTGTAGACCTCCCTGTGGCATTCTATCTTGTACAGCTGGTGAGTGGAGAAATCTCTCTTTTATGCATGGTTTTCTGGAGGTGGCAGTCTGGCTACCAGTGGATTGTTTAAATTCATTCTTTACAGGAGAAGATACAGACATCTGGGGAATTTGAGGTGTTTTATTGTGGAATCAAACCATGATCAATCCCAGGTTGTACATCTTGTACAACTGAGAGTGGTCAACTGCGAACCCGCAACGTCAGAATTACAAGGGCCTTTAAGAAGAGCTCTTTTACAAAGTGAGCTAATAGAACTACTATGCTGACTCGCACTCGAGGTGACTACCTATAAGCACTGCAAAGTGGAGCACTTCATGGTGACGTCAGCTGAGCTCTCTTTCACTCATCCCCCACCTTTTATTTGCAGCATTGCCACTACATGAGGGAAGTGAGCATTGCTATGAGTGGTTCCCAGACACTCCTTTGACTTTTTCCTTTGACATTTATTGTGTCATCCCTTGTTTTTTTGAAAATGGAAACTCCTTGTTTTTTTGGAAATGGAAACTCTTCTTACAATAAATTGAATGTGTGTTATCTGCAGAACTGGATTGCTTTTGAAGGATTTTCTTGTTTCTAAACCACAATAGCAGAATTGCAATTGCAATTGCAGAATAACAGCATGAAGGAAGTGTGGGATGGGATGAAGATCACCATCGAGAGAGACGTGAAGACAGCAAACCAAATGAACAACTTCTTTAACAAGTTTGACCACCCTAACCCACTCTCACTCTCACTTCAGAGTACTGCACCCTCCACCCATCCTTCTGCTGATACCAGCATAGGACAGAGTTTCCCCCAACCCACAATTACAGCAGCCCATGTATGCAGAGAGCTGAGGAAACTTTGTGCCAGCAAAGCAGCGGGTCCAGATGGAGTATCGCCATGACTGCTGAAGGCCTGTGCATTGGAGCTGGGGAGCCCTCTACAGCACATCTTCAACCTGAGCCTGGAACAGGGGAGAGTCCTGAGGCTTTGGAAAATATCTTGCATCACCCCAGTCCCAAAGGTATCACCTCCTAGTGAGCTGAACGACTTCCGGTCTGTCGCTCTGATGTCACATGTGATGAAGACCATGGAGCGGCTGCTGCTTCACCACCTAAGGCCACAGGTCCGCCACGCCCTTGATCCTCTGCAGTTCGCATACCAGGAGAAGGTAGGAGTGGAGGATGCCATCATCTATATGCTACACCGATCCCTCTCCGAACACTCTCCCACTTGGACAGAGGCAGTGGTGCTGTAAGAATTATGTTTCTAGACTTCTCTAGTGCCTTCAACACCATTCAACCTATGCTCCTTAGGGACAAGCTGACAGAGATGGGAGTAGATTCATACCTAGAGCATGGATCGTGGACTATGTTAAAGACAGACCTCAGTATGTGCGTCTCGGGAACAGGCAGGTCTGACATTGTGGTCAGCAACACAGGAGTGCCGCAGGGGTCTGTACTTTCTCCGGTCCTGTTCAGCCTATATACATCGGACTTCCAATACAACTCGAAGTCCTGCCACGTGCAAAAGTTCGCTGACGACACTGCTATCGTGGGCTGCATCAGGAGTGGGCAGGAGGAGGAGTATAGGAACCTAATCAAGGACTTTGTTAAATAGTGCGACTCAAACCACCTACAACTGAACACCAGCAAACCAAGGAGCTGGTGGTGGATTTTAGGAGGACCAGGTCCCTCATGGACCCCGTGATCATCAGAGTTGACTGTGTGCAGAATGGTGCAGACCTATAAATACCTGGGAGTGCACCTGGATGATAAATTGGACTGGACTGCCAATACTGATGCTCTCTGTAAGAGAGGACAGAGCTGACTATACTTCTTTAGAAGGCTGGAGTCCTTCAACATCTGCAATAAGATGCTACAGATTTTCTATCAGACGGTTGTGGTGAGCGCCCTCTTCTACGCAGTGGTGTACTGAGGAGGCAGCATAAAGAAGAAGGATGCCTCACGGCTGGACAAACTAGTGTTGTAGGCACGGAGCTAGACAGTTTGACATCTGTGGCAGAGTGACAGGCACTGAGCAGGCTCCTGTCAATCATGGAGAATCCACTGCATCCACTAAACAGTATCATCTCCGGACAGAGGAGCAGCTTCAGCGACAGACTGCTGTCACTGTCCTGCTCCACTGACAGACTGAGGAGATTGTTCCTCCCCAACACTATGCGACTCTTCAATTCCACCCAGGGGGGTAAACGTTAAAATTATACAAAGTTATTGTTTGTCTGTTATACCTGCATTTTTATCACTCTTCAATTTAATATTGTTCTTTATCAGTATGCTGCTGCTGGAGTATGTGAATTTCCCCTTGGGATTAATAAAGTATCTATCTATCTATCTATCTATCTATCTATCTATCTATCTATCTATCTATCTATCTATCTATCTATCTATCTATCTATCTATCTATCTATCTATCTATCTATCTATCTATCTATCTATCTATCTATCTCATACAGTTCATGTGCTGCTGGCCTGTTCTTCTATCCATCTCATTGTTTTGTCATGAAATACCACTTGAAAAAGGGACCATGATGCTCTAGAATATGCGTTACTGCCTCTGTATCTTGCTAAGTGATTTTTATGTTTTTATTGCAGTGGTTTTAGACTACTTTTAGATGGTCAACCTCCACAACATTGATGGCCTGTGCAAGTAAGAAAGAAACAATGATCCAATTTAGAGTCACAGTTGCTGGGGCTGGCAACCCATTTAAAGTTTCAATTTTTCAATTTCTTGGTTAGTTATACTTCATAAAAGTAAGTTTTATTTAGGGTAAATTTCTGTAGTGCAGGGTGAACTTTTCTATTGGTTGGTGCTGTGGTCATATTGAGTATAGAAAACTGTGAGAATGCTGAGTGAGAAACCTACATAAAAACTTGGGTTTCTGACAAACCTGACTATTTGGAAACCCACCGATTGTCATATGGGACTCTGGTATTTTCACAGCTAAATCCTGGCTCCTTAAATTATAAAAAAGTAGAAAAATGTGTACCTGTCAATGTCACTGAACAACAGTTCAGCTAAGGCAGGCTTATTCTCACAGGTCACCATTCGTGAAGTGGCCCTAAATTTTTTTACACTGTATAGAGTACAAGTTAAAAAAAATTAAAAATTTGAAGAGCAATATGCCAAAAATAGCAAAAGCTAGTCTTCACCAACTTCAATTCCTAGTTATTTATGATGTAAAGCAAAAATGTGAAAGATCTTGTATTTAAATCACCATTGTGTCTCTGTCATCCAAGAAGCCAAACTCCTTGAGATTCTTTTTGTCAGCAATCCAGAAGAGCCAGTTTCCTTGCTGTCTTCTTCAAGTAGCATGAAGCAAACAGTCACCATGCATTGTGGAGAGCTCTTCCATTTGCAAGAGAGTCAATAATAGACTACCTTGTCTTTACACAGAGTGTATCATATTCCAATCTTATATTTCCGCTGAACAATTTGCCACAAACATATTGTCCAGTTTTTACAGATGGATCGTCATCGCAGCCATTTATATTGCACTCTATAACCATGTTCAATGAATACTGTGACCCTCAAGATAGCTTTATGTTAAGCATTGAGAATATCAGACTTGTACAGCTAATGCTGTCAACTCACAGCTCAAGGAACCTAAATTTGAAACCCAGAATGTCACGGGATTTCTCTGAGTTCACTGATTTTATCCTCACATTCCAAAGACGGGTATATTAGATTACCTGGTGACTCTAAATTGTGAGTGACTATGATGGTATGTGTGAGTGTGTTTTGCAATGGACTGGTGAAATGGTTGCAAATGTGTACTGCTCACCAGTCATCTTCTAAGAGAATACGTGTAATTAGGAAACACATCAGTGAGTTAAACTAATAACTTGTGTTCAGAGTGGGCAGCACAGTTTAATAAATTGGCATAATTCAGTCAAGGCTTGTTAATCATACAATAAAGGAGTAACCAAATTTCATTTTTTAAACACATCTGTAAAGTAAAATAAATCTTTTAAAAAAAGATCCAGCAGCTTTGTGTAGTTTTCTCTGCATTTATAACTTGAAAACTACTGCGGATATGGTCAGGTCACAAAAATAGTTTTATTCCAAGATGTTTCTTTAGTAACAGAAATTACTTTTAAACTAGATCATGCAATACATAATGTCAATTCAATCTGTATGTAGTTTTTAACTTGAACTTATCACCTCCATGTTCAACATTTGGCATATTTTTGTAATTTGCCTTACTTTTTGTACAGGTATGCATTAGTTGTTTGGCTCACCTGCCATACTGGGGCTTGGGAAAACATTGCATGAATCCATTTATGGCGCAACTTTCTCTTTCCTCGGCCTGTGCCACTCCAGTTGCCCTTCTAGGAGCTGTGTAATGGTTAATGCCTTGAGCAGTTCCTCTGTTCTGACTCTGCAATTGTGAATAGCTTTACGTGTGGGTGTTTCTCTGCTTCACAGGTCTTACTGATCTGTGCCAGTCTGAGGCTGCTTTTGCCCCAGCCACATTATACCCAAAGACAAATCTTTGTAATTAAATAAACAGTAGTGGCTTGTTATGGCAGCATTGGATGCAATGCACACTCACTTACACAAAGTCACTTCAGTTTCTGAGCAATTACATAGATGTCAAGGCAGGAATGCCACCCTTTTATTTTGCATGTTACGCATTATTTTGAATTGATACCATGTAAGTATTGCTCAGCAATCATTAGAGAAATGACTATGATTATGATTATTATTATTTAAAAAAGTGGGCTTTTATGTGCTTGGTTTTACTGGAAGATGGTCTATGCCCAGGGTTATTATTGTTCTAAATTTTTTTTATTAGTTTTTATTTTTTAGTTTTTTTATTTTGGTTGTCCATTGCAGTTTAGTTTTAGACAATTTTACAAGTGAATTAACAATGTTACTTATGTTTTAATTTTCTAAAAATGACTAGTTTTAGTTTTGTTTTTATTTTTCATTGTGTGGTAAAAGCATTTATCATGATAGATAGCTATCAAGGGTATAATATGAGGTGTTCAAAATGCATGATTTCAGTTTCAAAATGTTTCAGACTCTAAATATGAGTTCTACTGTAATACTTTCTACTTCCAAAATCAATTATATTTCGCCTCACCACTGGGTGTAACAAAAAGGCAAAGAAGAGTAATAAAAATTTATCCAGCAGCATACCATTAAACATGGTGAAGCAACTGGTTTCAGCTGAGAGACAGTTTGCTAATATTGTGGAAAGAATGGGATCATTTATGCAGAAAAGTTTTGGGTACCACTTGGTAATCTCTATTTAATAATGGATGGAAGAAAAATTGAAAAATAAAGTGCAGCGGAGGGTGCAAAACTATTTGGCATTAATTGATGCAAAATGATGCAAAATTTCTCTGGAAATGAATGGAAGGCAAAAGCAATAATGTAAGTAAATATGGGACTGAACTGATTGACAACATTATGTGCAGATTATTATTTTAAAAGAACTGACATTACCAACCTGCATATAAATGGTCAGTCAGTCAGCCATTGTCCAACCTGCTATATCCAAACACAGGGTATCTCGTTGGTTCAGTATTGTGGTGTATTTTGTGGGTATTAGGAGCTAGTTGGTTTAGAAAGATATTCCCTTCTGACCACACAGGGATGGAATGGAAAGTATTTAATGATATGAATAGCACACATGTAAAAATAACAATAAATATTCCACTGCTACAAAACACCACTGTTAAATGCTTGTTCCTAAGAAAGAGCAGGGAGAGCAAAACAAGTGGAACTGCATGTGATTCTAAAAAATTGTATTTGTTTTAGTTCTTGGTACACCATAGAAGTGAATTAGTCAGTCAGTCAGTCATTTTCCAACCTGCTATATCCTAACACAGAGTCATGGGGGTCTGCTGGGGCCAATCCCAGCCAGCACAGGGTGCAGGGCAGGAACAAACCCTGGGCAGGGTGCCAGCCCACTACAGGGCACACACACACCCAACCACCAAGCACACACTAGGGACAATTTAGGATCACCCATGCGCCTAACCTGCATGTCTTTGGACTGTGGAAGGAAACCAGAGCACCTGGAGGAAACCCACGCAGACACGGGGAGAAAATGCAAACTGCACGCAGGGAGGACCCCGGGAAGTGAACCCAGATCTCCTAACTGCGAGCCAGCAGCGATACCACTGCGTCACCATGCCGCACACAGATATATGGTGTTTGGATGAATTAATAACACAGGAAAGGCACAGCTGTCCTAAATGATATAAACATAGGCTGGGGTTTAAAAATGTGTTGTCAGGAGGTGGAATGCTGCTGTGGCCTAAGCTTCTAATCTCTGGTGCCCAACTTCAGATATTTCAGTCCCAGATATATGCAAACAATTGCTGCAAGCCCCTGATCTTCTTGCCCAATGTATACTATTCATATTCCCGTTATACAATATTATCCAATGTCCTCAAGGCAAGGGCTTGTGGTTGAGAAAGAAGCAACACAATCTGTCTTAGATATCTAACAATTATGCCCCATCATTTATTAAAATATCTGACTAGATCAGTTATCATTCTGTCTCTGAACAGTAACTGAAGTAATTCTGGGTGTCTGTTGCTCTCCACTGTGAACAATTCCAGCTGCAGTACATCGGTCTCAACCGCTTTTATTGCTGCAGTTGTCATGTTGCTTCAGCTGATGAATTAAAAACTGGTTTATAATTTTGCTTACCCATAACCATCTAATAAAAGCCACCACGATACCATCCTGTTGGATGCTAAAGTACTGCCAAGTAATGTATTGAGTCTTTATGTTGTAGTGTGCAAAATGCAAAGTGTGCAAGTCATTATATATACAATATTTTGTTTGCTTAACTGAGAAGAAGTACAAATAAAAATGTATTTGTTCTTCTAACATACAACAATGAACTAATTAATATTTTCAAAACTGTTTGATCCAGTTCAGAGTCATGGAGGGCTAGAGCCCTTACTGGTGTTATGATGGACATTTTATTAAATTTTTAAAGTTTTTAAATTTCTCTTTAGCCCAAAGAATCAACTTGTTACCTTTTCCAGATTATTATTCACTCATAGAATCTACATTTAAATTTTGTTTACAACGTTAGTTTAAAAGTTGTTTAGTTTTTTCATGTTTTCCTAGACACCATTTTTGGGGTAATGTTCATGTTGCTTGTTTCCATGGTAATACTTCCCCTAATATGCTGGAATTTTCAGACAATGATCAACACCATGGTTTATAAAGGTCATCTGGTGAATCTGAGACTGGTTAAACTTAGTACTTCATATGACACAATTTTTGTAATTCCTGGCATTTGAAATTTACCTCTGAACTTTGATTTTTGGTTGGTAATATAGTTTTGTTGCCTGCCTTTTGTCTACCCACTTTAACCTTTACTTACATTTGTCATACATTTTTATGACTGACTTTTCAGTCCATACACCTGGGACCACTGGGAACCAGGCAATAAAAAGCCCTCTAGAAAGCGTCAGGCCATTCCTGGGTCAAATCCACACATGGACAATTTGGAATTGCCAGTCAAGCAGCAGGTCTTTGTGGATGTGAAGGTAAGATGTTGAGTACCAAAAGGAAAAAACCACTCAAGCATGGGGAACAATATGCAGACTCCATACAGATAACATCTGAGTATGGCAATTAGACTCAAGATGCTGGATCTCTGAGGTGGCACTATGCCACCATGTCAATGTTCAACTAAACTAAGGGAACTAAATTAAAAGGGAAAAGGCTGGAAGTTGAATTAGCAGAATATGCTATATATGAAGGTGTTTGGTGTTCTTCGGCACACACAATCCTTAATTCAAATTGTCACATTATGTGTGGGTTATGAGTTATCTGTAAATTACCCAAACGAGCATGTGTGATTTAAGGTAATATAGCAAGACGTCTATTCAAACAATGAAATGTTAATTGAAATTAAATTGGGAAAATGAATATGATTTGAACTTAATTAGTTAGTGCTATCTTTTACAATAGGAAAGACTGTCTCAAAGAAATAAGCAGTTTATATAAATGGGGGATTAAAACCAACAAGATTGACAATGGTGCGATGGCTCAATGGCCTGCATTTTATTATAATTTCTAACTTTTTCCTATTTTTGTGAGTGTTGTCACAGCAACTCTTTTCTCATCAGTACAGCGTTTCCTTGAGAGTTCATAATATAGTACATACCACTTAGTTATTTTTATATAATTTAATATGTAAATATAATTCTTTAAGAAGGGTATAAAATTATAGCAGCAAAGCAATTGCTGAGATTATAACATTAAGTTACTGTAAATGGTGAAATGGGCACTTCGTGAATAACCTAGACTTGAGTCATAGTGGACTGTTAAACTGCATTAAAGTAAAATTTTGACAGGTATATAAATAAATATGTTCAGTGTCCTCACAGAAACCTTCCCACTACTGGCTGATCATTAATTTCAAATAAATATGCACCAGGGTGTAATCTCCACTGTTGTGGATACAGAGCAGTGTTGAGCGTTTATTGTGTTTAGGCTGATGAGTAGATTTGATTTTCTTTACTTAATTGTCATTTCTTCATTCCACTTAATAATCACCACCACTAACTACAATAATAAAATGTCTCTTGTTTAGATTTTTTGACCTTAAAAGAGTAGACCTTTTATATTTGGTCATGCTTGTTAAAAAAATTATATTTTCCTCCTTCTTAAAATCTGAATATTGTCTTAACAAATAATAGTAACTATAGTATATTTCTCAATAGTCAGTATGTATGTTGTTTTGATTTAGGTTACTATTTATACTTGTTTTGCACCTATGAATAGTTGCCTTGAATCATCCTAAAAACTTAAAATTGAGATAAGCATATAAATAATTTCTGCTTCCTGCATATCACTTTCATTTAATGCAGAAGTGATCGGTGTACAGTGTTTCAATTCGAGAATGTAAGAACTTTAATCTTGGTCCTATTGAATTACCTACAATATTCTGTAATTTCGTAAAACAAATTACTCTCGAGCCCATGAGACCTAAGAAATGCAGTTGCCCAGCTTTCATTAAGACAATTGTTCTGCTGAAATCCTACAGCAGCTAAGATTTGCTCTCCACAGTATCTTAGCAATATTTACTAGCTAAAAAAAAAGGTTTTTGACCGACAAGACAATCAGAAAGAATGTTTATTTTTAGCATGCTGTACAAAAGGGATTTTTAGAGATAGTTGACATTTACAAGTAGAAATAGACATAATTAAATAGGTAGAGGTAAAAATACAAAAGCTGTGTTTATTAAATGTGCCAAAAGCAGTAATATGGAAAATGCAATAATGTAAATATAATAATCAAAGTAATAAGTTCCCTTGCAATGTTGGTATTTATTTTTAAATGATGTATCATTTGCCAAAAATCAATATCCTACTCCCAAGATTAATTTATTGTTGAAGTAAATGGACAAAGGTCTGTTTTATCATTAAGATGAACAATATGCCTGAAGTAAAGATTATTTAGGTCTATGCTCAATTACTTTAATAATATTTCAGTATCAGAATTATTGTAGTAGATCTATCTAGAATAATGAGCTGATATTAACTTCTGAAAAACAAGTTTATGTAATTGTTTTCTGAATAGAGTTACAATATTTTAAGGAACACACAAACTAAGTAAATATGGGAGAAACATTGTTTAAGTTAAAATAGAAATGTAACAATAATTATGATTACTCCTGCAAAAATATAATGCAATTTTTATTTCATTGGAGTCCACTTTACTACGATGAGTAATTACCCAGTTTCCACCAAAAGATGAAATATATCAAAAGACAATACAATATGGTTTGAGATACATAATTATTTCATTATATTTTAAATTGTGAACCAGTTAAATAATTTAGACAATATAAGGTAGCAGGGAGGAGGTTAATGTTGTTATCACATGGTGCAGCATTCAATCTGTCAAGCAAAACAAATAAGCAAAACAAATAAGCTGATAGAAAACTGCAAGTGTCTTGGAATGGGTATTTATATTAACAGGGTTATTGTGGAAAATGCAAGTAGCTGTTAGCTCTTATGGATCCACATTGCAGAGGAACTCTGAAAGTCCATCAACACCACCTGTCTTGTTGAAAAGAAGTAACAGCAACTTCACTTTTTTGAGATGATGGAGGAAAGTCAGTGTGTTCTCACTAACTCCTACACATTTTCAGTGGACAGCATTCAGTCTAGGGTGGGAACGCAATGTAGCAAACTGCAAGGCCCTACAGCAAGTGATTAATATGGTCCAGTTCATCACTGGAGCCATGCTTCCATTCATACAGAACAGCTATGACAAAAAACACATGGAGAAAGGACTGTGTATCATCTCAGAATCCACGAGTCCCAACGAAGAATGTTTCTCCCTGTCATCCTGCAAAAAAACAGCAAAGAATTTAATGTCCTATCAACACTCTTGAGAAGTCTTTACTGCTGAGTCACAGAACTCACATATACAGTAATCAATTGCTCAATCTGCAACCAAAGTACTTACACGAAATGTCTCTTGTACCACCAATTCATGGTTGCTCAAGGTTAATCTCGAAGCTAGGAACTATTGTTAGGTCACCTAATTTCCCCATGTTTACTTGTCTCATCTGCTCACACTTTTTACCTACTTTGCTCCAAATTTTTTGAATTTTAAAATTTTCCACCCATGATGTCCACAATTAGTTTACATTTTCAGAAATGACTAGATTATGCTCTTCCAATTTAAAATTCAGTATACTTCATTTATGTTGTCTCTTTTTTCCAGAAAGCATTATGTATTAAAGTCTGCAACAAAACACAAAGAAGAGACATTAAAATGTTTCTAGGTAGAATTCTCTCTTTATTGCCTTTTTGGCACAGAAAATGGGTTTTGAGTAATATAACACTTAGGCACTTATGTCTGGCTTTCATAATCTTGTCTTGATTGACACCATGTTGAGAGTCAGATTATTTAAACATTCTTGGTACTGGAGGCAGATTGGTTGCTCTTCATAGTTGCTGTTCTCCTGACTAGAGAGGAAAAGCAGAAACTAGTAGTATGTGGAGTAACTTCAAAATGTTTCAACTTGCTTCCCCTGTACATCTGCCCCCATAATGTTTACAAAACACTGACAAGGCATACAATATACGTAGTGTTTAATTTGGGAAAGCAGTATAGAATGTTTAAGCTATTTCCCTTAGTTTACGAGGTTCAGTAACTTTGTGCCTTACTGCTGTTTATCATTATCAAAAGAATGTAAGAGGAACACCTGTATAGTACTGTGATTCAAAAAGACACATCCCAAAATAACTTGTCATTTTTAGCTTACTTAAAAGGAACTGTTTATGTGTGATTTAAAGGTCCCTGGGATCCTTGTTTGTTATATTTTTATCACTAGGTTATCTTATTAAAATGTATTTGAAAGACAAGAAAAATATTTGTGTCTACCTTAATCAAGTGCTCTTTATGTTTGTTCAAGTCATAATCCAAATTGATTAACCAACTTAAGAAACAGGAAATGCATTTTTCCATGATACACTCTAGATCAGGTGCTGCCAAACATTTTTAAGACAAAATGTGATACCACCTGTTCAAGGCCTCTCTCTAAAATAAACCAAAGGCTGCAAAGTTGGGCCTGACCTTGGATCTTGGTTTCTTCTAACAGAAGCTCCATAGCATAATTTGCATGATAAGTAATAGAGTACTGGTGAATATGCGATCAAATAGCGTGAGAGACATGTACTCAACCTTTTGTCTTGGCATACCACCTCTAGGAACTGAAATGTTTTTAAGTACCACCATTTTTATCTTGAACTGTTAATTACTTACTAGGCACAACTAAAGGCGATATTTCTTTAACCTCCAAAATATTGCATTTGGGAATTTTAACAAGGGATTTTTTTAGAGCTGCATTTTAAAAATGCCCATGTATATGCCAAATGCTTTTAAAATTCTTTTAATGTAAAAAAGTAGTGCGATTTGATATGGAATAAAAGTAGCCTTTCAATACTTTACATTTACAAAAAAATTTCAGTGATATATGAATCCAAAGGCAGGGGAAAAATAACTCACAAATGCTTCCAAGTCAACATAAATGTTGAGGCCGCTTAATAACTGTACAGTCCTGTTTCTGTGTTCAGCTTGTTACCCTATTTATTATTATTATTATTATTATTATTATTATTATTCCTATATTATCCTATTATTAAGGAAGGCCAGAGATTGCCAAACATTGGCAACTCTGTCTGATTGATTGATGAATTTTAATAACATTTAAATGAAATGAAATGTTAGATACGTGCATTGTATTACTAATACATACTAACATTCGTCTTTCTTCCTCATAGTATATTTCTGAACTACGCTACCAATTTCTAAAACTATTCTGAAAAATTATAACACAGAAAACAAGTTTACCAAAATCAAACATATTATAATTTTGCTGGACTGGACCTGAGAAATAGAGAGAGGCTTTGCAGACTGCGTTTGGGAAAGAGAGAACTTACATGTTACTTTTGCAAAAATCCATCAGTCTCAGTGTGTCATTCTCAAAACAGAACTATGAACTCGGACCTCATAGGCAAGAATTAGCATGGGCAATAGACATGGAAAAGGTTAACAAGATAATGTGAGTAAAGCAGGACTATAAATTTACTTCACTGAGTGCCTTGAGATGGAGTGATCAAACTGAAATGCAGCCTTGCATAGAGACTCAGGTTCAGTCACTGTGTAGCCTACAGCCGATTATAAGGTCTACAACCTCAATACCTAAACAAGTCAAACTACTCAGAAGTGCCGCAGCCCCCAAGCACAGCCTAGCAGACTCTCAGAGGGCCATGGTTCCCAGTTTGAAAACCATGACTCTATATCATTAGTATTATTGATTTTATCATTTTTGGTTGAGCAGATGAATCTTATTTTAAAAACACTCTCCTGGCAGTTACTATGGCATGACAGAGACTTCCCGTTTAATGTTCTTGTTGTGAAACGTGCCAGTTCCTCTTTGACCTGTGTCCCTTAACCAGTCTAGGGATGTTTTAAATTTATCACCAGGGGGTGGAGTTGAGTCATCTGTAATGGTTCTTAAACTGGGTTTGGTGATTTTGTAGCTACAATATATAAAGAATACAGATTTGTTATATAAGTGTACTTAGCATGGGAAAGGCACTATATGAATAAAATGTATTATTATTTTTATTACTTCTGGCTTTTGCCATGAGCTTTTCCCATTGACAAATTATTTTGGTATCAGTAACACAACAGAATGGTCACACTCAGGACAATGTGCATGAGCAAAAGAACACAAAAATATAAAAGCACCCATTCATGATTTCTTGATGAGCTGACCCAGGTCAGGGTTTTGGGTTCTGTTGCCTGTGCTAGCAGCATTGTTTGCAAGGAAAGAAACAACCAGACTCACACAAGGCTGAATAGAATTAAACTGGACAATGTTCTCCTGTTCTCATTTCTTGTATACGTTAGATGAAATCAACTTAAAAACAGCACATTTCTAAAACAAGCAGTGGCTTACAACCAAGAAGGGGAACACCTTGGTCAGCAAGGTCTCAGTGTTCTTGCTGTCATTTCATTTGATGTTCTTTGTCGTAGTAGTGTGGAAATTGCACAATAACTGAGCAGACTTTTCTGTCTGTGTCAACTGTGCACAAACACTTGATAAGCTTTAGCTCAAGAGCCTCAGGAAATGTGTCTTTGTCCAGAATCTTCTTAAATAAACAGGATATAAACTGTGTGCTAAGCTTAGAGGTGTATAATATTAACATATTTACAATAAATTGATGAATATGTCTATGTGTTTGTCTTAAATGTTTTGTATCTGTTAGGGTGTAAGCTTATATTTTGTATTTGTATAAGCTTCAACAAATCAGATTCCATGTGACTGATATTGTTATGAAAAAACTGTACTTTATGTTTTGCACCTCTGCATTCGGCCATTAAAGCTCTTCATGGGCATTGTTTCACTTATTAAACTGTTGATTGGTCATCTGGTAAATATCCACTCTACTAATAACACTGATAATGCCGATGGCAGACTTATGTAGACATATCAGAACATTTCTTCATTTTTACAGTATTAAAATAAAAGTTCTACCCCTACCTGTAATTCTCTTGAAAGAGAACATTTTAAGATGTGATGCTTGGCTAAAGTCAAATCATTCTGTGAATACATTTTCAATTGCCAAATCTCAGATCTTAGAAGAATGGAATATTCTGCATGTGGTATAAAGATGAGTAGAAAATAATGGGGCAGCCAAAACAAGCAGTATAGAGAAGTAAAATGTGTGTTTATGAAGTGTCAAACTGCCAGACCTTAGAAAAACACTTCAAATGAAAATATTTTAACTTCTGCTCTGACAAGTCATATCATGCAGCTGGAAATTTGGCTACTTTACACTTGAAACTCTATATACTGTATGCTCCATGAGATATTCTCACAATTTACATATGAAAACACTGAAAAATCTGTCTTTATATGTAAGAAATCCACTTCAGACGCCATGTTTAGATAAAACATTCTTGGAAGACTTGACAAAATCTAATTGGAACATGGAAAAAGTACTCTCTAAATGTCTACTGCATGATCAAAAATTAAATTTACCTCCACTATAATAAACTTTAAGTAATACTTTGAAATTCTTGCAATACAATGCTGCAAGAATTTAGTTATACAATATTATATATACTGTATACATTTCACTGTGTAATATGGGTCCACCCAATGTGTTCAGTTAGTCATTTTTTAATTTACAAATATTTTTTCTCTTATTATTTTATGTCATTGATTTTGATTGCATTCATCCAGATCTAACAGTTAACACAGAACAGGAAATGGAACACAAACAGAGATTAGGAGGTGACATGGATTATCAAGAAGGGAGCATAGCATGGACGTTCAAAGCAGACAGTTTTAAAAGTGATACAATCCTTTCTTCTCCAGTTTGTTCATTTAACCCTTTGATATTAATGGTCAATATCATGAGCTCCCATGAACATAAAATAAAAAAATATGAGTGCATGTTAATTGTAGACCAAAAATAGGTTATTTTCTTGAATGATTATTGCATCAATAAATCAAAAATTTACAACTTCCATACTAACATAACAGGAAATGATACAATGCATTGTCTATGTTTGTTAGGAACAATAATGAATTTCATGATTTTCTAACACATAACCAATCCATTCTGTGCTAACAACACTGTTTAGCCATTGTAATAGCATGAAAATGGATGTACTCTATGAAATAGATATAGTCCTGTTGGCGTCACTTGTTCATTTTGTTTAGGAGAGGTGCTTTGTATACGGCATGCCAATAGACAATGTGAACCCATTTATACCTCAGACAAAAAATACTGTAAATGTTGAAATCTTAAAGTTAGTAATTTTAGCAGTGCATTAAATACACCTAAATTTGAAGTATATAATACACCTCTTTTGCAATCAAAATTAATAAAGAATCAGCAGATGTGGTGCATGGTGAATATATAGCTGTAACCACATATATTTAACTAAGGGCTACTAAATCATATGCAGCTGAGCATGTGACAAAGCATACTCTCACTGACGAATTATCACTTCAGCACCCTATGAACAAACAAACTCACTCTGCATCCGGCATTTACAACAAGTAGACAGTTAAAACATAAAACGTAAAGATTAGCAGGTCTTTAAGTTAATCCATCTAAACACGCATGGCAAAGAGGTAACCACACTCATAACAGACCATCACAACACACTAATTTAACAAATGTATATTTCTTTGCATGCGGAATGTCGATTACCTTTACGGTTTATCACGATCACACTTTATGAACCTCTTATAGGGTTAATATTGTCATATGTACAAAGCACAGAGAAATTCTTAATTGCATGTGCTAATTAAAATGCCACATGTCGCTACTCTCCAGCTCCATGATTAATGAGTATTACTACCTTAACTCAAAACTTCTGTCTTCCTTACCTGTTTGCATGAATAGTAGGACTGCAAACTGCCTATAGTGAAGATATATTGGTCTTCAAATGTGAGATTTTAGAAAAACACTTTATGGTAAGTGCAACTCATTAAAACAACAGCCTACAACATATTTTATTTTTAAACTAAATTACATACATCAATATTCTTCTTTTTTAAATGAGTTCTGATTCAAAGACAAGGAAAAACATTAAAAATGAAAAATGAAAGAACCCCACAGAAACACCTGAACACCAGCAAAACCAAGGAACTGGTGGTGGTTTTTAGGAGGCCCAGACCCCTCATGGACCCCGTGATCATCAGAGGTGACTGTGTGCAGATGGTGCAGACCTATAAATACCTGGGAGTGCAGCTGGATGATAAATTAGACTGGACTGCCAATACTGATGCTCTGTGTAAGAAAGGACAGAGCCGGTTATACTTCCTTAGAAGGCTGGCGTCCTTCAACATCTGCAATAAGATGCTGCAGATGTTCTATCAGACGGTTGTGGCGAGTGCCCTCTTCTACGCGGTGGTGTGCTGGGGAGGCAGCATTAAGAAAAAAGACGCCTCATGCCTGGACAAACTGGTGAGGAAGGCAGGCTCTATTGTTGGCATGGAGCTAGACAGTTTGACATCTGTGGCAGAGCGATGGGCGCTCAGCAGGCTCCTATCAATTATGGAAAATCCACTGCATCCACTAAACAGTATCATCTCTAGACAGAAGAGCAGCTTCAGCGACAGACTGCTGTCATTGTCCTGCTCCACTGACAGACTGAGAAGATCGTTCCTCCCCCAAACTATGCGACTCTTCAATTCCACCTGGGGGGAGTAAACGTTAACATTATATAAAGTTATTGTCTGTTTTTACCTGCATTATTATCAATCTTTAATTTAATATTGTTTTTTTTTGTATCAGTAAGGTGCTGCTGGAGTATATGAATTTCCCCTTGGGATTAATAAAGTATCTATCTATCTATCTATCTATCTATCTATCTATCTATCTATCTATCTATCTATCTATCTATCTATCTATCTATCTATCTATCTATCTATCTATCTATCTATCTATCTATCTATCTATCTATCTATCAGAAACAATAAGGAACTGACTTAAGACCACTAAATGATATTCATGCTCCTAGTTTTTACAATTTCAGATCATTCTTAACACCAGCATGGGGTCTGCATGGTTTCTCCAATTTCATCTTCTGTAGCATGTAATTCCATCAGAGTTCTCATACATCTCTTGGTATCCTCCATTATTTGTCTTTTTCTTACATGATCGATCCATTTTTGTGTTTGGCCTACTCTAGACAGATTTACAGCTATACCTTTTTCTTTCTGTTTCTTAATAAATGATTGCAAGAGATATTCAGTGACTTGGATTATTTCTTTTCTTCTTCCCCTGGCTTGTGCTTTTTCAGTCATCTTTGCACCAAGAAGTTTTGTGTTCATTGTGTAGGTTAGGCCACCATACTGACTCACCACAAGTTAGCCATTTTAGATACAGGGGCATTTATACTAAAATTAATTGAAACCTCTTGACTACAGACAGGTGATCTCAACTGAACTCATCCTATGCCTTCAAAAACCAGTTAGTTGCACCAGTGATAGTTTAGGTGTGTCATATTAAAGGAGGTGAACACTTATGTGATCATTTAGATTGTGTTTTATATTAGTAATTAATTTAGAGCCCATTACAGAGACCTGATTTCACTTTGACTGGCGTATTGTCCAGAGTTTGTTTTTGTCTTGTGCCCTATGCTAGCTGTGATAGGCTCCAGTCTCCACCCACGATCCTTGCTACATTCTGAAATAATAACAAGCCAGTGAAGCGTGCATACAAAGCATGAACATCTTTATTCTGCCAATTTATGTACACCCTTAAAAGGGTCCATGCCCAACAAAATCCAGCTCACTGATAACTCCTCCCCTTTTAAGTAAGAACCCCTCCCATAACAAATCTAAGGTAACACACACATATGTCTCATATCAAACAAAACTTCCCATTACAGAAAAGAATACTTCTCTGAGATTCTTACAGAACAATAATAGAATATTTTGTCTTCTCTTTTTTTCTGTTTTCACAACAACCATTTCCCTTTCTTTACAACAGACACTATATGCAGCATTATAAATTCAGACACTCTGGAGAGTGTGTCACTGGTCACTGTCACTGGTGTACTGGTCACATCAGCATGTTTGTGGCTGATTATGTCCCCGTTACTGTGAGTGTGTGTTGGTGACAGCTGGCTCCTGGGCAGCTACAGGTATGTCTGGGGGTATCTAAGGTTGCGGATGGTGCACTACACACATGAGTGTGCGGTTTCTCCTGACCAGTGCTTCCTCTGTGCCTATGATGTAAGACCTAAGTGTTGTTGCATGTTCAATGACTCTCCCTTGAATATTCTTTCTCAGAAGCAACTCATCTTGGTTCGGTTGTAGTGGTGGTAGAGGGTGGGCCCTGTGATGAATGTTGCGGTTGCATTGTTGATTCTCCTTAAGTCTGCTTCTCGAACTTATTGAATCCTTTGAAATTTGGCCACCTGGGAAGTAGGGATGTTGGGAGGTATGGCATAGTTGTGTATAACTGTCTCCCCATGAGTAGTTGTGCTGGGGAATACCCATTCTCTAGAGGTGTGGTGCAGTATGACATTGATGCTTTTGCTTTCTCATCGACAATACCTTTACCGTAGCCACTGCATGCTCCAACTCTCTGTTCACCTGCAGATATCTTGGGCTGCTGGTTATATGTGTGAACTCATAGACCTTGGCAAAATCTTTCAAGAGAGTTCTGCTGTACTGCTGCCCTTTATAAAATACTCTCTGATGTCTGTGATGTCTGATTGCTTCCTTCAGAGCTGCAATGACCATGTTGGCTGAGGCGACACTAAAATGGGCTACCTCAGTGTAGCGTGAAAAGTAATCAACAACAAGAAGGTAATTCTTTCACTCCCAAAAGAATAAGTCTGTACTCACCCATTGCCAGGGTCTCCCTTGCATCGGTGTCACCAGCAAGGGCTCTCTGTGATCTGCCTTGTGCTGTGAACCTATGCTACAGTTCTCCACCGGCTAACTGATGTGTAGTGACAGACCTGGCCACCAGACCGACTGGCGGGCTCTTGCCCTGCACTTCACAATACCTTGGTGGCCACTGTGGAGGTCACAGAGGAGTTCTTGTTTCATGCAATGGAGAATCACAATTCTTTGACCCAGAGAAGAAGCTGTCCAGTCAAGATGAGTTTTTCCCTTTCTGGCCAATATTGCCCAAGCTCTGATGGAAGGGGATGTTTGTCTTCCCCATACACTAATACAATATATCATTGTGTGGCATACTACTCCCTCACACCCCTCCAACAGAGTGGTGGCTCTGAGGCGAAGGATCTGTGCTGGTATCCAGAAGGTTGCCGGTTCAAATCCCCACCACTGCCAAAAGAGATCCTACTCTGCTGGGCCCTTGAGCAAGACCCTTAACCTGTAATTGCTCCAGGGGTGCTGTACAATGGCTGACCCTGTGCTCTGACCCCAAGGGGTTTGCGAAAACTAACTAATTCCTAATACAAGAAATTGTATAAGGCAAAATAAAGAACAACAAAAAAAAAACATCTGTGACATACGAAACTAGAAGTGCTCTGGGGCTGACAAAATCCCAAATGGTAAAAGACTGAAGGAATATTGCCCACATTGGGTGATGAAACTTGTCAGCAGTGAACTCTCTTTGGACAATTGGATTTGCCAGAAGCCAGAGGTTGTGTCATGCTTCGTGAACACCTTTGCCCTCTCTCTCTCTCTCTTCCCCCCAACACCCACTTGTTCAGATGTGTCAAGTCCATGCACAATCAGATCTTTCCCTGGCTTTAGGCACTATGACCATGCCGGCACACCATGGTGTGCATTGGGTCACTTTCAAAATTACCCCCATGTCCTCCATACATCTGACTTCTGCTCGCACCTTGTCACGCAACGGCAAGGGCACATAACAAGGAGATGACAGAGCATATGGAACTGTACCTGCCTCCAACTAAATTTTGTACGGTTCCTTTAATCTCCTTAAGCCAGAAAAAACTGTGTGGTATTGGGCTATAGGATTTTCCTGCTCAACTTGGACTGTGTGGAAACACTGTGTTAATATCAGAGCTTCTATCACAGGGAGACCTAATAGGGGCTTACAAAGTCCATCAACCACATAAATGTTTTGTTCTGTTGTTCTCTTTTTAATTCTCAGCTTTCCTTTAAAGCATCTTTTAACTTCTAGTCTGTTATCACCCTCTCTGTACAGCACTTTACTTGGTGACTACAAATCCCCATGCTGTTTGACTGAGAAGATACTGCTTAGAATTGCTGTAACAACTTCTCTGGTTTCCAACCTGAAAACAGTCTTTTCCTCATTCAAACTTACCAGTTCACTCCACTCATCAGAGCCCTCTGAACACACTTCTCCCAAGAATGCAAAGTCCTCCTCATTTTTACTCCCTACTGGCACCTCTGCAATGTCATGGACACCCCCTGTTGAAAGTGTCCTTTCTTGTGACATCTCCTACACTCCACATCAGGAGCAGGGCAATCTTTCCAGATGTGTTTCCATGAATTTCCACATCTGCCGCATTGTGGTGATTTGGTTTTTGTTTTATCTTTTGTCTCTTTCTGACCTCTAGTGTTCTTTTTGTATATTGCCTCGACTTCTTCCATCGCCTGCTCCATCCCGTGCAGCATTAGCTGTTGTTTTTTTACTGCCACACTCTGTCTCACTCTCGCCATGGCCTTCTCTAATATCAAGTCTGCATTTAGCTGTAAACTTTTTGATAGTTTAACATTTTGAATGGCGACCACAATTCAGTCCCGTATTAGCTGTTCTCTCAGATCTCTGAACTAGCAAGTGAGTACACTGCTGTAATGAATGACTCTACACTCTCACCTGGCACTTGATTCCGTCTATTAAAATGTGCACTTTCAAAAATAATTTCCGCTTGGTAAAAAAATGTGCACACGAAAGATTCCCTGACCAATTTCTATGATTTTTTCTGTTCTTCCATCACATGTAATACATTTAAGATATCATCGGAATCATCACCAGCCATGTACATAAAAGCATTCACCTGAAATTCCTGCAATTGCTTGTCCATCCTTGATGCCAGTCTGTAGTGTTTAAAGCATTTTATCCATTTTAGCCATTCATTTTTGTTGGTGAAGTCGAATGTACCTGGCAGCACCAGCTGTGGCACAACGGTGCCTCTTTCCACCTTCCCTCAACATTTCAGAAAATCAGGTTTAGTTGGAGGTAAAATTTTACTCTATCCCTTTGCTTCTGACACCATGTAACTTTCAGTGATAATAACAAGCCAGTGAGGTGTACATACAATGCATGAACATCTTTATTCTGCCAACCTATGTATGCCCCTAAAAGGGTCTGTGCCCAGCACAATCCAGCTCACTAATAATCCCTTTTTATAGAACAACCCTGGTCCAGATTAAGCTGTCTGATAGGCATGCAAAGGTTTTTGTCCAAAACAATTTTAATTTGGTGCACACCCTGAACATGTGGTCCAGGGAAGCTGGGGCTAGACTGCAATATTTACAGATTGAATCTTGGCCTGGAAAAATTTTGGATAGTTTTAATTGAGATAAATGCACTTGATAGAAGATTTTAAGTTGAATAATTGAGTGCTTTACACATATGGAGCCAGAGTGTATTCGGTGCATGGCTGCCTTCCACTCCTTTTGTGAAACGTTTAAATGAAAGATCCATTCCCCATTGTGCCCTGGGATCTTTGAAAGGAAGGGACTTTGATATGTTTTTATAAGTTGTGGAGATTCTGAGTCTTCAGGACTGATCAGTATTTCTTCTGGAAAAGAAATAGGTGGAAGGTAAATAAAATTGGTCATTTAGCAAAGTTTCTAGCTTGAAAGTAGTATAAAAATATGTTGATGACAAGTTAAATTTTAAGCTTAATCACTCGTATGATGGTATCACTCATATGGTGTTTAGGAGAGATGGCAGTGGAGTTTTTAACCAGATTGTTTAATAGATTCTTGGAAAGTGAGAGGATGCCTGAGGGTCTGATGCTGTACTGGTGCTGATATTTAAGAATTAGGGGGATGTGCAGGACTGTAGTAACAACAGGGGGAAAAAATTGATGAGCCACAGCATGAAGTTATGTGAAAGAGTAGTGGAACCTAGGTTAAGAAGTGAGGTGATGATTAGTGAGCAGCAGTATGGTTTCATGCCAAGAAAGAGCACCACAGATGCAATGTTTGCTCTGAGGATGTTAATGAAGAAGTTTAGAGAAGGCCAGAAGGAGTTGCATAGCATCTTTGCGGACCTGGAGAAAGCATATGGCAGGGTGCCTCAAGAGGAGCTGTGGTATTGTATGAGGAGGTCGGGAGTGGCAGAGAAGTACTTAAGAGTTGTACAGGATATGTACGAGGGAAGTGTGACACTGGTGAGGTCTGCAGTAGGAATAATGGATGCATTCAAGTTGGAGGTGGGATTACATCAGGGATTGGCTCTGACCCCTTTCTTATTTGCAATGGTGATGGACAGATTGACAGACGAGATTAGACAGGAGTCCCCGTGGACTATGATGTTTGCTGATGACATTGTGATCTGTAGCGATAGTAGGGAGCAGGTTGAGGAGACCCTGGAGAGGTGGAGATAATGCTCTAGAGAGAAGAGAAATGAAGGTCAGTAGGAACAAGACAGAATACATGTGTGTAAATGAGAGGAAGGTCAGTGGAATGGTGAGGATGCAGGGAGTAGAGTTGGTGAAGGTGGATGAGTTTAAATACTTGGGATCAACAGTACAGAGTAATGGGGATTGTGGAAGAGAGGTGAAAAAGAGAGTGCAGGCAGGGTGGAATGGGTGGAGAAGAGTGTCAGGAGTAATTTGTGACAGACGGGTATCAGCAAGAGTGAAAGGGAAGGTCTACAGGACAGTAGTGAGACCAGCTATGTTGTATGGGTTGGAGATGGTGGCACTGACCAGAAAGCAGGAGAGAGAGCTGGAGGTGGCAGAGCTAAAGATGCTAAGATTTGCAATGGGTGTGACGAGGATGGATAGGGTTAGAAATGAGTTCATTAGAGGGTCAGCTCAAGTTGGACGGTTGAGAGACAAAGTCAGAGAGGTGAGATTGTGTTGGTCTGGACATGTGCAGAGGAGAGATGCTGGGTATATTGGGAGACGGATGCTAAGGATAGAGCTGCCAGGGAAGAGGAAAAGAGGAAGGCCTAAGCAAAGGTTTATGGATGTGGTGAGAGAGGACATGCAGGTGATGGGTGTAACAGAGCAAGATGCAGAGGACAGAAAGATATGGAAGAAGATGATCCGCTGTGGCAACCCCTAACGGGAGCAGCCAAAAGAGGAAGAAGAAAAAGAAGTCAGTGTCAAAAAAAAAACAACAACAAATCCTCTGTCATTCAATGTTGTATAACAATAAAAGTTAAAAACTTCCAAGGGGGTGAATACATTTTTTATAGGGACTGTATTTTCAAACTTCAAAAAGTTGAGATAGGATTTCTATGAAAACATAAAAAGAAGATTTCAAAATTTTGTATTCATTGCAGTGTATGTTCTTCTCTAGTTGTAGAAACACCATTACTAAATATAGAGTCTTTCTGTTCAGGCAGGCTCTATACCTACTTAATCCAAGTTTAGGGCAGACTGAAGTCTGTCCCAATATTAGCAAGCAGCCCTGCCCAGGGAATCAGTGCATCACTGGGAAAATGTTTAATAATTTCTGAAATTAAGAAATTGACAAGAAGGCACAAGCATGGCAATGATTTAAAGAGATCAGTGAAATGACAGGCTGCTGCAAAAACAGGATGTCTCTGAGAAAATCAGACTCATGTGAGAGTAGTACTTGTGCAATATTATATGTAGCATAATCATGTAAATTACAATAAAATATTCTAAACTTTTTTATATATTTTTTGGTTATAATTGATGTAAAGATTTATCTTTGCTGCCCAGAGCATACAGTTTTTTTATGGGTTTAAACATTGCAATAACCTGCAGCAGACACTAATAATGGCATGAGGATCAGGTGCAGAATTTCTGCAATAACAAGAGCTGAATAATTATCTCGGCCATATCTGTATAACCAAAATCCCAAAGTATGCTCTATATATGGAGTCTTGTGCTGCCGCTCCAGGATTTCCTGAAATGTTAAATCACTGAACTGGGAGCACTTCCAGATTTAGTGCTGCCCAGTTAGAAAGAAATAGAGCCTGGAATACTCTAGTGACGGTTCTAATGTCTTTGTTAATTATGAGTTATGGGTAAACATTGCAGGCGCACAGAGGTCACGGCTGTCAGCAATAATACTTTTCAGGAAGAATTTATGTGATGGTCCTGTTTATTCTGCTATAAAAGGAAGTAACAGGAGGAATTAGTAATGGTTTTTTATTTGCCTTTCACTTATGTTGTAGTTTTTTCATCCCTATTATCGCCAAAGTTTAAAATAAATAGAATATTCACACTTGCTAAGCCCTAATCTCTTAAGTCATTTAAAGGCTAATGACACATATTATATACTATAAAATTATTTTGGAATATGCAGTGTTAGTGGCAAAAATATACTGTAAATCTGAAGGTGTAATATTTAAGTGAGGATTTAAGAAATTCGGTAGGCATGTCTTATTTTGGATGTAGAACCTCAAGTGCAAGAAGGTCTGGGAAAACAAAGCTCATGTTTATATTTTCTTTCATTCCCTAATGTTCTGGTCTTTGGTCAGACTAATAGAAATCATTAAGGAAGAGTTTAAATGGATTTGGGGTGACAGCTTAATCACTTTACGGCTCCCAGACCTCACACTCCTGAAATCCACTAAATTACCTTATCTAATTCTTTTAAAAATGAATATTAAACAGGTCAGATCTCAACTAAATCTTTTATAGTATGTATGCCTCATAACTTTAAGAATAAAGACCCATTTTACAGTTTATCCAAAAAATGAGTTCTGTTGTGGAGTGATGACAATGATTTGTAATTGTTTTATCTACACAACCTTTTAAAAAATATATGCATATTTAAATTAGATGGAACAGAATTATCTCACCATCTCAAACCAAGGGGCCAAACAGGTCTGTAGGTTGGGTTAGACGAAACATAACCCTTTTACAAAGTGGTGCTAAGCCATATAAATCTGTGCAGTATACAAACAAAGGCTTTGAATTGCCTGAAACATTTTGCTGGCCTATTAAAGAATTTGCATTTAACATTGCCCTAGTTTTTTAGAAATCTGGCAGATATATATCATGAACAACTGATATATATTAAGTAGGAAAGTGAATTTTTTTGATCAGGAATAATAATTATAATAATAATAATAATACTATTTTATTTATAATCATGTATGTTACATGCACTGTTCTATTAATAATTAGACCTGGCATGATCATATTTTTTGCTGATCTGTCCATGAACTACCCTTTAAAAATGCATTTCGTGCAAATGCTTATTAGAAACTGTAAGGAACTGCCACTGTTATTTTACTTAGTGCTGTGTGGGTGGTGTTGATGTGAGATTAGAAGGCTTGAAGTTAAGTCATATTTTTATGTAATGTGTCTTTTGTTGAAGAAATTGTTAAAGGTTAGCAAGAGTGGGTGGCAAGAATGAAAAGACCTCTGAGTTCCTCTGCCATCTACTTTGAGTCAGTATGGCTTTGACTTTATGATGGTCAAGAATTGGGAAAGACATTATACAGGTTCACTATGCAGACCTGAAACCTCTTTGAAACTTGAAGCTATTTCTTCTAGTCTTTTATGTTGTCCACCTCACTGCTGTAAGTGGTATGGGGAAGGAAGGGTCGCTATACCCTTTGGAGTTTTGGAATGAAGTTGAACATGAACATAATGGCTTATGATTAGGTTTGTTTAGTTTATAGATGTAGTGCATGTGACAAATGTAACTACAATGGAATTTTTACTTCCATCTGGACTCTGTGTTTTAAAAGAAACAATACACAACACAACAGACAGAATTAAAATAAAAATGCAAACAATGTAGAGTGCCATGTAGAGAAAATTTAATCTGAGGATGCCACATAGGGAGAAGGGTTAGAGGATGTCCCATAGATGATTTTTGATTTTAAAAAGGACATGTGCCATACTGGCAGTCAGAATGTTAGTTAAAACACGCTGTTATAGCACATGAAAAAGTAAGTGTACCCCAGCAGTCTACTTAGCATATTTATAGTGACATCAGTGGTCCTCTTCCAAACTGGTGTTTTCTTACCAAGTACCATGATGCTACAACAAGAGGGAAAAGAGTTTCACAAGTTTTCAGCCAATGTTGAAATTAATTGAAGGAAAAAAAAAACAAACTATGTTGGAAAAACACTCACTTTTGTGCAGAAAGAGCTGGAAGACTGACAGCATGGCACCTGCTGACCACTATACTCTGTCAGTGAGCTGGTATAATATTTCAGTATTCTTCTTCCCACATGGGTGAAGAAAATTTACTGTTTAACTATGAACAAAATTCCCTTTTTACTGCAGTTCTTATGTTCCTGAACTCTTGGGACATCAGTCAGGTTGCTGAAAGACCCAATGTAAGGGTATGACAACTAATATTCTTGATTATGTGAACTTACTGAGTGATATGGAGATAGACTTTAAACCACTGATTGGTGTATCTGCTTTTATAGTGACAATAGTCTTTTTAGTGATATTCTCAAGTGTTAAAGTATTGTATGTACTAGAAAAAAACTGCAATATTTGAAAGAAAAACTTTGTAATGTAACTTTTAGTTAGTTTATAATAAGAACTTCCATTCTTGCTCTGCTCATTATATAACATGTCAGAACCAGTAGAGAAACTTGGACTTGTCTGAACTGGCATATTAACCACAGTTTTATTCTAGTCCATAGTCATGAGAAGTATAGGGTAGGCCTGAAGGAGTTACATTGTTTCTTTGTGGACCTGGAGAAAGCATATGACAGGGTTATATGAAGAATTTGGGAGTGGCACAGAAGTACGTAAGAATTGTACAGGATATGTACGAGGGAAGTGTGACAGTGGTGAGGTCTGCGGTAGGAGTGATGGATGCGTTCAAGTTGGAGGTGGGATTACATCAGGGATCAGCTGTGAGCCCCTTCCTATTTGCAATGGTGATGGACAGGTTGACAGACGAGATTAGACAGGACTCCCCGTGGACTATGATGTTTGCTGAGGACATTGTGATCTGTAGCGATAGTAGGGAGCAGGTTGAGGAGACCCTGGAGAGGTGGAGATATGCTCTAGAGAGGAGAGGAATGAAGGTCAGTAGGAAGAAGACAGAATACATGTGTGTAAATGAGAGGGAGGTCAGTGGAATGGTGAGGATGCAGGGAGTAGAGTTGGCGAAGGTGGATGAGTTTAAATACTTGGGGTCAACAGTACAGAGGAATGGGGATTGTGGAAGAGAGGTGAAAAAGAGAGTGCAGGCAGGGTGGAATGGGTGTAACAGAGCAAGATGCAGAAGACAGGAAGATATGAAAAAAGATGATCTGCTGTGGCAACCCCTAACAGGAGCTGACAAATTAAAGAAGAAAAAGAAAGTCATGGGTGGGAACACTGATGGGTAGAAGGTTTGAGAACATACAGTGGATTCAGAAGGTATTCAGTCTCCTTCACTTTTTTCACATTTTGAATTTTTCATCTTTAATGACTTAAACAAAATAGCCAAATACTTTTTGGCAGTCATAAAATTACATTGTGCAAAAAAAGCAACAAATAGGCTGAATTCTTGATGCATCATCAACTGATATCCTGTCCAGAAAGGCAAGTGTGCTATCTGCACAGTTAGTTCATACCCCTGTTATTCATAGCCAAGAACACTTAAGTTCAACAAGCTCTACATTTAATGTTAGACATGTAAATCAAAACTAAACTAATTTTAACCAATCTTGAGAGAGGGTGGTCAGATGGCATCAAGTAAGATAGAGTTTCTTAAAAAGTTTAAAAGTTTCTTAAAGTTTAGTTTGTTGCAACCCAATCTTGTGCTTCTTTGTGTCCCTGAGACCTATTCTTTGCTAAATGCTTTCAAATCAAATGGGGGCCCCTTTATATAATCGTGGACAATCATTAAAGCAGGGGGTTCCTTCATGGAAATTCACAAATGATCATCTTAGCGTGGTGAGGCCCCACATTTGAGAACTGAGGATGACCAACATGACGTAGTTCACAAAAGCAACCCATTCCCATTAAATACAACAGTGACCCTTGACCTAATGGCACCAATCTGTGACCCAGAACCACTTTTAAGTATTCTTGCTGTAGGCAGTTACTTACCAGGATTGGTCCAACTCATATAAGGAGGCAATATCTGTTCTTTTTGAATGTTATTTTACTTTGTATTGTTTTTGTTAAAATACTAAAATAAATTATTAATCATAATCATTTTGAAAATGTCCTTTGTATTAATAAAGTGTATTTACTGTAATCTAAGAGAACAAGAAAAGAGATCAATGAAAAGAGTAAAAAAACTTGACAGCACATTACATAATTTGCACATCCATTGTTTTTAATAGCTTTTGTTTTAAAAAACAAAACATTAACTTAAATGTGGTTGTGTTCTCCTTAAGACAAGACTATACACAGTGATCCTCTCTGAATGGCAATAATTGGTGCAATGCAGAGGTATAGCAGTCTTAAATGTTAAAGAGATCCATAGATGAGCTTCCAGGGCAATTGTCAGAGCTTTTATACTTACTCAACAGTTCACGTTTCCCAACATAAAGAGCATGCAACCTCTGAACATGAGTACAATCTTTTGCTGGTATAACATGAATAGAAAATAGCACACAGTTACTGCAATATTATAAACTGATCATCAGACCACTGGGCACAACTACTCTCCTTTAATAGCCTGCCATAGTTGTACCCACTTGTCTCTTCCTATCTTTTTGTCAGGTTGCAGTATCAGTTTCTCTTGCATAGTTTGCATAGTTTCTGCTGTGCTAATTCATGGTTTTTAGTCTGAGTTAAATCAGGTACTAGGAGATAAACTTCACAGATCACAGTGACACACTTTAAACCTTTTCTTGGCCACTATATGACACACTGTGGTGGATCTGAGGCTAGGGATCTGCACTGGCAATCGGAAGGTTGCCGGTTAGAGTCCCGTAAAATGCCAAAAGGGACTCTGCTCTGTTGGGCCCTTGAGCAAGACCCTTAACCTGCAATTGCTAAGCGCTTTGAGTAGTGAGAAAAGCACTATATAAATGCAAAGAATTATTAAAAGAATTACTGTTCCAGATGCAAATGTATAAGACTGTACTTTATCTCTTTCAGAACAGTGAAGCAGGGAAGGTGCTTTGGAAACCTGAATCTTTATGGACAACCTTTAAGTCTTGGGGATCCAGCGGGCATCAGAGGCTGCTAAATGAAGATAAAGAGTGGGGTTTCTTCAAAAGAAAAACATGATTTTGGAAGTGATTCTGTAGCAGGAAGTGATACTAATATGCAGATTGTATTTGCCACTGAGGTATAGGCAGATTCAGCCTAAAGACTGGGGGCATCTGAGTGGAGAAGACATAACTGGTAGGAAGCAGAGAGGCCAGTTTTAGGAGAAAGAATAATAGCGTGAGAGAATGAAAAACTTAACTTCCAATGCAAATGGTGGATAGTGAATATATTTATTATTAGAAGGATAAAGGATCTGGACAAAAAACTTTTAAACTAGGTGGATGGGCAGATAACATAGAATCAGTTGTTATATTATCAAATAACATTATAAAATGAATTGTTAAAGGGGACTTGGACAGCATACAGGCTTGGACAGATTTGCAGCAGTAAGGTATTACACATAGAAAACAGAAAAGTTAGAACTAAATAAATAATGGAACATCTGAAGATTGAAATTACACCTTATGAGAACAGAGATGTATTGGACTTATCACTGTCTACATCAAGACAGTGTATGGAAGACATTAAGAAAGCTGATAAGATGTTAGGTTATATATCACAATGTGTGAAGTACAAGTCAAGAGAAGTTACGCTTAATATGTACTGTATAACACACTGGTGTGGATTTACATGGAGTATTGTGTATAGTTTTGGTCTCCAATATATAAATGTAAAAAAATATAACAAAAAAATATTATTTTAACTAATATAATAAATGTAGATAAGTATGATACAGCAGTTAAGAGCCTATTTAATATGGGTATACATGGGTATCCTTGGTGTAGACACCTGCTTTAATAAAGAGATTCTGAGAGGGCAAGGCTGCCTACAGCCACCAAGCTTTAAGATGCCCAACCAAGATCTAGAGAGAGATTTAAAGTACTACACTGGTTACCTGTGTCATTCAGGATTGATTCTAAAATTGTGCTTATGGTTTATAAAGCCCTAAATAATCTCACTCCATCTTATATATCGGAATGTCTGACACCTTATATTCCAAATCGTAACCTTAGATCCTCAAATGAGTGTCTCCTTAGAATTCCAAGAGCAAAACTTAAAAGAAGTGGTGAGGCGGCCTTCTGCTGTTATGCACCTAAAATCTGGAATAGCCTGCCAATAGGAATTTTCCAGGCTAATACAGTGGAGCACTTTAAAAAACTGCTGAAAACTCATTACTTTAACATGGCCTTCTCATAACTTCACTGTAATTTAAATCCTGATACTCTGTATATCCAATTCATTATAATAACTATTCATGGTGGCTCTAAACTCCGTACTACCCCTACTCTCTCTTCTGTTTCTTTGCTTGTGCCACCGCCATCTACTCAAAGCACCGTGATGTTCCAGCATTAATGGATTAAAAGCCAGAAGTCTGCATGACCATCATCATCAAGTCCTTCCGTGAAAACCCTAAATACAAAGAGGTCTATTTCATTTATGTTAGGTAGAATGCCCAGAGGGGACTGCGCGGTCTCGTGGCCTGGAACCCCTACAGATTTTATTTTTTTCTCCAGCAGTCTGGAGTTTTTTTTTGTTTTTTCTGTCCACCCTGGCCATCGGACCTTACTCTTATTCTATGTTAACTAATGTTGTCTTATTTTAATTTCTTACTTTGTCTTTTATTTTTCTTTTCTTCATTATGTAAAGCACTTTGAGCTACTTTTTTGTATGAAAATGTGCTATATAAATAAATGTTGTTGTTGTTTTTGTTGTTGAGAAGAAAAAGAATACAAATAGTTTAGAGGGGGCCAAGAAGGAGAAAGAGGCAAAGCCAAGAAGAAAGCTGAGAAGGATGAGAGACCAATGCAGATCAGAACCTCTTGCAAAATGACTGTACTCTTTTACTTTTAAGAGTCTTAGTACAGACTTTGTTTCCAGTTGATAGAAAATTTATTTCAATTAACTGCAGAGAATTATGAGGGATTAGTAAAATGTACTTTTTGCAGCACTACTAATAATAAGCTGTTCTTGATACCCCTGTATCTGTCTCTTTCTAAGACACCAGTTCTATTGCTTGGATTTCACATTAAATTATGATTTGGCTTGTAATAAATCCCAAGGCATCTAGAATTTCAGACTATTCTTTTGGGCTGGCTGAGCTCTTTTCAATTTCAGTTTATATATTGACTAGAACAGAGTGTTGTTTAAATGTCCAAATATAAAAATAGTTATTAGTGTAGTTAAAATATAAAAACATATGCTATTTACACATAGAAGTATGTGTTTTATACTTTTACTAGCAAAACACCCGCGCTTCGCAGCGGAGAAGTAGTGTGTTAAAGAGGTTATGTAAATATATATATACATAAACATATATACTTATATATACATATCTACATATACACATATCTACATATATACATATACACATCCACATATATATACATATATCAACATATATATACACATACATATACACACATACATACATACACACACACATATATATATATATATATATATATATATATATATATATATATACAGACACATATATATACATATACATATTTACATATCTACATACATACACATCTATCTATCTATCTATCTATCTATCTATCTATCTATCTATCTATCTATCTATCTATCTATCTATCTATCTATCTATCTATCTATCTATCTATCTATCTATCTATCTATCTATCTATCTATCTATCTATCTATATATATACATATATATCTCTATCTATCTATCTATATATATACATCCACGTGCTTTGCAGCGGCGAAGTACTGCTTTTAAATTTTTATTAAGAAGAAAACCTTTTTAAATTGAGTGAAAATCTACCAATAACAATTTGTTAAGGATCTGTTTTTTGTGAAGCTGACTTCACACAGCCTCTCCGCTGTTTTATAAACGAACGTCATATAAGGTCTTCCTTTTTCGTTGCTTTGCCAACGGAAGCAGCCTTTTTATTTAATTCTGTTTTTACGATTGTTCTGTTTGTATATCACGTTGTCAGTTCAGCACTCCGGTTGTAATATGACCAAGCCGTGCAAGCACACTCTTGAGAATGCAACGTATAGTTGTACAGGAGAAAAGCAATCTTGCCTGAAATCAATGGCAACCTTTTGTAGGTCTATGAACTTAATTTAAACTTTAGGTTTACACGGTGCTTTCTTTCCGAAGTACCTGCACTCATGAATATGTCTGTATGCGTCAGTCGCTGAAATCCCCGCGGTTTGCACCGGCGAAGTTCTGCTTTTAAATTTTTATTAAGAAGAAAAGAAAACCTTTTAAAATTGAGGGAAAATATACCAATAACAGTTTGTTAAGGATCTGTTTTTTTTGTGAAGCTGCCTTCACTCGAGTGATCACTTCGAGCTTTAAGCCTGAGAAATCACCCTGTAAATGCACACATTTAATTGCACATCTGTTAATATGTATGCTTACAAAGTATTAAAAGACACTCAACAATTAATGTCATTTACCTTCGTTCCCACGTTTGACTCGTGCTGTAAATCTCTTCCTTGTTTTCACTTCACGTGATTACATAGGAGGCGTAATACGTGATGACGCGATACGTGACTCCGCCTCCTCCATTAGAGTATATGGAAAAAAAACAGGTTCCAGTTATGACCATTACGCGTAGAATTTTGAAATGAAACCTGCCTAACTTTTGTAAGTAAGCAGTAAGGAATGAGCCTGCCAAATTTCAGCCTTCTACCTACACGGAAAGTTGGAGAATTAGTGATGAGTGAGTCAGTCAGTCAGTCAGTCAGTGAGTCAGTGAGGGCTTTGCCTTTTATTAGTATAGATATATACATACATACATACATACACACCTACACTTTTCTGATAGAACTAATATAAGTAATGGCTAATGTTCTTCATACTGGTAAAGTGCAATGAAGGTCTGATTTTGTTTCCATCATTAGTGATGGAAATGTCTTTTATTCACTGTGAGCTCCCAATTAAACTTCACAACAGCAAACTTGATCAAACAGGCTGTGATACCATATGCTTTCAAAAACAGAAAAAGAATAGTAGTAATAACTGAGTACAATGATTGACATAATTATCAAAAAACAATTTAAACAGCCTCAACAGCAGCTAAAGTGTGTATGCTAAGCAAAAATAATGGATCCTTAATTTAAATGCTTAGACCAATTGGGCATATCATGCATGATTATATATGATTTCCCATACTCTGCTAGACTGGTATTACTGATATGAAATGCAAGTCTGGGTATGCTTTCAGAGACTGCCTGCACACCTTCCTTCCATGAGATGGTGAGCTTGACTATGACCAAAACACGGTGGACCTAGAGGACAATATCTAGCCATGCGGAAGTGGTGGATATATCACATGGGAACTTCAGCTGATGGTCCAGGTCCGCTCTCTCACCAACTATGGAAAAAACGAGTATGTCACATCTTTCAAGTTTTCGGCAAATTGAGAAAATGATATCATTTCCGTAAAATTAACGATCTGCAGATTTCATTTTTCCTGAGCTTCATGTACACAATATTGTCTTTTTTCACAAATCAACAACACCTGCCATTTAAAGCACACAGTTGCAGCATTTAAATCATGTGATCGCAATCCGACAGTTTCATTGGTATGCAGTCTTTCCTCATTGGTCAATGGAGTTTCTAGGTTTTTGTCTTGCAGTATGTAAAATACTGTGTAAATACTAGCTTCTTCCATCGTGCTATGATCTGAATGAAGACATATTTAGCCATCACCATATGATCTGAATGAAGACATACTGTATTTGGCCATCACCTGTACCTTATAACATCAGGAAAGAACCTAGTAACTCCAAAAACAAAAAAAAAATTCAATTTTGAAAATAATGTCAGTTACTTGCTTCTTTCCATTGCACATGAGCTCTCCTGTTCTACTCACATGCAGATGTCAGGACAAACCATACTCTCTGGTTGATGTTTTGTGCACTGGCTCCTTGCCTGATGATTGTATTTGTCTTTGGGATGTTGAGAAGTTGATCTTATTCACTTATTCACATATATGCATTCCTTCAAAACCGCTGCCATTCTTTACAGGACCCAGTCATGATGCCATTGATACTGAGCCTGGGTCAAAGCTGCCTTGCAGCCCAAAAGAATGTGCTGCAAACGGGGGTTCCAAGCATCACAGAGGTGGCAATTCTCTTCTGTGCCATACCAGAGATGTATGTTTCTGGGACTTAGGAGCGTGTCATATGTGCATATAAAGAGGAAGTTCAGTCTTGCCTGAGGAATCTTCCACATGTAATAGCTCTGTTGATGACTGCTTCTCAATATGTCCACCTGCTTTGTTTCAGTTAGCTTAAGGTGACATCTGAAAACACCATCTCTTTCCCACTTTGTAGTTTTTGATCACATCCTGGGAGCTGGTCCCTATCTGGCCCTGCCTGGTTGCGACTACCCAACCATCTTCTGGTGCTTCATTTTGCTGAAAGCCTGGTTGACTGTATGTTCTGCCCTCCATCTACACCCTGTACAAACTGGGGCCTTGGCTTTCAGTATGAAAGAGCCGGTTGAGTCTCTAAGCTCAAACATGAGTCTCACCTTTTCTTGCTTGTATTTTTCCAAACTGGGCTGCAAACTGTTCTCTTTACTTCTCTCTACATCTTGTCTCCTGATAGTGTTAACTTTCCCTCACTCTCTCTTTCTGGGTGTCTCTTCTTGCTCCCACCCTTCAGACACACTGCTGTTTTGTCTGAATCTCACACACACCTATGACATGCTCCTGTCTTTTTGACATCTTTCCCATGATGCTCGCTCTTTTCATTTCCTTTGTGTTAAATGATCTGCAGAAGGTATCTCCTTCTGTGGTACTTTTCAAGCACTACTTTACACTCTTTCCTTTCTTTTCATTCTAATGTATGGTGAAAGTTTTTTTATACAGTGGTGTGAAAAACTATTTGCCCCCTTCCTGATTTCTTATTCTTTTGCATGTTTGTCACACAAAATGTTTCTGATCATCAAACACATTTAACCATCAGTCAAATATAACACAAGTAAACACAAAATGCAGTTTTTAAATGATGGTTTTTATTATTTAGGGAGAAAAAAAATCCAAACCTACATGGCCCTGTGTGAAAAAGTAATTGCCCCCTTGTTAAAAAATAACCTAACTGTGGTGTATCACACCTGAGTTCAATTTCCGTAGCCACCCCCCAGGCCTGATTACTGCCACACCTGTTTCAATCAAGAAATCACTTAAATAGGAGCTGCCTGACACAGAGAAGTAGACCAAAAGCACCTCAAAAGCTAGACATCATGCCAAGATCCAAAGAAATTCAGGAACAAATGAGAACAGAAGTAATTGAGATCTATCAGTCTGGTAAAGGTTATAAAGCCATTTCTAAAGCTTTGGGACTCCAGCGAACCACAGTGAGAGCCATTATCCACAAATGGCAAAAACATGGAACAGTGGTGAACCTTCCCAGGAGTGGCCGGCCGACCAAAATTACCCCAAGAGCGCAGAGACGACTCATCCGAGGGGTCACAAAAGACCCCAGGACAACGTCTAAAGAACTGCAGGCCTCACTTGCCTCAATTAAGGTCAGTGTTCACGACTCCACCATAAGAAAGAGACTGGGCAAAAACAGCCTGCATGGCAGATTTCCAAGACGCAAACCACTGTTAAGCAAAAAGAACATTAGGGCTCGTCTCAATTTTGCTAAGAAACATCTCAATGATTGCCAAGACTTTTGGGAAAATACCTTGTGGACTGATGAGTCAAAAGTTGAACTTTTTGGAAGGCAAAATGTCCCGTTACATCTGGCGTAAAAGGAACACAGCATTTCAGAAAAAGAACATCATACCAACAGTAAAATATGGTGGTGGTAGTGTGATGGTTTGGGGTTGTTTTGCTGCTTCAGGACCTGGAAGGCTTGCTGTGATAGATGGAACCATGAATTCTACTGTCTACCAAAAAATCCTGAAGGAGAATGTCCAGCCATCTGTTCGTCAACTCAAGCTGAAGCGATCTTGGGTGCTGCAACAGGACAATGACCCAAAACACACCAGCAAATCCACCTCTGAATGGCTGAAGAAAAACAAAATGAAGACTTTGGAGTGGCCTAGTCAAAGTCCTGACCTGAATCCAATTGAGATGCTATGGCATGACCTTAAAAAGGCGGTTTATGCTAGAAAACCCTCAAATAAAGCTGAATTACAACAATTTTGCAAAGATGAGTGGGCCAAAATTCCTCCAGAGCGCTGTAAAAGACTCATTGCAAGTTATCGCAAACGCTTGATTGCAGTTATTGCTGCTAAGGGTGGCCCAACCAGTTATTAGGTTCAGGGGGCAATTACTTTTTCACACAGGGCCATGTAGGTTTGGATTTTTTTTTCTCCCTAAATAATAAAAACCACCATTACAAACTGCATTTTGTGTTTACTTGTGTTATATTTGACTAATGGTTAAATGTGTTTGATGATCAGAAACATTTTGTGTGACAAACATGCAAAAGAATAAGAAATCAGGAAGGGGGCAAATAGTTTTTCACACCACTGTAACTTGCACAATAAGGTACTTTCCACAGTTCCAGGTTCCTCAACAGTTTCTCCAACCCATGATAGGAATTTGATTAAAGAGAAATATTAAACTGAGGGCTTATTAAAAAAATATTTAAGGATCATCTTTTCAGTGTACAAATTATTGAGGATGAGTTGTTTTCTTTAAATGTATCTATTAAAGAGAAAAATTAAGATCTCAAAATATTTAGGTAATTTTTGACACAAAGACAGGGCAATTATATAATGAAATGGCAGACATTTGATTTCAAGTTCTGGGGGCAAACATACACTTGTATGTTTCTGTAAATTTTTTTAGTCATTATTCTACAAAATACTTGTATACAAAAATAATTCTGAATCTAATTTGAGTCGTGTGATGATTGTATTTCACTCTTTCTAATGTGTTACACACCGTAATGCTCAGTCTCCCTCGCCTAAATGTGTATGTTAATAAAATATTCATGTTTCTTTAAAAAGAAGGGCTTCATCTTAGGCAGCTATGAGGCTTTAGTAGAGTTTAAATTTGACTGGACAAAGATCTGATAAAAGTAGATAGCTTTAGCTTCCAAGCACATTATGATGTTAATCATACATGAACATTTTTTCTGTTAACAATGTCAGGAGGCAAAATCTTTTGTTTTTTTTCTATTGCTGCAAACATGCTCCTGCAAAGCTTCATCTGTCTTGCCTGTGGCTTTGGAAATGTTAATAAATGGATGTCAGAACATTAACTGCTTTAATTATCAAATACCAGCAGCTCCGATGTTTAACATAAGTTCTTTTTCTTTGTTGAACGTGTGTCAGACTGTAATACAGTTTATTTTAAACTCCCCTTTAATTCAGAAAATCATTCAGCAGTAATATTAGCAAGGCTTCCAGCACAAGTTAAATTAGAAAATTTGATAAATGCATTAAAAAATGTGACAAAACACTAGTTGCAAATTATATTGCAAGTAAAATAGCTTAAGACAGTTTCCTTATCTTGAATGTTTTGAATTTCTGAGCTCTCTTTGTTATCCATTTGCTTTTCCATTTTTCCAAAGCTGCTTAAACCTGAGATAGTGGGAAAGCAAAGGTGATCATGTAGATCATATGACTGTCCTATGCCAAGAATCAATATGGTTACACCTTCTAAGCTGTCACCCCAAAGTGCTTGACTTCCAATTTGAATTTATCAAATCTATGAGGTGCAAAAAGGTCAGCATCAAAATAGTAAGAGATTATGAAATCAGTTCACATGATATGGTGACTATACTGGAATGTATAGATACTGTACTTTGTTAACTCGCTAATAGACACAAACATGCTGAAGAAGTTTAGTACAGTATCTCTACTGATTCTGAATGCATGTCTTTCTTTAATCAAGAAATCTGAACAATTAGAAGAAGTCCACACAGACATGATAATTTATCATAATCGAATTGAAAATTAAACTTTAAGATGTTGCTTTGTCAGTTCAAAAATTAATATATTTCCTGGATGCTTGGAGACAACTGATGTTTAGCAGCTTTCAACATCAGATAAGACAGTCATCTGGGTAACCCAAATTGAGATAGTAAAGTTTTCACTTGCATCCATGTAGCACTGAAACCTATACATTATTCTGTTTGATCCAGTGCTATCTGAAGGGCTCTTCTGCTATCATCCTTCTGAAACACACCTCTGATGTGCAGGACAATGCTAATTTTTCAGGAGGATTGTGGGGGAAAATATCTCTTATCTATATATGCATATCACCTTCCATTATATATAGTGCCATTCATTATTTGTCTGTTATGATGGGAAACTTACTGTATATATTCATATTTGCTTATCTCATGTATTTGGATGTTATTAGGCATTTTATGATGAATTGGATCAATCAGTCATTAAGTAGCCTGCTTAGTTCTGAACAGGGTTGCAGGGGTGCTGGAGCCTATTGCATCTTGCAAAGGGCACAAGGCAGGAACAAACCCTGGACAGGGTTCCAGACCACTGAAAGGCAAACACACACACACTCCAACCACACTTTGGGGCTAATGAGTAGCTTATAAAGGGATACTCAAGGGTGTGTCTAGGTCATTGCAGGGTCCAAAGGACCTACTCAGGCTACCTAGAAACTAGGCTAGCAGTACCGCAAATCAGTCTGTCAATGAAAAATAAAAAAATAATCACGACAACTAGGTTGAGATTTGTTATAAAAGTTTTTTATCAATGTTAAACTAGCTGCGTGTGGTCTTTGGGACAAAAAACAACCCGAAGACACCCTAGCAGTTTTACTCTATTCATGAACTTGGAGAGTCGTCAGCTAACACTTAAGAATTACCCAGTGCAGAGGACATGGACTCATCTGCACTTGCTGACCCACTGACTTTTGTAAGAAGACACATTGGTGATACCATATCTTAGCCATATCACTGACATATGAGTCCTATTAATCTTTCTCTCAAGAAAATACCTTCAGATAGACAATGTTTTTAGTGAAAACTTTAACTCTTGCCCTTCGTTGCGGAGGTGTTTCACTTGTGTGTTGCTGAGCTGTGGCGTTTGCTTCCTTTCGATGTTGTGTCTCTTCATCTGTGTCATTAGCTCAACGTTGTTGTTGCATGGTGGCATTTGCTGCACACAGGTCTTTTGTAGTGATACGTGACGTGCATGCAAGTGGCAAAAAACATTAAAAGTGCATGTATGTGCCATCTAGTGGCTGTGATTGAGCGTGAGCAGAGCAGACTGCTCCATACACACACATGTCTTCCGTTTATATCTATCTAATTACTGAGGTGAGTTTCCATTCAAAAAGTGAAACTTGTATATTAGATTCATTCATTACACACAGACTGATGTATTTCAAATGTTTATTTCTTTTAATGTTGATGATTATAACTGACAACTAATGAAAGTCCCAAATTCAGTATCTCAGAAAATTAGAATATTGTGAAAAGGTTCAATATTGTAGACACCTGGTGCCACACTCTAATCAGCTAATTAACTCAAAACACCTGCAAAAGCCTTTAAATGGTCTCTCAGTCTAGTTCTGTAGGCTACACAATCATGGGGAAGACTGCTGACTTGACAGTTGTCCAAAAGATGACCATTGACACCTTGCACAAGGAGGGCAAGACACAAAAGGTCATTGCTAAAGAGGCTGGCTGTTCACAGAGCTCTGTGTTCAAGCACATTAATAGAGAGGCGAAGGGAAGGACAAGATGTGACAGAAAAAAGTGTACAAGCAATAGGGATAACTGCACCCTGGAGAGGATTGTGAAACAAAACCCATTCAAAAATGTGGGGGAGATTCACAAAGAATGGACTGCAGCTGGAGTCAGTGCTTCAAGAACCACCTCGCACAGACGTATGCAAGACATGGGTTTCAGCTGTCGCATTCCTTGTGTCAAGCCACTCTTGAACAAGAGACAGCGTCAGAAGCGTCTCGCCTTTGGACTGCTGCTGAGTGGTCCAAAGTTATGTTCTCTGATGAAAGTAAATTTTGCATTTCCTTTGGAAATCAAGGTCCCAGAGTCTGGAGGAAGAGAGGAGAGGCACAGAATCCACGTTGCTTGAGGTCCAGTGTAAAGTTTCCTCAGTCAGTGATGGTTTGGGGTGCCATGTCATCTGCTGGTGTTGGTGCATTGTGTTTTCTGAGGTCCAAGGTCAACGCAGCCGTCTACCAGGAAGTTTTAGAGCACTTCATGCTTCCTGCTGCTGACGAACTTTCTGGAGATGCAGATTTCATTTTCCAACAGGACCTGGCACCTGCACACAGTGCCAAAGCTACCAGTACCTGGTTTAAGGACCATGGTATTCCTGTTCTTGATTGGCCAGCAAACTCGCCTGACCTTACCCCATAGAAAATCTATGGGGTATTGTGAAGAGGAAGATGCAATACGCCAGACCCAACAATTCAGAAGAGCTGAAGGCCACTATCAGAGCAACATGGGCTCTCATAACACCTGAGCAGTGCCACAGACTGATCGACTCCATGCCACGCCGCATTGCTGCAGTAATCCAGGCCAAAGGAGCCCCAACTAAATATTGAGTGCTGTACATGCTCATACTTTTCATGTTCATAACTTTCAGTTGGCCAACATTTCTAAAAATCCTTTTTTTGGATTGGTCTTAATTGATATTCTAATTTTCCGAGATACTGAATTTGGGACTTTCATTAGTTGTCAGTTATAATCATCAACATTAAAAGAAATAAACATTTGAAATACATCAGTCTGTGTGTAATGAATGAATCTAATATACAAGTTTCACTTTTTGAATGGAATTATTGAAATAAATCAACTTTGTCATGATATTCTAATTTTATGACCAGCACCTGTATTTTGTGAGAAATAGCCTGGACACAGACAGACGGACATCGTTTAAAGTCCAACACACGTTTATTGTACAAGTATTTACACACAAACCCAGTGCCGCAGCACCAATCACTCCACAGGTCCAGGCCAACACACAATGCCTTTCCTCTCTTCAGGCCACCTCTTTCCTCTCCCAGACCTCGTCGTCTTCCACCCAACTCCAGCCCTGAATGAAGGGAGGCAGCCCCTTTTATTGTCCCCTGGATGTGCTCCAGATGTGCTCCGGCAATCTTCCACCAACATGCCCCAGTGTGGCGGAAGTGCCGGCTGCATCCCCGGAAGCACTCCGGGTGTCCCTGCTCCTCTGCCCCCCCAGCACTTCCTGGTGTGGTGGAAGTGCTGAGGTCCAGGGCTCTCCAGGCATTGGGGCGCCCCCCTGGCGGTGACCACAGGCTCCTACAGGTTTGAGCTTCAAAGCTCTGTACCCGTGGTCCCCTCAGCAACCAGGTTGGTCGCCTCCTCGTGGTCTGGAGGAGGCGTGAGCCCTCCTCTGGTCCTCTTGGGCGTCCCGGCTGGGTACAACCCCCAGCCGCGTGCCACAGTACCCCACCACAAGCTGAGACCCCTAGGGGCCAGCGGCCCGTCCCACGAGGGCAGGTTTTCCACGGCGGGAAGCCGACATACTCCATTCCAGGGCCCAGTCCTGCAAAATATAAAACAGAACAAGGGGCGGAGACATTGCCCTGATGCCGCCACTCGGCGTCTCCTTGTATCATATGTGGGCAATGCTCCCCCCTCTGACCGGCACCCCGGTGCTTGCAACCTCAGCCCCCCTTTCGAGACCTCCGTGCCCCCCATGTTGGGACATCGAACATCGCACCTCAGCCCGCCTGTGGGGTTTCCCTCTGCATCCGCAGAGGGCGGCCCTTCTCTGGACGTGAGCAACCAGCATCACGTCTCTTCCTATCGAGGAACCGGCTCTCTTTCTTCGATTCCCCCTCTTTCTCTTGGACACCCTGACGGTTTGGGTCTGCGCATGGCACAGATCCTTTCCCGTCTACGTCCCTGTAGACTGATGCAAGGCCACCGCCAGCTCGGGGTTTAGGGCGCTAGGATCTGGGGCACACATCAGCCTACGTCCCGCCAGCCCTCTCGCTGTCTCTCCCCTCACCACATGCACAGCTCTCAGCGCCGCATTCACTGTCAGAGAACCCCCTACTCGGTTCCGATCATTCGAATCACGGGTCTTTTCGGTGGGCTCTCCTTTATACTTTGCGGGGTCAGCTCTACTTACCGTCCCCGTCGTACTGCTCCGGCCAAAGGATCCAGCATTGCGCCATTCTGCCGAAGCACGCAGCATCTGTAGTGCCGCGATCGCCGTCCCCTCCAGCTTCTGCAACTCTGCACGGAGAGCACTCAGCACCTGCAATAATGGCAACTCTGCGAGCCGAAGGCACTCCTCTGGCTTACGCAGAGCCACCGGCAAGGACAGAAAGTCAGCCAAACGGTGGGCTTACCCGTCTGTCAGCAACACACGTCGGATGCTTCCTGTGGGCCTTTCCCTCCGGCCCAATCGTGTCTCTCCCTGGCATGTGATGGACGTTCCTTCATCCTGCCTCCATCCACTCATTGGCGGGCCCGCATGACACACCATCCTGTCCCTGTCACAGGCAGGGACTTCCGGTCCGCGGCCATTTTGGCTCCTTTCTTCCCCTGGTGCGGTGGCATGCTGGCATTTGCATTGCAGCGTCTCCCTCTTAGCAACTCTCCCTGCTGCCACCACGTCAACAAAGTGCCGCGGATCGACATGCGCCTGCCACCGACAAGGATCCAGGCAGCCCCTACCTGCAAAACACAAAACACATGCGGCCCCACAGGTCCGGTTGCCGGCAAGCAGGGAACTTACCTCCTGGGTCCCGTCTGTCCGAGGAGATGTGGCCTTCCTAGGTGACATGCCGTCCTGGGCGCCTCCAACGACGGCTCGCTCGTAGGAGCCCACTGCACTCCTGCACCGCCCATTGTTTTCATCCCGTACCAGGGGAACACGGCCCTTCTACGAAGCGGTGACGCTCCTTGGGGTGAGTCGCTCCCGCGGGGTTGTGCCTGTTCCGCTCTCGCGGTACGTGTGTGGATTCCGCTGCTGCGCCTGGCCATCCACAGACTAATTTTTAATACAGGTCCATCCAGTTGGACCGAAATCCTGCCGGCTACACCACTGTGGGATATAGCCCGGACACAGACAGACGGACATTGTTTAAAGTCCAACACACGTTTACTGTACAAGTATTTACTCGCAAACCCAGTGCCGCAGCACCAATCACCCCACAAGTCCAGGCCAACACACAATGCCTTTCCTCTCTTCAGGCTGCCTCTTTCCGGCTGCATCCCCGGAAGCACTCCGGGTGTCCCTGCTCCTCTTCCCCCCAGCACTTCCTGGTGTGGCGGAAGTTCTGCGGTCCAAGGCTCTCCAGGCATTGGGGCACCCCCTGGCGGTGACCATGAACTCCTACAGGTTTGAGCTTCAAAGCTCTGTACCCGTGGTCCCCACAGCAACCAGGGCAGTCGCCCCCTTTCCGGTCCTCTTGGGCATCCCGGCTGGGTACCACCCCCAGCCGCGTGCCACAATATATATATATATATATATATATATATATATATATACAGTATATATGTACTGTTTATATTTCTTATTGTTCTCTGAATAGTTAACTATACAAGGAAAAAAGTAGATTTATACTATGGTCTACTGATAATGTTACATCTAACAATTTATTGAATTTTCTTATCTACTGTTTCCTTAAAATGACTGATTCATCTCTACATTTCACCACTGTGACATACCTTTGCTCTACAGAAAAAATTCCTCTATCCAGCTACTATGGAAGAGGTGACAGATTTTTAAATTAAGGACAAGTAAGTAAAATGTGTCGCACAACATAAATAATGCAAAAGGATGCAGTCAGTAATGGATAAAAATGTATTCAATATTAATAATATATTACAGAAAGGTACTACTATGTATGACCCCTGTTGGACTTTCCACAAACCAAACACACAAGTATGTCTTATTTCAAGATAAATAAATATAAAACTTTATACATAAAAAAAATAAAAATAGGGAAGGGGCAACTGAAGAAAGTATTTCTTACTGTGAGGTTTACTTTAAAAGCATCCATCCTGTTCAATGTTCTGTTTGAAATGTTTTCACAGTAACCACAAAGCGGATGTCTTCAGAGTCAGTATAAAAGCTAAACAAGTCACTCAGAAGTTAAGAAAAATGTTGCTACAGTCAATTTTCTTTAAAAAAATACAATGTTATAAAATATATTCTTATCCACCTATTTTTTCCTAGCAGAAAAAGAAGAAATTTTCAGACTGTCACGTTTAAATGAAATCCTTTCAAAATGTAATTGAGAAAGTAATGACCAAAGATTAAATGCACCAGTAAGTTAAATTTATGTAAAAATAACTGCAATTTCGTATGTATATTTAATATTGGAACAGTGTTGTAAAGACTACCAAATTAAAATGTATAGATCTCTGCTAGTGGCAACAATTCTGGTTATATCATTAACCAATATTTGAGCATTTCCAAACAGCATGGTAAAATCATTAATATTTATCTTCAAGTTTAACAAAGGAGACCTAAAATGCCTGTCAATAAACCAATTGCACTCCTCGAGTCCTGAGGGGTTCAACTGATTAGTTCAGCTCAACTGAATTCACTAATTAAATACATAATAAAAGTTAGTGTAGGTAGAAAGCTTAAGGAAACTGGCAGCTCATTTATCAGATGCAAGGCACGAGTCCAACACAGTGCTACATTCCTTTCTCTTATTACTGACATTTACATTGCTTTTATTTTAGTGTGTGAATTTTTGCCTTTCTTTTGTGTTCATGTATAAATAACTAAACCTATTAGCTAAATGGTTTCAGAATTAGATACTAAAGGAGCATCCACAACTATCAATGCTTCATGACCTCTTTGATTTTTTTAGAATGCCCACAACAAAAAAATGTAAGCTTTTCACAGACATTACGCCATTATTAAACATAAAACATAGAAGTAAATAAAGCACTAAGTTGATGTAACGTTTTTCTAAACATTATGAGAAGCATACAGTTTGGCAGAGTGAATAATAGGCTGACCCAATCACGCCAGAACCATCGAGCAGCTGAACTACTGGTTTACTAACAAAGCCCCAGCATCAGGGGGGTATTTTTCATATGTAGATTACTCGTTTAGCCAAATGTAATTGTTGACGATTTGGCCTGATCCTGGATCTGTCGGTTTTTTCGAAACTCTTGCTGGATGTGTTGTCATAGCAACACATCCAAATTCTCAAACCTGCTCGGAGCAGGTTTGTTCGATGTAAACAAGGATTAGCTCACACACTTAATCAATGTCCGTGCATGGAATTCATTCAGTCATGACTTCGCTGTTCATGAATGAGCGACCAATTGATATCGGTGCGCAAATTATAAGAAGAGAATTTCATATAGAGAGGGTTTTGCGCGATTGGCAAGATCCTTTATTGCTCCTGGAGGAAATTCTTTTTGAAAGATACCGCTTTAGCCGAGGGGGAATACCGCAAAGATTTATTAGCACCTTATATTCGAAGTCAAACTCGGAGACACACAGACAGTATGCATTGCTTTGAGGTTTTTTGCAAGCGGCACTTTTTTATATACTTTAGGCGATGCGGAAAATCTATCTAAAAGTGCAGTTTGCCAGGCAATTCGTAAAGTCTGTTTGGCTCTGAAATATTTCCTTCGGGTTTTCATTGTGTTTTCTGGACACCTGCGTGTGCAGACAAAAGGGGCGTTTCATGCCATTGCAGGTAGGCAATACACAGGCTAAAACACCCACAGTTCTATAAAGAATCTCACAGTCAGCCTAACATTCTCATTACCCAGGGTTTCCAAATGTGATTGGGGCACATGGGACTGATCACAGTGGAGTTTGATCAAATATTATTTGGGAAATGTACCTCTCCTCCTGATGAATAATCAGACACAGTGTCTTCATCAAATATTCGACCTTCGTCAACATCTCGTTGGTCAGACACAGGTTCTAGGGATATGACATTCCCTGCAACTGACCCAACAAAAAAAGAGGGCTATATGGAACCTATGTATGGCACACATTGAGGACAAATATATGCAATGACCATCCTTTACCTGAAATGAAGTGACTACTGCATCCTGCCACTGGTTCTGAGGAGGAGCTTCCCCCTGGAATGCCCTCAGAAACAGGGATTTTGCTGGAGAGCCAATTCTTCTGCAGGGGTTAGGTCTGCACTGCGTGGACCTCCACCTGTTTTTTGCTTGTGTGCCTTCTTATTAGATTTAAAATTAATGTTCTTTACATTATATATGATTCTTTATGTCAACAATTCTTTAAATAGTTATATACCAATATTTACCAGTTTGAAGTATATTCTTGTACTTCACTTTAACCTGTTCCCATGTTCTCCTTGTGCTCATGTTTGATCTGGAATTATGACATATTAAATAATGATTAATCTGACACATAGGAAATGAAACGCTGCTTTCAGTAAGTACAATGCACACGCGTTTAATTTGTTGGCCACTTTTTGCCAGCCGTCTTTTCTGGTATGGGCTGCTTTTGCACTATTACCCCTTGTGTATATTAAATCTTGAAATTCTTCATGTCCTTCGAATAAAAGGTCCTGCTCCTGCTTGTGTGAAAAAAATGCACCCGTTCTTTCATTTTGTTACAGTCTATCAAAGACTTGCTGATCATGTTTTCTAGACTCAATATATATGGGCTTTTCACTCAGCCAGGGCGCGCGCATTCATCTCGGATGATTAGATCCAGCTCGACTAATCTACTACACGGCTGCGTTTGAAAAACCGACTTATCCTGAATGAGTTTCACCGGCATTAACTCATCTAAGATGAGGCATCTGATCTCGGATGATTTAAGCAACGTACGGAAAATACCCTCCAGATCTGTATGGTGTAGACAAGTGTTTTCCAAACTCAGTCCTGGGGAACCCCTGTGGCTGCAAGTTTTTGTTCCAGCCGGATTCACCTGATAGCACTGACAACACCTGATAGCACTGATCTCATTTAATTAGCTGGTATTTTTTTTCTTTTTATTCGACATTCAGAAAAGCATACCAGAATGATTTTTACATTTATGAGACATTTAGAAATATTTCTGCTTTTTGCTATAGATTTAAATGCTTAACTCTCTTTTGTTGATTTCATTACACTTTGCCCTTTCTCTGTGCAGTTTTCCCCCCTTCGTTGTATCTTAATAATGACAATTTAAAACGAGCAGATCAGACACCCAGACCAACAACACTGAATAATCAAAGGCTGCAACTATTCAGACCCACTAATTAGTAAATAATGGATTAATTAAACAATTAGAAGACCTAGAAAACTAGAATGAAAATCAAGATGAAAATACTGTTAAATAGAAAAAAAAATACATTATTCCAATATAAATGCTTGGTACATTTTAATATTTTTTTTTTTAGCAAACTTAGTTTTTCTAATTTCTATATTGTTCCCTAAACACAGAACTTGGGAAATATCAGTTCACTTAATTAGCCCAGGAGTTCAATTAAAAACAGAAGTTGGTTGGAACAAAAACCTGCAGCCACAGGGGTTCCCCAGGACCGAGTTTGGGAAACACTGGTGTAGACCCTGGCCTTCCAGCCAGTGTCTTGCCACTTTGCTGCCAACTCTGTTGCACTCTGCTTTCTTTCATGGGTTGCTGTTGTCCCTCTTCCCAGGGGATAGCAAGTTTGATTATGACAAGCCTTTTTTCCACTGCAGAACCCATAATAATACCGTATCTGGACTTAGAGTGGTTGTTATGCTCTGACTCTCTCTCCACCAACATCTTTCATGCTTTTCCTGGTCTGAGTATGTTGTCTCTCTTCTGTGCAGGTGCTTGTGGCATAGTGTCTGGCTTGATGAACATTGCAAGGATGGGTTTTGCTGCTTCTGAGGTGCAGTTTGCTGCTACCACAGCCAGCTTTTCCAAGGACCCTGGCCAGACTTGGTCCTGGTTTCACCTTCAGCGACCCTTGATCAAGTCGAGCTTTCATCATGATAGGATAAGTTGGAGGCTTGCCTTGATGTTGCCACTCAGTAGGCAGCCTACGTCACTTCCAAACCATTGAGTAAGATTCCAGTTGGCATGAGAGGGTGTCATGGGCTGCCCTTATCAAAAAGCCCAGTCTGGTTTGTGGTCTCCTCCAAATGTCCGCCCAACTAATGCATCTATTCAGTGTTGTAAACCATAGGGTCCAGGCTCCCTGGAGGCCCTGGGATATTGCCTTTATGTGATAACAGTCCTGCTCTAGCCTGGGTACCTCATCTACCACTGTGGCCCTTCGCTGCTCTTTTGGTGGCTTTTGACCAAAACTGTTGTGGTGCTCCCCAACCTAATCCAGTATGACTGATCTGGACTACCCCCCTCAACTCTTGTTATTGCAGGCTCGAGATATACATTTTTATATATCAAATTGGTCATGCTGTTCATATTTTTGAAATTGTCAAATTTTCAAAATCTTCTATCATAAAAAAGAGAAACATTCTGTGTCAAGTCATGTCAAAGCAAGTCAAGTGGTTTTATTGCCATACCATCCACACACAGTACTGCAGCATACAATGGCATGAAATAATGTTCCCTAGGACCTAACATATACATAAACACAAGACAAGTGCAAGACAGGTAAAGAACTATAATATGTTATAAAAAGATAAATAAATAATAATAATACAGTGCATCCGGAAAGTATTCACAGCTCATCACTTTTTCCACATTTTGTTATGTTACAGCCTTATTCCAAAATGGATTAAATTAATTTTTTTCCTCAGAATTCTACACACAACCCCACATAATGACAACGTGAAAAAAGTTTACTTGAGGTTTTTGCAAACTTATTAAAAATAAAAAAACTGAGAAATCACATGTACATAAGTATTCACAGCCTTTGCTCAATACTTTGTCGATGCACCTTTGGCAGCAATTACAGCCTCAAGTCTTTTTGAATATGATGCCACAAGCTTGGCACACCTATCCTTGGCAAGTTTCGCCCATTCCTCTTTGCAGCACCTCTCAAGCTCCATCAGGTTGGATGGGAAGCGTCGGTTCACAGCCATTTTAAGATCTCTCCAGAGATGTTCAATCAGATTCAAGTCTAGGCTCTGGCTGGGCCACTCAAGGACATTCACAGAGTTGTCCTGAAGCCACTCCTTTGATATCTTGGCTGTGTGCTTAGGGTCATTGTCCTGCTGAAAGATGAACCCCAGTCTGAGGTCAAGAGCGCTCTGGAGCAGGTTTTCAGCCAGGATGTCTCTGTACATTGCTGCAGTCATCTTTCCCTTTATCCTGACTAGTCTCCCAGTCCCTGCCACTGAAAAACATCCCCACAGCATGATGCTGCCACCACCATGCTTAACTGTAGGGATGGTATTGGCCTGGTGATGAGCGGTGCCTAGTTTCCTCCAAACGTGACGCCTGGCATTCACACCAAAGAGTTCAATCTTTGTCTCATCAGACCAGAGAATTTTCTTTCTCATGGTCTGAGAGTCCTTCAGGTGCCTTTTGGCAAACTCCAGGCAGGCTGCCATGTGCCTTTTACTAAGGCGTCTGGCCACTCTACCATACATGCCTGATTGGTGGATTGCTGCAGAGATGGTTGTCCTTCTGGAAGGTTCTCCTCTCTCCACAGAGGACCTCTGGAGCTCTGACAGAGTGACCATCGGGTTCTTGGTCACCTCCCTGACTAAGGCCCTTCTCCCCCGATCGCTCAGTTTAGATGGCCGGCCAGCTCTAGGAAGAGTCCTGGTGGTTTCGAACCTCTTCCACCTACGGATGATGGAGGCCACTGTGCTCATTGGGACCTTCAAAGCAGCAGAAATTTTTCTGGAACCTTCCCCAGATTTGTGCATCAAGACAATCCTGTCTCGGAAGTCTACAGACAATTCCTTTGACTTCATGCTTGGTTTGTGCTCTGACATGAACTGTCAACTGTGGGACCTTATATAGACAGGTGTCTGCCTTTCCAAATCATGTCCAATCAACTGAATTTACCACAGGTGGACTCCAATTAAGCTGCAAAAATATCTCAAGGATGATCAGGGGAAACAGGATGCACCTGAGCTCAATTTTGAGCTTCATGGCAAAGGCTGTGAATACTTATGTACATGTGCTTTCTCAATTTTTTTATTTTTAATAAATTTGCAAAAACCTCAAGTAAATTTTTTTCACGTTGTCATTATGGGGTGTTATGTGTAGAATTCTGAGGAAAAAATTAATTTAATCCATTTTGGAATAAGGCTGTAACATAACAAAATGTGGAAAAAGTGATGCACTGTGAATACTTTCCGGATGCACTGTAGGTAAGTGAATAGATAGTGATAATTTAAAATAAATAGTAAAAAATAAGCTGAAGCTAATATTTTCATCTTTAGTAACCGGTGTAATAAATGTAATGCATATAAATAAACGACTAGGAGCAGATCTGAGTGTAGGTGGGCAGCACAGATTTCAAAGTCTGGACAGCCAAGGGTTTGAAGCTGTTGTATTACCTGACAGAACCAATTTGGATGCTACAGTACCTTCTCTCAGATGGAAGTGAGACAAAGTGACCATGGGAGAGCTGGGAATGGTTCTTCACAATGCTATAAGCTTTGTAGATGCAGTGCTTTATAAAGATGTCTTTAATGCAGGGCACGGAGGTCCCAATGATCTTTTCTGCTGTGTGCACTATCTATCATCAGACCTTACAGTCTGAGATGCTGCAGTTCCCGAACCTGACAGCACAACCTCTTATTAAATTACAGTACTTACTTATTTATCTATTCTTTCAAAATTACTTTCAGAGAGGTTATTTTAACGTGTATATTTTCTCTATTAACATATACACTTTCTAGCCAAAAGTATGTGGACACCCCTCCAAAATATTGAGTACAGGCATTTTCATGAAACCCACTGTTAACAGATGCATAAAATCAAGTATGCAGCAATGCAATCTCAATTGACAAACATTGTTGAGTAGAATGGGCTGTACTGAAGACTCTGTGACTTTAAACATGGCATTGTCACGTAATGCAATCTTTACCACAAGTCAGTAAGTGAAATTTCTGCATTTGCAGATCTGCCCCGGTCAATTGAAAGTGCTATTATTGTAAAGTGAAAGCGTCCAGGAGCAACAACAGCTCAGCTATGAAGTGGTAGACCACGCAAACTCACAGAGTGGGGCCGTCAAATTCTGAAGCCCATAGTACATAAAAATCCACCTCTCCTCACAACAGAGTTCCAAACTGTCTCTAAAAACACCATCAGCACAAGAATTGTGCATTGGAAACTTCATGGGTTTCCATGGCCAAAGAGCTGTACACAATCCTAGGATCACAATGCCAAGCATTAGTTGGAGTGGTGTAAAGCACGGCACCATTAGACTCTGGAGGAGTGGAAATGTGTTGTCTGAAGTAAAGACTCACACTTCACTTCTTGTATCTGGCAGTCTGATTGATTAATCTGGGTTTGGTGGATGCCAGGAGAACACTACCTTCCAGACTGCATAGTGCCTATTGTAAAGACTAGTGAAGAAAGGATAATGGTCTGGGAGTGTTTTTCAGGGTTTGGGCTAGGCCCCTTAGTTCCAGTGAAGTGTACTATTAATGCTACAGAATACAAAGACTTTAGGGCAATTGTGCTCTTCAAGATTAGTGCCAACAGTCAGGGGATGCCCTTTTTTATTACAGCAAGAATGTGCCCCTGGTCACAAAGCCTGGTCCACACTGATATGGTTTGATGAGCTTTGCATGTAGAAACCTGACTGGCCCTGACCTACTAAACACTTTTGGGATGAAACCAAGGGCTTCTTGTCCAACATTAGTACCTGACCTAACAAATGCTTTTTTAACTGAATGGACACAAATTTCTACAGACACACTCCAAAATCTTGTCCGAAAAACTTCCCAGAAGAGTGGAGGCAGATACAACTGCAAGGGGGGGATTGGTCGGATGGAGCATACAGCTACATACACCCTGAAGCATATGCCTTTAGGTGCACCTTAATCAGGGATGTGCGGTCAGGGGAGTTAGGTGAGGCTGTCATCATGAAAAATAAAAAAAACTAATAATAATAACATAAAATAAATTTGTCTACTGGTCTGTGCTATAAATTTGTTTTCTGTATGATTCCAATAACTTTGATAATTTTTATAGTCAAAATCGTTGACTTTGCGCATTTCCTACTGGGGAGAAATGCGAGGTGCGGAAGTGACGAGCCAACTCTCACCTCGGACTGCGCTCTCCCTCACACAATAGGTTAATGCAAACAATTGGCTCGTGCCTGTTGCTGTTTCTCTGTATGTCACCAATATAATGTTTGCACATGCGTTTATTATACACCCTTACTTTCCAAAGTCTGGCTAATATCTTTAATGAATGTGTGTGACATATTTAATGTTGCTGATCAAACATAAAACCACAGTGAAAAAACACAAGGTGAGGCAGACAGTACCATGCCGCACTGAAGGGGGCGCTTGTGAGCCCAACAGGTGCTTGTTGCTGCTGTTCTTCTACACAGAGACTCTCAGCGCCAATAAGTTAGCCACATCAGAAAGTGCACTGTAGAGGTCCATTTATTTTTATTTTTTTGTTCCGACTGACTGCCAAAATGGAAGATTAAGACTTTTCAAACTAAAGGAAAATAAGGAGGACTTTTACAAGAAAGTGACGGAGATTTTCGTGAAGAAGGATAGGCGCATGAACTTCATTTACAAATAAAGGTAAGACAATAAACGGTTTTCAATTTTATAAAAAATAGGATCAGGCTAAGAAAAAAACAATTCAATATTTTAAAACTAAATTTTGACCTTAAATAAAATATTCTTTTGTTTTTCTTGTTATTCTTTTGTTGAACAGTCTGTATTAAAGTTAATTAAAGCATCAGAATTAAAAGCTTTTAAAAACAACTAAATATTTCAATTAAAGTTGAATATGTTCCTTACCTATCTGTGTAAAGAATGCTGATGAGATGTAAAACATAACCAGCTGTCATTGTGCATGCTGGCTGCCAACTGAATAGTGAAGAAGCTACTCTTTTGGGTTCATATATTTGTAAATCTGACTCTGAAGGAGTCCGTGCCTCACCAGCCATAAACTTCACTGCATGTCACTAACCTTCATGCTGATTTTGTTCTTTTCGGGGTACTTTTTTAAAAAATGTTATGCTTAAGAAATATGAACTACAGCAAGCCATAGACGCCCCTGACCCCCACCTTGACCAACAACTATCATAATAGTACATCGATTAAAGCAATTTTTACATCAGTTGAGTTCACAAGTATCTGGTGTTTATGAAAGCTGTTTCAGTACCAAAAACCTATTTGGACTCTGTTTTATAAGTACATGATGCTGAAAAAGAGATGTTTTGTGTACTCCACTAATATTTGTAATTACATTCTGTTATCACTGTTATTTTTGAGTATGATTCATTGTTACAAAACTATTTAATTAAGAAACTTCTGATCTCTGTCTTTGAACCAGTAAATAAACAAAAATTATAAATGCTTCGACTTAAAACATTTAACCAAGTTAAAGTGTTGAGGCATAGACACATTTTATATCTCGTTTATACTGCAGCCCGATTTGGGTGGAAGTGCTAGCAGTTTAACCCCCACTGAAGGTAATATTTGTATCTTTAGCATGGGGACAGATTTTACAAATGGGGGGAATGAGATATAGTGACATCTTAACTACTAGCTCTAACCAAACAAATCTGATGGAGTGAATGGTCTCCTCAATCTTATTATCGTTCTTATTTCTGGCTTCCCAGCTCTGTTATTGGACAATACTAATTACTGGTGCTTGTAACGTTACAGGCCAGCTATGAATGTAGGTTCCGTAAACTGTTTTGCACTTATTGTCTGAGTGCACATCTAAGGTAAAAATGTGAATTGCTGTCTAAGGTTAAGAATTACTAGATATATTGCATAGTGAAAAATGTGAAAAAAAATTGGTGTCCCCGAAGAACACGGTTTGCAGAATCTGTGTCCAAAACTAACCCTTTAAGGGATGAATTGGTAAAATAGATAATCCCTCATATAAACTTACTGTCTAAATGTACTTTTTTAACTTAAGCAGAATTAATCATAATAGAATCAGTCAGTCCTGCCTTTCGTCCTGTGTTGGCTGGGATTGGCTCCAGCAGACCCCCGTGACCCTGTAGTTCGGATATAGCGGATTGGATAATGGATGGATGGATGGAGAATTAGTTAGCTACAAATAAACATCTTATAAGCTTTCTGTACTTTATGTTTTACTCTAAGTAACCAGTAAGTCTGTATCTATTATGGTCGTTAATTCAGGTAGATGCATAGCAGTGATACTAATTTTGATACAATAACAAAAAAAACACAACACTGATGCATGTTACTGTGAAAGTTGTGAAACGTCATTTTCTACCAACTAGAGTGAAATAAATAAAAGACAAAATAGACACAAGCATGGTAAAGCTAAACTTAGTGTTGAAACAAACAGCTTCAGCTCACCAATTCCTAGTTCTGTATATTATTTCTATCCAACCCAAGCCTCATTTGAACTCATTCTGCATCTGGTGTTTCCCATGCTTTTGACCACTCTTCCAATTATATTGCCACATAGTGCTGTATTACTACATAGTGGTTTTCTTTTTCAAACTTGCTTTATTATATAAACAGCCACAAGGAGCTAGACACTATCCCAGAAGCACAGGACACAATACAGGACAGGATACTAATCTAGTGTATAGTAGTGCATGTGCCATACTCCATCAAATCCCCTAATGTCACGTGAAAAGAGAGTAAACTACTTTGTTTTAAAAATTTGATATGTGCCTTAAGGCTGTCATTGAACCTTTGAACATTGAACTCTTGTCCTGTCACATCGAAAGATAAGATAAACAGAACTTAAAATAAAAATAGAAAGTAGCTGGATACAATGGTGTTTATCACTACCTCCTGAAAGCCTTCAGAATTCAGCTAACTTCTGTATTCAGAGACACTTTCAACCTCTCTCTACCTCTGTCTTATATGTATGTGCTTAGCAAAACACAATAGTACCATTGCCCAAGGAAACAAAAATAAAATGCTTGAATAAGTCTAACCCCTAATTGCACTCACTTTTCTGACAATAAAGTGCTTAGAAAGACCAGAGATGCCTCACATTTTACAGCGCAATTCTAACTTATGTATAGCCACTTCAGATTCTTTAAATTAGTATGGCAATGGATGACTCTACCATTGTGGACCTGTCTTCAAAATATATTGCTTTTTACATTTAAGTTTGTTTGTTTCAAAACAAAACTTCCTCTTATTTATTTATTTATTAATTCTGTATATATGTGTGCATGTATGCATTGTACTACTGTTAAACACCTTGGTGCTAAACACTGAGTAGGAATTCTCATAAAGCAGTTTTGGCCAGGGCAGCACGGTGGCACAGTGGTAACGCTGCTGCCTCGCAGTAAGGAGACCTGGGTTCGCTTCCCAGGTCCTCCCTGTGTGAAGTCTGCACATTCTGCAATGGTCTGCGTGGGTTTTCTCCCACAGTCCAAAGACATGCAGGTTAAGTGCATTGGTGATCCTAAATTGTCCCTAGTGTGGGTGTGTGTGTGTGCCCTGTGGTGGGCTGGCGCCCTGCCTGGGGTTTGTTCCTGCCTTGTACCCTGTGTTGGCTGGGATTGTGACCCTGTGTTAGGATATTATCGGGTTGGACAATGACTGACTGTTTTGGCCATTTTTATTTTTTAACTGCTTTTGTTTCTGTCACTCTGCAGTCCTAAACTGTAGTATAATGTGGCGGTGTGAAGATATATCAGTAATCAAGTGCCACATCTGAGTTCCAAGAACAAAAACAGAATGGTGAAGCATCAGTAAGAAGTGGTAGCAACTGACACATACTTATTTAAGAAAAATAACTAATGGACATACTGCAGTATGGACAACATAATCAGCAATTCTGATAAGATGAAGGTAAAGAATCTTCATTCTGGAATTACATCCTGAGTGGTATAAAGCATTTGTTACACTTGGTTACTATAAAGTTTGGGGTCTACTATAGCTAAAGGCTCTATTTCATGGAGTAGTTTTACTACAAGTAGGTTCCATTTTGTATTCGAAGAAGAGCATCTTGTGACTGTATCATGCAATCTTGAATGTACACTTTAATAATTTTCCTGATTTTTCCTATGTTAACAGGACCAAAGCGATTTAAAGCTTTAAATGTTACAAAGAGGGTTTAACATTGACCCTCAGCTTAGCTGTACTGGCACACTTTCCATGGTTGTTTCTTATCTTCCCTTTCTTATCTGCCCCAGTGCTGCCCAGAGAGGGTCTGCCCCATCCCCATAACCCTAAATTTCACTAAAAGGGTTTGATGTTGTCCTCTTTACCTCATCTGTCTGTGACCTTCAGCAAGCGCTCAAGTGATTCACTGCCAAATATGAAGAGGTAGGGATTAGGATCAGCACCTCCAAGTCTGAGATCATGGTTCTCTCTCAGAAAAGAGTGGATTGATCTCTACAAGTAAACGGGGTGGCAACTGTCCTAGTCTGAGCTGTTCAGGTATCTCAGGGTCTTGTTCATGAGTGATAGAGGATAGGAAGGTGAGATTAGTAAAAAGATTAGAGCTGTGACAGTTGTTCGGAGTCTAAAAACAAAGATGTCAATTTACAGGTCAATCTATATCCCTGTCCTTACTTATGGTCATGAGCTGTGGGTATCTAGCAACTGCAATTGTTAAGTATGATGCCACCTCTGACAAGAAGCTGTATAAAGTGCCACTGGCTGTAAGAGCATCTGTATGATTTTGGTCCTGTGTGTACAGCTGGGTGTGGTAACATCATGGTGCTGTCAGCCACTGCTTCTGGCACACTAGCTACTTTAACTGTCCTGGTCTAGTCATTTGACACATGATCATAGCAAGAGACACTTGAATATCATTTAAATGGAGGACCAGCAAGAGTGAGGCGAGATGTTTTTTAGAGCTGCAGCATCACAATCATTTTTTTTTTGTTTCACCAATGCAGTTTTCTGACAGTTTTTGGAGATTATTTTATGCAAATTAGAATTTTTTTTTTTTGCTTTTCATGGCATGTGTTTAATATTGTTTCTCTGTTTCCAAGGCACATCAAGGCACAAAGAGCCCCTGCAAATGGATGAGGAATCACAAAGTACATTCTACTGTAACATAATAGGACAGGAGTACTATTATGATATCCTGAAAGAACAATGCACCTTGGCATTATTCAGTTTCATCAATTACACATCTGCTAAAAATGGACTTGGTTTAGATAGAATGTGATTTGTCTGTTGTATTTGGTTACTGCTGATTATTACATATCCAGTTGTTATCATTCATATAGTTTGTACATTTGAACAGAATTGTTTCTTGTCTGTCTGGGTAAGGAGTACAAGCCAGACTGGACAGAGTAAAGGCATAGGGTTAGGGTCTCCCTTGGAGACTTCTTTCCATGTAAGACCTGGGGGTCCCCTTTGGTGTTTTTCTCCATGTAAGAATGGATCAGGGTGGGTTTTACACCCTCGGGGTTTTTCTCCTTGAGAGATGGTAGATTGCATATCTGCCTTGGAATTTCTTTCTGTGTTTTAGGGGGGTTTGGCTGGGTCATTATTTTCCATAAAGTTAGTGATCCACCTGCCCACCTCTTGCAGTGCACCCTTTTAAAACCAGTGGTCTAGACAATAGCTGCCTTATGTCACTAATCGTTGTCTAGCCAATCACCCAGAAGGAAAAGGAAGCAGTTATCTTTTACTTTGTATCTGCCATAATAAAAGGTGGCTGTTTGTGTTTTTATTAGGAATTAATGGTGTAAATCCTGGCACATCTCCTGCTCTGAAGTTCTATATTTTACTATATTTAAGATGGTTCTGTTAAAAGTTTGAAATTCTAGTTTAGACCCCTGCTTTCTCTGACACTAAATTATAGATTAACAGTTATGTTTTGAGATTTGGATTTTGTAGAAGGGGCTTTTTTGCTTATTTTGCCTTGTACATACAGTGGTGTGAAAAACTATTTGCCCCCTTCCTGATTTCTTATTCTTTTGCATGTTTGTCACACAAAATGTTTCTGATCATCAAACACATTTAACCATTAGTCAAATATAACACAAGTAAACACAAAATGCAGTTTGTAAATGGTGGTGTTTATTATTTAGGGAGAAAAAAAAAACCAAACCTACATGGCCCCGTGTGAAAAAGTAATTGCCCCCCTTGTTAAAAAATAACCTAACTGTGGTGTATCACACCTGAGTTCAATTTCCGTAGCCACCCCCAGACCTGATTACTGCCACACCTGTTTCAATCAAGAAATCACTTAAATAGGAGCTGCCTGACACAGAGTAGTAGACCAAAAGCACCTCAAAAGCTAGACATCATGCCAAGGTCCAAAGAAATTCAGGAACAAATGAGAACAGAAGTAATTGAGATCTATCAGTCTGGTAAAGGTTATAAAGCCATTTCTAAAGCTTTGGGACTCCAGCGAACCACAGTGACAGCCATTATCCACAAATGGCAAAAACATGGAACAGTGGTGAACCTTCCCAGGAGTGGCTGGCCGACCAAAATTACCCCAATAGCGCAGAGACGACCCATCCGAGAGGTCACAAAAGACCCCAGGACAACGTCTAAAGAACTGCAGGCCTCACTTGCCTCAATTAAGGTCAGTGTTCACGACTCCACCATAAGAAAGAGACTGGGCAAAAACGGCCTGCATGGCAGATTTCCAAGACGCAAACCACTGTTAAGCAAAAGAACATTAGGGCTCGTCTCAATTTTGCTAAGAAACATCTCAATGATTGCCAAGACTTTTGGGAAAATACCTTGTGGACTGATGAGTCAAAAGTTGAACTTTTTGGAAGGCAAATGTCCCGTTACATCTGGCGTAAAAGGAACACAGCATTTCAGAAAAAGAACATCATACCAACAGTAAAATATGGTGGTGGTAGTGTGATGGTCTGGGGTTGTTTTGCTGCTTCAGGACCTGGAAGGCTTGCTGTGATAGATGGAACCATGAATTCTACTGTCTACCAAAAAATCCTGAAGGAGAATGTCCGGCCATCTGTTCGTCAACTCAAGCTGAAGCGATCTTGGGTGCTGCAACAGGACAATGACCCAAAACACACCAGCAAATCCACCCTGAATGGCTGAAGAAAAACAAAATGAAGACTTTGAGTGGCCTAGTCAAAGTCCTGACCTGAATCCAATTGAGATGCTAAGGCATGACCTTAAAAAGGCGGTTCATGCTAGAAAACCCTCAAATAAAGCTGAATTACAACAATTTTGCAAAGATGAGTGGGCCAAAATTCCTCCAGAGTGCTGTAAAAGACTCATTGCAAGTTATCGCAAACGCTTGATTGCAGTTATTGCTGCTAAGGGTGGCCCAACCAGTTATTAGGTTCAGGGGGCAATTACTTTTTCACACAGGGCCATGTAGGTTTGGACTTAACCTTTGCCACTTACAAATAGTATCAGTACTTCATTGTATCATTTTTATTTTCTCCACATAGCCGGATAGTGATAAGGTAAAGGCAGGCTGCCTATATAAGAACTGTATTGATCACAGCTTTGCCTTTGATGCTAACTGAGCTGTCCTGAGAATCAGAGGTCTGGGCCTGTGTATCTCAATCTGCAATTGTATTCTGAATTTCCAGACAGGCAAATGTCAGGTGGTAAAGATCACCAGCAAAACTTCATCCACTCCAATTGTTAATCCCAGAGTTTAAACATGAAGCAAATCAGAGTACAAAGTATAACAAAAATCATTTTCCTATAAAAACAACACTAGCTGAATGGATAAACAATGTGAATCATTTATTTGAGTTAAGAAGAAGTCCCTATTTAAAGAAAGCATGTGAGGTGGGAGTAGAATACTGATGTAGTAAGTCGAAATTTAGACATCTGCTAATGGAGTTTTAGAAAGCTGTGTGAGGGGTACTATGTGGGAATGCAATGTGGCTGATGAAGGTGGAATGTGCAAACTTTGAAGGTGCAAAGTTTGGAAGAACAGATAGGGGAATGATCAGTCGCAGTTTCATTAAGTGACAAGAATATGAATGTTAAATTAAAAGAAAGATTGGGTGTGAAGGCATTAGGCCCTTTGCTGAGGAGAATCAGACTAAAGGCATGTGGAATGAAAGACAAGATGACTGGGTGAAGTTGTACACTGTGATAGAGGTAGAGGGGATAAGACCCAGAGGGAGGACGAAGGAGATATGGTTGGAGGTAGTGTTCAACAATGAAAGAAATGGACTCTATTCAAAATTAGGCCAAGCACTGAGGAGAATAGTGATAAAACATTTAGGGAGCAACTGGTTAACCTCAATAAATCAGGAAAAAAATATCTGTTAAAAGGCTACGTTTTAAGGTTTTTCTTCACAATGAGACATTGGTATCTAATAGGTTAGTTATAAAATTCAGGAACAGGTTAGTTATTTTTTAAATGTATAAAATACTAGCAGCAGCACCCTGCATTACTGGGGTGAGTAAATTTAAGCTCTGGTCCATTTGTCTCCAAGTCTGGCTTCTGGTGTTCTGTCCTTAAAACTCACTACAGTAATCCCTCGCTATATCGCGCTTCGCCTTTCGCAGCTTCACTCCATCGCGGATTTTATATGTAAGCATATTTAAATATATATCGCGGATTTTTCGCTGCTTCGCGGGTTTCTGCGGACAATGGGTCTTTTAATTTCTGGTATATGCTTCCTCAGTTGGTTTGCCCAGTTGATTTCATACAAGGGACGCTATTGGCAGATGGCTGAGAAGCTACCCAACTTACATTCTCTCTCTCTCTCTTGCGCTGACGTAGGGGGGTGTGAGCAGGGGGGCTGTTCGCACACCTAGACGATACGGACGCTCATCTAAAAATGCTGAAAGATTATCTTCACGTTTGCTATCTTTTGTGCAGCTGCTTCCTGAAACGACATGCTGAACGGTGCTTCACATACTTAAAAGCTCAAAGGGCACGTATTGATTTTTTTATCTGTCTCTCTCCATCTCTCTCTCTCTCTCTCTCTCTCTCTCTCTCTCTCTCTGCTCCTGACGGAGGGGGTGTGAGCTGCCGCCTTCAACAGCTTTGTGCCGTGGTGCTTCGCATACTTAAAAGCCAAACAGCACTATTGATTTGTTTGCTCCTTTGAAGAGGAAGATATGTTTGCATTCTTTTAATTGTGAGACAGAACTGTCATCTCTGTCTTGTCATGGAGCACAGTTTAAACTTTTGAAAAAGAGACAAATGTTTGTTTGCAGTGTTTGAATAACGTTCCTGTCTCTCTACAACCTCCTGTGTTTCTGCGCAAATCTGTGACCCAAGCATGACAATATAAAAATAACCATATAAACATATGGTTTCTACTTCACGGATTTTCTTATTTCGCGGGTGGCTCTGGAACGCAACCCCCGCGATGGAGGAGGGATTACTGTATAACAAAAAGGAAAAACAAAATACACCACTAGGGTCAAAATTTTGAGTTCCAAAGTAGTCTATGGCAGTGTTTCTCACCCTTTCTCATGTTATGACCCACTTTTTCTTACGTTTTTGTGCCCTACCAAGACGGGATACCCCTTGGTGAATCGAGCATTATCATCAGTGTGGAAGAAGGGGTTGAATGCAATCCTCAGAGCAGTAACCCTCGGAGCAGTGACACACTATGTGCCACACGTGTGACTCACCGGGACCCACTTTGCAAACCACCACAACCCATTACCATTATAAAAAATGGAAACTTGTGAACCATCAGCAGAACCCACTAGTGGGTGAGAAGCACTGGTCTATAGTTTCTTTGTGACAAAAACGAATATGTGGGATGAATTAGGAAGAAACGTTAAAAGAGCTGAGCCTTTTCAGTTTAGGCAAAAGAAGATTAAGAGGTGACATAATTGAATGTGTTTAAAATTATGAAGGGAATTAGTCCAGGGGATTGAGACTGTTACTTTAAAATGAGTTCATCAAGAACACAGGGACACAGTTGGAAATTTGTTAAGGGTAAATTTTCGCACAAACATTAGGAAGTTTTTCTTTACACCGAGAAACAGACACTTGGCATGAGCTACCAAGTAGCGCAGTAGACAGTAAGACTTTAGGGACTTTCAAAACTCGATTTGATGGTTTGTTTAGAAGAATTACGTGGATAGGATTGGAAAGTTTTGTTGGGCTTGAATGACTTGTTCTCGTCTAGATTGTTCTAAAGTTCTAATGTGTGCAAACTTTTGTTGAGATTGGAAAAAGGGTGTGGAACAAACACACACATTGAGCATTTTATATTAGCTCACTATAAAATGTAACTTCATGTGGCTAACCAATTTATATCATAAATAACCATTATACCATTTATAACTGTGAACAAATAACTTTGACTTGAAAAAAATACCAAACTTATCCTTTAAACTGGTGATAAAGAGAAAGAAGTGCTTTGTAATTTTTCAAAGAACTCTCCTTACCTGTAAACCCTATCTGTGAGCATTTGTGACATTGCTGTCTTCCTCACAAAAACTGACACTATACTGCATTTTTTGGTCATGCACCTACCAGACAATCAGCTTTGGATGGTGTAGTTTGAAGTAATTTAAAGAAAACATCATAGTGTTCTCCACCAAGGAAGCTAACTTTGTGTGTAACTTTTCATTTTTTCATTCCATTTCTAATGTGTGAATGTTCCTCATAGTTGCAGTACAGCAAATATGTCCTCCAAGGTCAAACCTGACAACTTGTCTTACTTCATACTATTCAAAAAGTAGAGCCTATACATATTAACTTTGAGATGACCTGTTACATAGCAAATATTATGATAATGTGAAAATCACTTTGTAAGCATTCTGCAAAGAATAAAGGACTAAATCAATGTTCTGCACATGAAAGGGTTTAAACATTTCAATACAAGAATATTGTAACTCTGGGTCATATTAAGATTACTGCAGATGCAAGTGTTTATTCTAAAATTCTTTATAGGAAATAATATTTAATAAATAAAAAATGTGCTTTGACATAACATAAGTGCCTGGTGTAGTACACATCTGTCCATTATCCAACCCGCTATATCCTAACTACAGGGTCATGGGGGTTTGCTGGAGCCAATCCCAGCCAACACAGGGTGCAAGGCAGGAAAAAAGCCCCGGGCAGGGCACCAGCCCACCGCAGGGCATGCACACACACACACCAGGGACAATTTAGGATCGCCAATGCGCCTAACCTGCATGTCTTTGGACTGTGGGAGGAAACCGGAGTACCCGGAGAAAACCCACACAGACACGGGGAGAACATGCAAACTCCACGAAGGGAGGACCCAGGAAGCGAACCTGGGTCTCCTTACTGCGAGGCAGCTACGCTACCCACTGTGCCACCCTGTAGTACACATTCTTCTTGTATTTAATATCTTTTGAAGATGTTAATAGGTCCACCTATCCACCTATTTCAAATTTCTCTGCATTTTTTATATTTTGTTTGTTCCTCTTATCTTGTTATGTTTAAAGTGTTCAAGTGTCCTGCTATATCATGAATATCAAGTATACATACTTACATGTTCTAATGTGATCATGGTGGCCATTTTGAATGCATGCAGAAGGAGTCTGCCAGTAGATCTTTGTTTGGTTAAGGGCAGACAGACTACTTGTTTATGATGAAACTGGACTAAGTAACAAGATAAAGACTTTTTCTGAAAAAGTAATAAAGGGAAAATGTTTTGGTAAGGAAAATAGTAACAAAAGGGAAATTATATTGAATGTAGTAGAGAGAGTGTTTGAAAGTTTTTATTTTATATATATATTTTTGAGCTTTTTTTTTTTTTAATTTTTAACCTTATGGACGCCAGGTGGCAGTGTTACCCCCTTTAAACCCAACAGACAGACGCACAGGACACAGGTTAAAAGCACCCAGAAGATACAGTATGTATTCAACTTTTCTTCTTATATAATGCTCTAAGCACCACAACCACCAATAAACAAGCAAATAAACACAATAATCACTATTCCCTTCTCCTCCACACCTCCCAGCAAGCTTCGTCCACAAACTACCCAACTCTGGCTTGCTTGCTGGGTTCACAGCAGTCATTTATATAGTCCTTGACCCGGGAGTGCTTGAGGCTGTTTTTTCCATATATAGTGATGAACCTGAATGGTTTATATTGTAACATCATAACATATTTATAAAATGTATTTCTTGGGCCACTTTGTATTTTGCATCTGGACTGCACCTCACCATCACCTACCCTCAAGATCCTTGGTGACACCTTGGAGGATCCTTTCTGCTTCATTCCACACATTTGTAACTTGATGCAGTCATATTGCTTTTTTGTTCACAAAATGCAGTGATCAAGATCAGACAACTACTCACTACTTCAGGAACACAACTCCTTTTTTAGGCTGTAGTTCCCTCTTGGCAAGACTGCTGTAACTGTCTACCAGCAGTGTTCCCATAAACTGATGTCTGACCTTTCCAACTTGTCAAAAAGGTTGCTACACTACTGGTGTATTTTGTTTTTTGCTTTACCCACACTTCTTTGCCTCCCTATACCTACTGCCTGCCAGCTGCTGCTTGGATCCAGTTCAAAACTATTTTGACCTATACATCCCAGGATGGCTCCCATCTCTGTTCTCTCCACATGTCTTTTCAAGATGTCTTTTTTCTGCCTCAGTCTGTCAACTGTCATCTGTCCTTCCTATCACCAAACAATATGAACATGAACACAAATTCACAGATCTTTCTTCAAAAGCTTTGGGGTGACCATCCAGACTTCTTTAAATCCAATGATGTTCAAGTGTTCAGGTTATTTGGAAGTAACAGCAACAAATAATCTATTGAGAGCATCTGCAGCTTAGCAGAATGAAGGGCTTTTTTTAAGAAACAAGAACATTAAAATGGCATGCTACTCAGTAAAACAAGTAACAATAACTTAACAAATATATTCATTTGCTTCAAAATTAATACAAAGTATATAAAAAAGCAAACAAAACAGAATTCAACCTCCATGTAAGAGAAACAGTGCAGAGACATAAGCAAAAAAAAAATCTGTTTTTAAATGATTAAACTATTAATGGCACGAGATGCTCTAAAATAACTTTAACATTAATGAAATATTTCCATGTTTTTTAAAAAAAAGTTTTGTATGTATCCTGTGGCAGACGACCAGGGGCTTTACCCCACCCAGACGCCTGGAACAAGGAAGGACTGGGAGAGGGGCAATATATTCCCCTGGACGCAAGAGGGCAGCCCCCGGGGGTGCCTGGATGGCTCCCGAGCCATGGACTGCAGCATTTCCGCCACACCAGGAAGTGCTGCCGGAAGATCATCAGAGAGCACCTGGAGCACATCCAGGTGTGCCATAAAAGGGACCGCCTCACTCCATTCGGGGAGCTGGAGTTGGGAGGAAGAAGATGGAGCTTGGGAGGAGAGGAGTAAAGGCAGCAGAAGTACGGAGAGACTAAAGGAAAGACTGAGTTGGCTGATTAGGGCATTATGAGGTGCTGTGTAAGATTGAAAGCGTAATAAACGTGTTTGCTTTGGACATTTGGTGTCGTGTCTGCTGTGTACGGGGGGGCTGGCTTACCAGAATCCATTTAGAGAAAAATTACTGACTTAGATTTTTAATAAATTGAGAGAATATACAGTAGAACATCATTTATCCACTAAGTGATAGATGATGTGTTGGGATTCTTCCAGTTGAGCAGGATACGTCTGCATGCTAGTAGTGCAGTACAGGCTATTACAATCAATGTATACCTACGCACTTTAATGTCATTCGGAACTATACCAGATATCGCTGTTAATGGATCAGGAGTAATTGTAGCACTGAATGGAGGGTATTTTTGGATTTTTGGATTTGCTGATGTGAGTGAGAGGAAAAAAATGTAGCCAATCAGTAACTTAAATCATGTTGTGCTACAAAAACTCAAGGAGTTCCATATACTTTCCCCCTGTTTTGGGCTTATTTTATTTATTTTTATTGAGATGTTACCTCCAAGATTGATTATTTTCATGCTTTTGTGTGGAGTTATCATTTTTAAGCTGATGACTCACAGATGCAACCATACATTTATCCACTCTCAATGACAATTGTGATCACCTAAAAGCAATCCTGAACTTCTACTTTACAATTAATAAAAAGAGGCTAGATGGCAGAGCACTTACTGATGAGCCCATGAGTTTGTTGAAAAAATGTTGTCTGATGCTCCTTTTCTTAAATGACATATTATTATTTCTACACCTTGTGCCAGGACTGCATGCATGGAATTTGATCCTGATCTCTTCTTTGAGCACATGTTAGTAACATAAAAAGGGTGCCATTTTCACAGTTAAAATAAATATGGCCCATTCAAAGGTCATCACTCTTCTTCTATAGATGCAGTGGAGCTAGTACTTGCTTTCTCTACTTTTTGAAAAGATTTTCTTAATGGTGTTACTGGCAGCATTTTCAAATAGTCTGTCTGCACAACGCCAAATAGTACAGAGTTCTGTGCACCACCCTAAAATAAATTATATTTCTGCTTTTACATCAGTATTGGTTTCTACAATCCCAAATCAGAACAATTAAAGACAGAGACAGTAAAGCGTTTACCACTTTGTAATGTCGCAATTCCTTGTCAGAACACTTAAAATACATTTTGGCACTGAGGATACCAAGTGATGAAATTATGAAGTTGGGTTTCATTGAGGAAATGTTTAGCTAGTATTCATTACAGTGAAAAATATTAAAATTCCCCAAAGTAGAATCATTATTCAGAAGCATTATTATACTAAGCTAGAATACAGTAAAAAGTGCTGTTACAAAATATATGTAATATATATCTCCTGGAGCACAAAGAATAAGTAGCACGTGATTATGAGTGTCGGGTGGGTAAATTTAAAATCATGCCTATTTTGATAATAAAAATTTTAAGTGGAATCACTTTGGGTGACAATGCTGTTGAAGATATTATTTATTACTCTTGATTTTTCATCTATCCAACCAGAGTCATTTTCATTTTACTAGAATGTGGTTTAGTGCTGAAAATTTTGGCTTAATATGGCAAAAGAATCCAAATTTGTTTTTATTCTGTTGCTTTTTTTGCACTTGCATAATTGATTTTATAGTTTGTTTTGTTAATTTCATTTGTTTTATTTTTGAGTTGAATGTGATCTGTGCTTAGCAGCAATTTTCCATAAAGTACATGGCAAGCAGATACCTTTAATCCGATTTCAGACTCTGTCAGAAAGAAAAAGGCCCGCATTTTTAAAATGAGAAAAAGTTTAATTCAAAACTAAAAAATGAAAGGAAATAAGAACTGAGGAGTCTGATGTCAATCCAAAGGAAACCTGTTTTTTTGAAGTTTGCCTTGGACTCTTTAAATATCAAAAAGAGAAGAAATGAAATACTAGTGTTTGTTAAGAAAGAAAGCCTGGGTGTTTGGCTGGGTGTCTGGCAAATAAGAAGTCAAAGACAAAAAGTTGGGTTTGAGGTGAAGCCAAAGAAAATAAATATTGGCATTTGGTGTAGGAAAATTTTACAGTAGCAGATCCTAAGGCAAGATGCATTTTTTGTTCTGTTCTTTAAATGTTTTTGTTTGTTTAACTTTTTATTGATACTTTAAAATGAACAGTTTCCTCATTTATCTTATGAATTTTGAAAATTATATTTGGAAAAACAAAGCATTACAACAGCAACCCAATGAAATGAAAAGAATATAGCAAGTACAACAATATATACTAAAGGCAATCATGAAACTCAACCTTAGACCCACTTGACTAAAAGACCTGTGCAACAAGTGAGCCTTGTCTAAAATAGTTCTTCATATACAATAAAACAGGTATTAAAATAAGAGGGTTCAGCCCGGAACAGTTGTGGCATGCTTAATTTAGAATTACTTTAAAGAGTTTTTGCTAATTTCTGATTTCTAACATGGTCGTTTCATGATATTGTCATCTCACTGCCCCAAAGACATATTACAGAGGAATAAAGCAATATGAAAATAACACAAATATCTTAAAAGATGGTGCAGAAATATATACAGTTTTTAACAAACAGTAAAATAAACCACAATGTCGTAGTCTGTTATAGAGGGTCTCTGCAAAGTTATGTGTTCTGATTATAACCTTCTGCCATCTTATCCCTCTGTCCCTGAAAAATAACATATGGCAAAAATAGTAATCAGGTACCAATAAATAGAAAAAGACACTGTTCACCAAATTCTGCTGCTCTGGTGTCAGCATTTGGGGAACTCATCGGGAATTTACCTTTGACATCATCAAAAGAGTATGGATGATTGTGTAAATTGTGCCAGTTGAAATTCTTAGTTCATGGGCTGCAACATCAACCTTAGCACAATGATTTTCCATAATCTTGGTCTTCACTTTTTGACACATTTCCTGTGAAGATGCCTCCACAGGACACTCAGTGTGAGGGACATATTTAATCGACTCCCAACACCACTTAACTTGTGTCAAAACCTCACCTCATAGTATGAAGGTGCATCATGCCAAGATATGTCCTGATATCCAGTGACGAGTTCATCTCCTTAACACAAATACATGATACTCAGGTACTGTATATAAATTAGTGAACACTCCTTGTATTCTTCATAATTTGTTAAAAAAATTATTCAAAGACCATTATTTCAAAATTGTTAGATTTTTTAATATACATTTTTATTGTGTTATAAATTTCAATTGATAACAAAAATATTCATACATTCAATGATGTTAAAATTTGCTTAAATACTGTTGTTTTTCCACATGTTAAGGTGTCCTGTTAGACTGGCTTTAACTACCCTTGTATAGTTCATTTGATGTAGCAGTGGTGAAATCAAAAGGAAACAGCATAAAGTAAGTAAAGAAAGGATCACCATGAGTTTTTGAAGCATTAGAGTAAAAGGAAAACAAAAATTTATCCTGATGAATCTGTGATTTAGTTGACTACTGTATATCCATTATGTGCTCAGAGGCCTGTTGTTCATTAACGTTGGTTTATCGTGAACCAACACTTCAGCTCAGATCACACCATTACAATGAACTGAGCAAGGGAAAGCATATAATAAAAGGTACCAAGAAATCAATAGCGTTGTAACCCAGAAAGTCTGTTTTCACTTTTACAAACTCACACAAAAACACGTCAAAATGTGCACGCTGGATAGAATACTTGATTATATGTGTAACATTAAACAAAACTGTGGAAACCCTGAAGACTATTAAAAGCTTGAAGACTGCATAAGTGACCTTTGGAGAAAACAGCAGAAAAGATGCAAATAAAGAGAAAAATTAATGATAAACAAAACATACATGACTACCGACAAACACAAGTGACACATTAATTTTTTTAGTGTTTTAAAGAGAAATTAGGTGATATTTATTGAATGTATTCAAGTTAAGAAAATGTGTCTTAAATGCATCATCTGTGCATTTAAATTAAGAAAAGTTAAATGAGCTAATGCAATAGGACATCATCTTTTCCAAGGGCAGGAGGAATATGTAGACAGTGTAATGAGGTCCAGTTGCTTTAGGCTATTTATATATATATATATATATATATATATATATATATATATATATATATATATATATATATATATATTATGTGGTACTTTACATCACGGTGGCACAGTGGTAGCGAGAAGTAATTCTCTCGTGAAAAGTGAAAAGCGGACAGACATACAGACAGAACGTGCTTGGACCACGACATTTTTAAAACCATTTCTTAGTGAGCACCTACAGTATGGGCCAAGGGTAACCTACATTCCAAATTTCAAGTCCCAAGTCCTCATGGTTCGGGAGATTTTTGTGATAAGTGTGTCAGTGGTATTTTGCTTTTATATATATATAGATATACTGTAGGGGCAGCACGATAGTGCAGTGGTAGCGCTGCTGCCCTCGCAGTAAGGAGACCTGGGTTCACTCCTGGGTCCTCCCTGCGAGGAGTTTGCATGTTCTCCCCGTGTCTGTGTGGGTTTCCTCCGGGTGCTCCGGTTTCCTCCCACAGTCCAAAGACATGCAGGTTAGGTGTATTGGCAATTCTAAATTGTCCCTAGTGTGGTGCTTGGTGTGTGTGTGTGTTCTGAAGTGGGCTGCCGCTCTGCTCGGGATTTGTTCCTGCCTTGCGCCCTGTGTTGGCTAGGACTGGCTCCAGCAGACCCCTGTGACCCTGTGTTTAGGATATAGCGGGTTGGATAATGACTGACTGAATGACTTTACATTACAATCATTTGTCTGTATCATATGTGCTAAAGTGAGAAGGTGGGTTAGGAGAAAGACTTTCTTTGCAAAGGAACGTGCAAGAAAATGTGAAACATGCACCCCCACATAATTCTAGAAGAGTATATTTTTGAATACTATCACATGAACAGTCAGAAAGATAAAGTGTGCTTTAGGAAAGGAAAAAGACAGGTTTTTAATTGTTTACAGTATTCCTTGTTGTGCTTGTGCGGACAGCCAAATTAAACAATTGTAAGGCTTACATAGTCAAACGCATTCTGCGTATAGCTCCACTCATTGCATAACCCTAATTGCATTTATGTCATTTTCAGCACTACCAATGCAACATAATTGAGTGATAATGTGACACAGTGTTTAATTGTAGAAGGATAATCTATCCTGGAAGCCTCCAGTCATGCCCTCTTTTTTCGGCAGTATCCCTTTTACATTAGTATCTTTCCCTTTCATCCAGTACAGTGTATATAATGTGAATAGTGCTATTATAGTCTTTACCTCATATATTTCAAAATTTCAGTGTATGACACTGAACAACATATTCTAGGACTTTTTCACATATTAAGGAAATTGTATTAGTATTTAAAAAATGTTTACACAGTATGTAAATTCCTTTGTAAATGTTTCATGATATTTTTCTTTTCTCCAATATGTTTTACATTTTTAGTATGTTATTTTGTCTGTTATTCTGATGTGCTGAATGTATAGTGCATATAGTGCTAGACTTATGAGTTGAAATGTGTATTTTATGAATATATTGAATAACCTTTAGACTTTTTCTGGATTGTTTTTACTATAGATGATTTACAGTAAATATTAAATATCAAAATCTTTCCAGTAAGTAGAAACATTTGACAACTTACCTCATCATTTTTGCTCCCAAGTTAAATATGGAGTTCCTCATGGTTCAGTTTTTTCTCTCTATGTAACTATTAGTGAAAGTACGGAAGCTCTGAACGGCACAGTGAAAAAAATTATGGGATAGCTCTTATCTTGTACGGAGGTGAAAATATATTGTATGTACGTGAAAACATCTCGCATGAACGAGATATTTTCATGTATATCCCTTAATTTTTTTCATTGTGTGGATCAGAGCTTCCGTAACTGGCAGCCCGGGTGTATTTATAGAATGGGTAAAGAAAAGAAAGCAAAGGTCTATGTGTTTTTTAAACGGTGACCCTGTTATTATTGCTAGCTGTTCTATCTGTCATGCACACTGCCTCTCTATCAATGTCTCTGCTCTCCTAAGTCAAAAATTTGTTATTTTTGTGCTACCAGAATTGTGGTACTTCCTTGCTGGGATGTTAAACAACAACGCTTTGATTCTCCTTTGTGTTGTGCTGCACTTCCTCATCCAGCACTCCCATAAAAGTGCAACATACTCCTTTTATATTGCTGTAACAAGAAGCAACACACAGCATTACAATGTTAAGCTGTGGTCATTTTTTTGAGAAGCATCCAGTAGTTATAAACCAGCACTTTCACGGTGGTAGTGACGTCATTGCACATTTATACAACATGCTAACTACACTAACTCTAACCTTAACAACACTAACACCTAACCTTAACTCACCACTTATCTTAACCATTTATACTACATGCTAACCACACTAATCACTAACCTTAACTTTCTTCATGAAATTGCTGGTGTAGAACTGCTGCCCTAGACTGCGATGAAGTATGCTGCTAAAGCTCTAAAGTTGGATATTACTGATTTTATTTACTTTGGTTTGTTTGGATGTTTCATTTGCTTTTATCCAGCAGTTAGCACTGGTGTGTAAACTGTAGCACACAGGAAAAAAAAACAAACACTGGGACCCCCAGAGTCAAAATATTGGGTTCCAAAGTAGTCTGTCTTGCCTGTATAGTCCTAGACGGCAACTTTGCAAAATATGGTCCAAATCAGACAAAGGGTGTAGGACTATATAGAGAACAGGCAGATAGACAGACACTCTGTTTTCTCTCTCTCTCTCTCTATATATATATATATATTGTGGAAGCCAGCCCCGGACAGACACCTGCATGTCTACAAAAGCACACGTTTATTTGCCCAACTATTTACAATGTCCACACACAGCACACGGTGCCCCTGCACCACACACCCTCATCTAGGGCCCTCTTCGGTCCTTCACCGCCTCAACTCCTTTCCACCAAGCTCTGTCTTCTTCCTCCCAACTGCAGCTGCCGACTGGAGGGAGGTGGTCCCTTTTATGTCCACATGCTCCAGGTGCTTTCTGATGGACTTCCTGCTGCACTTCCTGGTGTGGCAGAAGTGCCGCATGAGCACCCGGAAGCACTCCGGGTGTCCTCCGTAGTCCTTCCACCAGCACTTCCAGGTGTGGCGGAAGTGTTAACGTCCGTGGCTCCACAACTGTCTGGGTGCCCCCTGGCGATGGCCACAGGCCCTTACAGGGTTGAGTTTCCATGCTCAAACCCCATGGCCCCCAACAAAGGCAGGGCAGCTGCCCTCTCTTGGTCCTGGGGAGGCACAGTCCCTCTCCTGGTCCATCCAGGTGTCGTGACTGGGCACAACCCCCAGCCGACCACCACAATATATACAGTAGATTAAGTGAAATGTTATATGGATACATAAATGATTTCATGCATACTGTGATGATACAATTATGTTTTTGTCAGTTAGTAACTGTGTCAATGTGATTGCTCTTATTTTCCAGATACACAAGTATTAACAGATGCATCCGCAGATTAAACAGCAGTTCTTGTAGTGATTGGAATTAGTAACTGTGTCAATGTGATTGCTCTTATTTTCCAGATACACAAGTATTAACAGATGCATCCGCAGATTAAACAGCAGTTCTTGTAGTGATTGGAAATTGTGAAGACAGCACAACTATCCCTCCATTTTATGAGCCCACTTTAATGCAGGGTCTCCAGGAAATGGCTTCTATTCTGGCAGAATTCTGCCTTGCACAATTGGGATCAGAAAATGGATAGCTGGAAGATATCAGATGAAGTTAAATGATTAATAATCAAATTCATACTTTATTCTTTAGTAAATCCTGGTTTTAAAATTGCTTATTAATGCCTGTAACCTGTTCTTGCTCTGATCAGGCCAAGGAAAAATATGCAATGTACCAATGTATTTTTAATGTAAACTGTTCAAATAATTTGAAATGCTTTTTCATTGGGAATTTTAAGAACAGGTTTAAATGTTCTTACTTTTCAAATGGACACACTGCATAGGAAAAGGACACTTGAACTGGAGCACAAAGAATTGCATTTCTCCAAACTATGTGATAACCATTGTAATTCTAAATGATGTATGTTAGATAGTGCTTGAAATGTCAAGGATTTTCTATTTCAAACCCACCTTCTGTATACATAACTCTTACTTTTGCTTTCTTTGTATCTTCCTTCTTTGTTAAAGATGTGTTTGTTGCATTGCATGAGTTGCACAGTGAACAGCTGTTTTGTAAGACTGATAAAATACATACAGTAGATAATTTTATCATTTTAAAATGTGTTTGACAATTAACTGTTTCACTTATTGATTATGAACTAACTAAACTTGAATGCAAATAATTAACAGCATCATTTTGAATTTTGTTACCCTTTTCATCAGGTTATTGTTTTTATAAAGATTATTGAGTAATACATGTAGTCAAAATTAGTAATAACTTTAATATGATCATAGACAATAGACTATGATTTTACTAAGCAATATTTGATTAAATATTTCTAAGCAAGAAAGTGTTAAGAGACTAACAGGCAAAACAGAGCTGTAAGAACCACAGAAAATACTGCATTAACAAGCAAGAATGCAAACAACTTGGGTTGGGCATCAACTAAGAATAAAAAAGAGAAAGAGAGAGAAAGGCAGCAGGGCAATCATAGTGCTAAGTCCCGGAAGGGCAGAGGGAAGTGGTCACAGGTGATTGTCATGTGTGATAATTATTATTACTGTACACCTGCTCCTCCACACTAATTAACTTTGGATATGCAAATCAACTCTATTGCATCATGCCCCTGCTCTCCTCCCCTACAGATAAGAAGATGTTCAGCTGCTGGATTTAATTAAGATAATGAACGGTAGGCCCTCTGTGGCTTTGCAGAGAAGAGGGGGAGGGAAAAGCTGTGACTGACCTTTTCTCCCAAAACTATGACATTTTTCCTCTCTTCTGGGCACACCGAGTCACCTCCATGACTAGGATGTTGATAGGATGGGATTGATGAGATGTCATTAAAAGAGAAAAAACACTGCAGCCTCAGTCATTGCTAAGAGAATACAGCAGGTGTTCTTCTGACAAGGACACAAGCCTCCACTGTTAAACAACAGAGCCTTCTCTTAATCCTGTAAAGTCAGACTTGGCAAAAGGAGAAATAAAAAAGGACCCTATATTTCAAATGACAGATTATATGGCAAATTATTTAAAAATCATCACCACACATTTTCAACATAAACTACCTACAATATATTTTTATTCTATTTTTTACATATACAGTATTATGTGTATATGTGTTTATATGTATGGTATATGTATATTTAAAAGAAAAAAGGAGAGCACATAAGGAGTTGAGGCTTGATTTTCTGAAACTCCATATAATTCATCAAAAAATAAAACTGCAGTACAATTAATTTTGGAAACAGCACTCATGTGTCCACCTACAAGTTTGTATTTGAGCAGATAATGATTTCCAGTTTATCACTGAGCACAATATTCTGGCATTAGAAGGAAAGAAGATCAAGGTGGGGTAAGGACAACACCACTGTTCATCTTCCTTTGGGAGGGATCTTTGAAACGTAAGGGTAGAAGAGGAATATAGAATTGCTGAAACTCAATCCCTGTTAGACATCATGTTCACATGTGTGACATTGCTCTTCACCTGTGACTTAGGGGCACGGGTGCACTTACCTATGAGGTTGTGTGCTTGGGAAAGTGTGTCTGCTTTAGAGTACTGTAGAGAGTCCTTCAAACCACAGGGTGTTTTACATGATCAACAATCTGACTCAAGGCGGCCCCCAGACCAATGTTACATGCATCAGTCTGGAGGGGAAAATAACAATAAAAATTAGAGGAGATGAATACTGGAACTGAACTAGGGGCTAGTGTGAGGTCACAAAATGCGTGTCCATTTTTAGGAGTCTATTCCACCATATTTGATGCCCTTTTACGCATTAACTCTGTTAAATAACAGCTCTTTTTAGAGTGGAGGGAAATTCTTCTGTATTACCTAGCCGAACAAAGAAAGACCTATAGCTACCTTTCAGTCTTTGGCCAGGGTCACCTATATGTGGCTTCACCTTTACACGTCTTAACCTATATCCTAAAACATAAACCAACTATTTAGCTTCTGTTAAGCCAAACTAATTTTCTGTTTTGTTCATGGGTAGTTCAGCTTTCTTTAGTGTCTGTAACAGAGCCAGCAGATGATGTAAGTGTTCTTTCCAGATGCTAGAAATAAAAATGACAATGTTGTGAAGGCAGGCAACACTATATGCATTAAGGGGTCTTAGCACTTTGTCCACCAGATGCAGAAAGGTCACCAGAGCCCTATGTAGCATAAATGGTTGGACACAAAACTGCCAGTGTTCACTGGTGAATCTGAACACTGTTTTGTTTTTTTCTTTGAGTCAGGGGTCTATGGTGGTTGGGAAAGGGTGGACATCAAAGTCAGATGATTAACCTGAAGTCAATGCAGAAGTGCCACAGTCTGTTTGGTTTGGATAGGTACACATGATCAAGAACTACTACTTCCTTTGATTACGCCAACATTAAAGGATTTTCTGAACTTCCATTTTGCCTAAGGATTCAAAGAGGATGGTACTGCACTAAAACACAGAGGTTAGTGACAATGTATTCCAACACACAGTAGGTTAGACCAGGATTAGTAAATAAGAGAAAGATCTTCTCCAAAATGTAAAGCAAAAGATGCATTGCTGATTTCATCTAACTTGTTCCTAGCTTTCCAAAGTTTCAGTAAATAATGTGGTAAACATATTCAGTGAGACATCTATTAAGTTGTTTATATCACATAATCCACCAATCCCTCCCTTTCCTTAACTTGGTAAGGTCCCTACTAACCATAGTGCTGGTTATTTAGAATGTGAGGTGGGTATGAATACCATGACTCAAGTTACTGGTTGGAATTTATGTAATTTTGGCCTGTGAGTGTGAAACCAAACATGCATCTACTGTGCATTTTCCATGTGTTCACGTAATAGGGGTGCAGTTTTTTTAAACTTTTCAATTAGATAATATACTGTATATTCCAAAAATTGGCTTGGGAATAAGTCTGTGCCTTGAAACCTTCCCTGACAAAGTCAAGAACTCCTTGGAGTTGCCTCTCCCTTTCAAATATAACTGGCATTTTTTACATCTGTTTATTGAAAATAAAAATCCCGTAGTGGCTCTTGATCAACTGTGATTTGTCACTCCCTGTTCAGAGCAGGGAGTAACTACTCCTTTTAGCCTTCATTGTGGAGCCAGGAGCAATGATATTGTATCACCCTGAGCCACCATGGTTTTGAAGGTCTGTCTGTCCTGCTACAGAAGAAGTGGACAGAGGTTTTGTTTTTACTGCTTTTGATGTCAGGCCTGTTGAGTCCTAATATTACCACATATGGTTGTGTGTAGTGGATCATTACTTGCCACACCCTGGAAGATCATGAACAGTACTCTCCATGGATACAGGTAAGTGAAGTCTTTTTGATCTAAGCCAGCATGTTAGTCAGCCAACACACAAAGGGGTGCACACGTTGGATTTAGTGATTACTAAAGGATTAAAAGTTAATGTGAGTCAGATCTTACTATTCAATATGGAAATACTGATAGATAAAATTAATGAGAAGCATATCTGTAAAAAATGCTTCTTTGGTTCATCTGCAGCCTCAAAGTTTATAAACATTTTAAGCAACCAGTCTGTTGGTAGTGCTTACTACAATAGTGATAATACTGTAAATAGTAATGTGGTAAATCTGAATATTAAACTGAGAGATGCCGTTGACATAGTAGCTCCAGCAGTGTTACACCAAGGAAAACCCAAAGAGTGTCTGATTTAAAGAAAACATGCTGTAGAACTGAGCGTAAATGGAGAAAAACTAAACTAAACTAAAAAGATTATCCACTATGAGATATTGAAGGCTAAAATAACAGAATACAACAACATAGTCCACCTTGAGAGGCAGTGTTACTTCTCTAAAATTATAAATAGCAATGCTGGTAATACAAGAGTTTTATTCTCTACTATTGATCGTTTGCTAAACCCGGGTCACTCAATCAAATGCCTCCAAAAAACTTCCGGTGAAACTTCTGAGGCTTTTGCTGGATTTTTTAATCATAGAATTAATGATATTAGAAATAATATAGTACATCCCCCCATTACCGATCCTATTAAATCCCGGTATTCCATTTTAAGTGAATTAAATTCTTTCACAAGGATAGATTTACTCGATTTATATAGAATAATTTATCAATTCAGACCCTCCACCTGCGTCCTTGACTCAATACCAACAAGTTTTTAACAGAAGTATCCAGTGTGCTAATTGATAGTGTGCTTAACATAGTAAATTCATCATTTGATCCTGGGATGTTCCCAGACTGTCTTAAGACTGCTGTTGTTAAACCGCTACTTAAGAAAAATAATCTTGACTCCTCTGTTTTTAAAAATTTTAGACCAATTTCTAACTTGCCTTTCTTAAGTAAAATCCTAGAAAAGGCAGTCATTACGCAGCTAAATGATCACTTGAATAAACATGCTATTCTTGACAAGTTTCAATCAGGTTTTAGAACAAATCACAGTAAAGAAACAGTACTTGTTAAATTAGTAAATGATTTGCAGGTAAATGCAGACAGAGGCCACTTATCTGTTCTCATCCTCCTAGATCTGAATGGTGCATTTGATATCATTGATCACAATATTCTTCGCCTTAGTCAGTGTGTGGGCCTCTCTGGAAGTGTCTTAAATTGGTTGGAGTCTTACTTAACAGGTAGAAAATTCTTTGTTAGTTGTGGTAATTATACTTTGAAAACACATGATATTCTATATGGTGTTCTACAAGGCTCTATCCTGGGTCCGCTGCTCTTTTCGATCGCCATGTTTCCATTAGGTCAGATTATCTCGGGGCATAACGTGAGCTACCACAGCTATGCTGATGACACACAACTCTGTTTACCAATAGCGACACTCTTGATTCACTGACACAATGTCTTACTTGTGTTTCTGAGTGGATGAGTAGTAATTTTCTCAAACTGAATAAGAAGAAAACAGAAATTTTAGTGATTGACAAAAATGGATATAATGAGAGTATTAGAAATAAACTTGATCCATTAGTCTTAAAATTCAAGATGGAGGTAAAGAATTTAGGGATAATTAATGACTCTGACCTAAATTTTAAATCACATATTAATCAGATTACCAGGACAGCATTTTTTCACTTATGAAATATAGCACATTTTAGAATAATTATAACTTTGCAAGATGCTGAAAAGTTAGCACATATTTTGTTTTAGTTGACTAGATTACTGTAACACACTCCTCTCAGGACTACCCAAGAAGGACATCAATCGATTGTAACGAGTGCAGAATGCAGCTGCTAGAATCTTAAATAGGAAAAGAAAATCCGAGCACATCTCTCTAGTTTTGAATTCACTACACTGGTAGGTAACCTGTGCCATTTAGAATTGACTTGAAAATACTGCTTATGGTTTACAAAGCCTTAAATAATCTCGCTCCATTCTAAATTTCAGAATGCCTGTCACCTTACATTCCAAATCGTACCCTTAGATCTTCAAATGAGTGTCTGCTTATAATTCCAAGAGCTAAACTTAGAAGAAGTGGTGAGGCAGCCTTCTGCAGTTATGCACCTACTCGGGGGCTGGGCAGTCTTGTGAACCCCTGCAGATTTTTTTTTTTTTCTCCAGCCCTCAGGAGTTTTTTTTTTTTTTGGTTTGTTTTTTTCTGTCCTCCTGGCCATCGGACATTACTTTGTTCTTTGTTACTTAGTACAGTCAACCCTTGATATACGACTGGCCTGACATGCGAACAACTTGATTTACGACCAAAATGTTTGTTTTGATTTACGACCAACATCTAGCATTACGACCTGAATGTGATCACATGTATCCGCTTACATGTGTTTGTGGACGTAATTTCGGTCAGTGCAGTGATTTATATAATTTTTTTCGATAATTGCTAAGGAAGGAAGACAAGGTAACAAAGGTAAAGAATGCGATCACAATCGAAACGAAGAAGGAAATTGTGCGGAAATATGAGAGTGGTGTTCGTGTGACCGATCTCGCTAATATGTACAGCATGTCGAAATCCACCATCTCGACAATTTTACAAAGAAAAGATTTGTATAAGGAGGCTCCTTCCAAACAATAACCACCTTCCATTTCATTCTCCTCCTCCTCCCTTCCTGCAGCCTAGAGATGTCAAATTAAATGGTGAGTACAGTATGAAATTGTTGTTTCTGGTAGGCTAGGCACTTTTTATAACTTTTTGGTTAGTACATTAGAAAAATTATTGGTGTTTTGGTAAATTACGCACATTATACAACCCTTTTTTATTATGAAAAGTTTAAGTAAGCGTTGCTGTGGGAGGTTCGGAACGCATTATGGGTGTTTCCATTATTTCTTATGGGAAAAATAGTCTTGACTTACAACCAACTTGAGTTACAACCAGCCCTCGCGAACGAATTGAGTTCGTAAGTCAAGGGTCCACTGTATTACCTTATCTTATTTTATGTTTTTCTTTTTTCTTTCTTCATCTTGTAAAGCATTTTGAGCTATATCATTTGTATGAAAAACATGCTATATAAATAAATGTTGTTGTTGTTTTGTTTGCTATACTGTTGTGATTAAACAACCCGGGCAGTGACAAAGAAGGTGTTGCTGCTTGAATCAAGTTCTAATACTAGTCTCATTTACCAACAATGTCTCACAATAAGGGTTACGTATGCACACATAGTTAGCCATTGATACCATTTTCTACAAGCCCAGATGCAATCTGTGTGTTCACATAAGTGTGGACAGTTGGTGAAGGTGTTCATATGGCTCTTTCATTTTCCAAATGGTTTGGCCTATTGTTGCAGTATCTTAAATGATCGTACTCTTATCTATTCTGTCTTCTTCTGTTCTGGCAAGTTCCAGCATATTGTGATGATGGTTAGTTACTTCAATGAGCTCTTCAATGATTTTCCAGCAGTGGCATGGATGGATGGACCTAGTGAACATGCCTGGGAGAGCATGTACAGGTTGTTACATTGACTTGCTTGCTATTATGGCTTTAACCACTTTTCCATCCTGCCCCATAAATCGAAGACTTTGACTCTTACAGTCTTAGACAGGTCATACTTCCATTCTCTTTATTTCTTTGTGCAATATGTAGTTGTGGGTATGTAGAAGTTATGGCAGGAGTGTCTACTTGATTGTGGATGACCTAGAGGTGGTTACTCTCTGGAGCGAGTGAAAGTGGAAATACTCCCTGGTCTAATCTTATATGGGTTTTTTTTAATGTGCTCAGTCAGACAAGCTTGGATGTTAGAGGAACAGAGGCAAGGGCCCATCTGGTGTGGAGGAAGAAAAAATAAGCATATTTTGGAAAAACAGAGGTGGCAAGGAGAGAGTTAATTATATACTTAAATAACCTTGAACAGTATAAGCCAGATAAACATTGTTTTGTTATTTTGTTCTTCATTGTTTGTTTCTCCTTTTTATGTTGTGGTCATTCCTTCTATCACACCCTCCTACTGTATGTGTGCTTTATTTTGTTAGCATATTGTTTTGATTCTGTTGCCTTTCTTGATATCTGGACGCTTCTTCTTCTTTCGGCTGCTCCCGTTAGGAGTTGCCACAGCGGATCATCTTCTTCCATATCTTTCTGTCTTCTGGCTCTGTTACACCCATCACCTGCATGTCCTTTCTCACCACATCCATAAACCTTCGCCTAGGCCTTCCTCTTCCCTGGAGCTCTATCCTTAGCATCCTTCTCCCAATATACCCAGCATCTCTCCTCTGCACATATCCAAACCAACGCAATCTCACCTCTCTGACTTTGTCTCCCAACCGGCTGACCCTCTAATGTACTCATTTCTAATCTTATCCATCCTCGTCACACCCAGTGCAAATCTTAGCATCTTTAACTCTACTACCTCCAGCTCTGTCTCCTGCTTTCTGGTCAGTATGTATGTAAATATATGTTGTGGCAGACAGCCGGGACCTTGCATAGTGGAAACAACAATGAACTGGAAGGACCGGGGCAGAGAACAAGCATAGGTCAGTAACTCCCTCTGGCCGCTAGATGACAGTCCCCCTGTGTAGCAGGGGTGCCCAGGATTTCTACAGGGCAACATTGGACTTGGAATATGGGCCAGACCTGTTGGGTTCCATGGGAGCTGCAAGGGGGAGCTGCAGAGCTCTATTTTGTCAGGCTTCCGCCACACCTAGGAGTACTTCTGGATATTGATAACAAGCCACCTGGAGTACTCCCAGGTGCAACATAAAAGGAGCCACCCACCTTCATTCCAGGAGCCAGAGTTGGGAGGTGAAGAATAAATTTGCCAGGAGGAGTGGAGGTGAACTGAGAGAGAGAGTGAAAAAGAGAGAGAAAGAGAAAGAAAAAGAAAGAAGTGTGTTTGGTGCTTTGAACTGTGTGGTGCTGGTGGGAAATGGATGAAGGCATTTCCCACAAGGAAAATAACAAAAAAAGTGTCTGCTGTACTTGTGTCCTTCATCTGATTGTGTTGGGTTTGGGAGGCAGGAGCACCCTCTGCAGGCCACAATGTATATGTATATTTGTATGTATGTATATGCATTTTGTGGCACGCGGCTGGGGGTGGCGCCCAGCCGGGCCGCCCTGGAGGACAGGAGGAGGGCTCATGCCTCCTCCGGACCATGAGGGGGCAACCGTCCTGGTTGTATTGGGGGCGTCCCATGCCTGGAGGACTCGAGACCCCAGCACTTCCGCCACACCAGGAAGTGCTGGGGGGAAGAAGAGAGGAGACACCCGGAGAGACAACCGGCACTTCCGCCACACAGGGGCATGTCAGTGGAAGATTGCCGGGAACCATCTGGAGCACATCTGGGTGACTATAAAAGGGGCCGCCTCCCTTCATTCGGGGCTGGAGTCGGGTGGAAGAGGACAAGGTCTGAGAGCAGAGAGAAGGAGGCGGCCTGAAGGCATTGTGGACAGAGGTCTGGACTATTGGGGTGATTGGTGCTGCGGCACTGGGTTTTGCATATAAGGACTGTGTAAATAGTGTAAATAAACATGTGGTGGGCTTTAACATGGTGTCTGTCTGTCTGTGTCCGGGCAGCTTATCACAATTTATATATTATATTTATTATATACATTAATTTTATATACTTTCAAAAACATGATGTCGTTTATCATTGTTATGCTGATGATACACACTGTAAAGTTAATCCTGACGTCATTTCATCAGTAAAAAAGCTGAGGGAGTTCTTTGAGGATATTAAGTATTGGATGACACAAAATGTCTTACAATTAAATGAAAAGAAAACAGAAGTCAGTATTTTTGGTGGAAATTGGCACTCAATTAGGCTCCTTGCCAGAAATGATTCATAATGATGTCAGGAACCTGGGCATCACATTTGAGTTGTCACTAAGCTTTGATAAACAAATTTCTTCAGTAGTAAAGGCCAGTTTTTACCAACTGAGTCAAGTTTCGACAGAAAAATTGTTTCTTTCACACAACAACTTGGAAACAGTTGTTCATGCCTTAATCACATCTCGGCTAGACTATTGTAACTTCTTATATGTGGGATTTCCCAAATCTGCTCTGTCGCGCCTTCAGTTGGTTCAAAACGCAGCAGGTAGATTTTTAACTGGGTCTAGTAAAAAAGGATCATATCTCCCCCATATTAGCCTCTCTCCACTGGCTATCAGGGAGATGTCACATTGATTTTAAACTTTTGATATTTGTTTTTAAAGCCTTGCATAGTCTTGCTCCAAAATACATCTGTGACCTCCTTCACCCATTGAGGTCATCTGGACAACTACTCATTGTAGTTCCAAGATCTCGGTTAAAGTCTAGGGGCAGACGATCTTTTTCAGTTGTTGCTCATAGGCTTTGGAATGACCTGCCTTTCCACATCAGGTCCTTCAGCCTCAATTGAGGTTTTCAAAACTCGGCTTTCACTGTATATAATGGGTTGAAGGGGATGGTTTTCTTTTGGTCTTTATTGATCTGCTTCTGTATGATTGTACTGTGTTTATTTTAATGCTACTTTGTACAGCACTTTGGTGCAACATCTTTTGCTTTAACTGTGCTTTTATAAAAAAATATGACTGACTGATAGTGTATACATAAAATGGGAATCATGTAATCCATCCATCCATTCATTATCCAACCTGCTATATCCTAACTACAGGGTCACAGGGGTCTGCTGGAGCCAATCCCAGCCAACACAGAGCGCAAGGCAGGAAACAAACCCTGGGCAGGGTGGAAGCCCACCGCAGGTTGCACACACGCACCAAGCACGCACTAGGGACAATTTAGAATCGCCAATGCACCCAACCTGCACGTGTTTGCACTGTGGGAGGAAACTGGAGTACTCAGAGGAAACCCACGCAGGCACAGGGAGAACATGCAAACGCCATGCAGGGAGGACCCGGGAAGCGAACCCGGGTCTCCTAACTGCGAGGCAGCTGCACCACCATGCCACCTGTAATCCTGTAATTGATAAAGAAAACATTAGTGCAAACAAGTTATCAGATTACATTGTATCATGTTTATTACACCTGAAATGCACATTAGATGGCGCAATGAACACAAAACCACAATTACAGAGCAGTGAAAAAAGTCACCCTTCACTTTCTTCTAAACAGGCATGTGAGCACATCTTTGGCCGCAATGCTTGCTTCTTACAGTGAAGGGTTTTGGTCAAATGGTTTCCCAATTGTAGCCCTCTTCCCAGCTGGCCTGAGATTGTTCAATGCAAAATTCACTTCTTGAGCACACCAAAAAAGAATTTTAAAGGAATTTGTAATATTTTTAATGGGTTTTACTTAAAAAGTTTTTCTGCTAGAAAATTAAATGAAATTTGGAAATTCATGTGTTTCTTTCTTTCTTGCTATTGAGGCAGACGACCAGGGACCTTGCCCCACTGGGATGCCTAGAGCAGGGAAAGACCGGGAGAAGGGCAATATCTTCCCTGGGCGCAAGAGTGCAGCCCCCCTGGTTTCCATCTGGGGCCATGGATACGGAGGTGGGAAGCTCAATCCCGTGGGGACATGTGGCCACCACCAGTGGGTACCTGGAAGGTCCTAGAGTCCTGGAGGACAGCACTTACGCCACACCAGGAAGTGCTGCCAAACCAGGAACTGTGTACGCCCGGAGTGCTTCTTGGTGCAAGGGCGGCACTTCCGCCACACTAGGAAGTGCTGCTAGAAGACCATCACTGAGCACCTGGATCACATCCGGGGCAGGATAAAAGGGACCACCTCACTCCATTTGAGGAGCCAGAGTTGGGAGGAGGAAGACGAGCTTGCGAGAGAGGAATGGAGGCGGCTGAAAAGAGGAAAGGACTGAGTTTAGTGTGGTGATTGTGCACTGTAGTTGGCTTTGTGTTTGGGATATTGTAATTAAATTGTGTGTGTTGTGGACATCTGGAGTCGTGTCTGTCTGTGGCCGGGCTATCTTTTACACTATTTGATTCTGTGAAGTTTCTGGAAAGGTGAACATGTGACAAACTGTTATTTAGAACTGTTATTGTTGGATGACTAGGGTTAGCTAAGTAACATAGACAATATTGTTTAGCTATTTGAAGTGAACCAGGCAAAGCTTTTACACTTTTTCTTACTATGTAAGTAGTATCTGTTGGTGTGAACCACAAGCCAAGACACAATACATTTAAGCAAAATCAATAATAAAAGAAATTATTGCTGAAAGAAAACAAGGTCATCTATTTACACTTATTAATTGTTCTTGAAAATATATATGCAAATGCAGTTAACAGCAAACACCATTGCAGGCTTGAGTAGTTTCTCAGGTTCAGTCACTGGGCACTTAACTTGTTCAAAAGAAGCAAAAGAAAACAAAAAAACAATACAAGCAACTACCAGGTGGAATATGTACTCATGGGCTTCAGAAAACCTCAATGAAATCCATGTCTCCCGAAAAAGGTGCGTGTTGCTGTCTCATGATAGCTGCTAACTGTGTAATAAGCTATAGTCCCCTGGACTTTAATTACTTAATTACATCTGTGAGGAATTAAGTCATAATATTAAACGTAAAATAAATCCTGCCTGTTCTTTATTTTATATTTTATTAATTCTGCAAAATATTTGTGTATCCACATTTTTAAAGGTTTATATTTAATAGAAAATATTATAGAGACAATTCTGGACTAGACGGTCTTTTTATTTAAAAAAAAAACAGACTGAGTAATCCCCTTCATATCTAGTTATCTTATATCTGAAAACAGTTTAGTAATACACTAACCTTAATAAAAGGATAAGTGTCTGGGAGTTTGTCTGTGTATCTGTCCAGTTTCTATGTCGCTTTCATTACAAAAGATGGTGTATCACAAACATTTTTAGTAATAAAATGCATTGCATTTGTCATTCCAATAGATGATGCTCCACAAACATTAACACTGATTTTATGAATTCCATACCAAATGGCATATAACAGAGACATAGGCATTGCATGGTGCACTTCAAACATTAATGTGGAGGTCTGTGTTATTTAGTTAGATTTCAACCTATCTTAGATAGGTACAACATTAAGCTTTTAATAAAAATGGCTTAAAAAGGGCTATTTATTCTATGAATAATCACTGTGTGAGCTGTGTCTGTACACCCAGAAAAACATCAGCATCATTCTTGGGAGGAACAGAACTTTGCTAAGCTTGTGCACTTCTCCTATACTTTTTGTGATTTTTCTTTTACAGGATAAAAAGATATCAATTCGGTGGCCTCAAAATTGCATTACTGCTTTTTGCAGATGACATGATCCTGCTAGCTTCATCAGGCTGCGAATTCAGCACACATTAGGATGGTTTGGGATCGAGTATGAAGCAGCAGAGATGAGGATCACACCTCCAAATCTGAAGCTATTGTTCTCTGAAGGAAATAGGTGGACTGTCCTCTGCAAGTGGGAAGTCAGTTACAGCCTCAAGTGGAAGAGTTTAAGTATCTTGGGGGTCTTGTTCACGATTGAAGGGTAAAAGGATAGTGAGATTGAAAGATGGATTGGGGTATTGGGCACAGTTATGTGGTCACTTTACTGATTTGTAGTAATGAAGAAGGAGAAGACAAGATGACAAAGCTCTTGATTTACCAGTCGATCTAGTCGACCCTCACCTATGGTGATGAGCTTTGTGCAAAAGAAAGCGATTGCAGGTACAAGTGGGAGAAATGAACTTTCCTCACACAATGTCTGGGGTATCCCTTAGAAACAGGGTGAAAAGCAAACATCTGGGAAAGCCTTCGGAGTACATCCACTGACCTTCTGTATCGAGAGGAGCCAATCAAGGTGGTTCAGGCATCTGATACGGGTGTATGCCAGACACCTCGCTGTGACTGTTTCATGGGCACAACCAGCTGGGAGAAGTCCCCAGGGAAGACGCAGGGACCGCTAGGAGGATCATATCTCCCAGATAGCCTGGAAATAGCTTGGGATCCCACAGTAGAAGTTGACAAGTGTGGCTGGGGAAGGAACATCTAAGCCTCACTCCTAAAACATTTTAGTGGTGGAAAATGAAATGAATATTATAACAAAAAGATAATAAAACCAGTGCCTTAATCCAAAAAGACTATGGGGATTTGTTTATTTCCTGTATTGAACAAGTTTGCTCAGGCTAGGTCTTGTTTAATGTGAATGTGTAGCACACAAGAAAAATATACAGTGTCGAATCTGTATTGGTCTGAGCCGTTAGAGATACTGTACTTGAAAAATTCAGTAAACATTTACCAAGACTATTAACATGCTTCAGAAAACATATGGTAATGACAACATTCATCGAATGAAAGAAAAAACGTGAAAATGTAAGTTTTTTTTTCAAGGAACATACTGTATCTTGACATCTCATATAATATGTATGGAAATAAGCAAGTGCAGGTCAAAAATGCCTGCAATATGTTTTCATTATCAAATGTTTCTTAAAATCTTAAAGGCTCTCAGTAAAGGTTTTATTGAATTTATGCAACCATTATGTCTGTCTTCTGCTCACAGTGCATCCTGTCTATGATCCCACAACATACTCTATATAATCATGATCAATGCATGATTTAAGAGTTTCCTTTAATCCACCAATTTTTCTATACATATTTAAACTCTTCTAACTGCAGTGAGTTCACAACAGGTCTTAGCTTTAGCGACACATACAGTACATATACACCCAAGTGAAAAGTTGCAATGAACCTTACACTTTCAATTTTGATGGAAAATGCAGTTTTCTAGTGTCAACCCAAACTAACCTGAAGAGAACATTCCATCATCACAGAGGTAGAAACCCTGATGGAAATAAGTCTGGAACAGAAATGCTATTACATTGGCAAATCTTATTTCACTAAAGATTATAGAAGTAAACAACTGCTTGACCTTTGCCTGAATTATTTTAATGTATGGTACAGTCTAAAAATATTGGTCAAACAAAAATTAAAATAAATTACTATCTGAAAGAATGTAATCCAATGCTTAAGAGATGTTTAGTTTTTCTTCACCCTCCGACAGGTCCATAGAGGGCTAGATCCCAAGTAAAGAATCGTAAATACCATCATTCATTATTACTGACCTTGAAATACTGTAATATGCTTGTGTTTGAAATTTATCATTTTTACCCTCCTTGGAGAGGCTGTCAGAGGGCTAGGACCACCGGTAAAGAATCAAATATAAAAAATAATATCATACTCGTAATCAGCAACCTCAAAATAGCAAAAAACAACACACCACATGCCTATATTATCAATCACCGTTTTTTAAAAGTTTTGTGAAAAGGAGTAACTCTGACCCCTTACATCTCATTAGGAGGTGAACCCCTGGGGTCGCTTAATGTGGATAAATGTCCTCCTGATCATTTTTGCTGGAGACACCTATTTATTTATTCTTTATCATAAGGGAGTCATTTTCTGCACAAAATATGTTCCAAAGGGTGCATGTTTTTGGTGAAAAATATGGGATAAACCCAAAAAACTCGACATGCTGCATAATAAGACATCAGGATGAATCGAGTGGTATATGTGGGGGATTTCTTGTACTTGGTGAGTCAGGAGGTGGCGGACAAAAAAACTGAAATGATTTCAAAGCATTCATAATTGATATGAGCACAATAAGGATTACTAAGAGAAATGGGGAGAAAAGGAATAAAGGCTAGCTTCTCCTTCTGACAATGAAGTTCAAGAAAGGTTCTCTAGGATGTTCCACATCTTCCTTTTCTTTATATACAAATTAGCATTATAAAGTCAGGATGTTTTGATTCCATGTATTTTTCAATATATGCATTAAATTAAGCAAAACATGATTATATTTAGTGTGTTTGGATGATGGATTGAATTTTATGGGTGTGTGTGAATGTGCCCTTTTATTTGTAGCCTAATGTCCAAAGTTTGGCTCACAGGGATATGGCTTGTGTGAAGTTTGCACATTTTCTCCAAGGCTGGGCACAAATCAAACCCAGTTGACTTGATCTGCTAGACAGTTGTATTAACCACTGTGTTATTATGTTGCAGTTAATTAAAACAGTATACTGAATGTTGTGGCACTGAAAAATCTTCCACTACATACATTTGTCATTTATTTTTACAAGGAGGTGATTACATTGGTTTTTGAAAAGGTAATTAAGACCATAGTATGTAATCATGAATCGTCTAATTATAAACAGTACACAATATAAGGTCATTCATAAAGCATTTACCACGACCCTATACTAAGCCACTGCTTTTAAATAATACATACATTTTTGGAAAGTTGTAATTATAGTTACCAGCTTATTATCTGAACCTAGAAAATCATGAAACATTCTCTATAGGGAAAGGCCACTTGCCAAGCAAAGATATTTCAAAGTCAAACTCGAAATTTTATTTCAAACAGAAATCAAAGGTTAAATGCTACACTGAATTGTGTTTCAAAGAGAAATAAATAGCTGGCACATTTTCATAATATTTCAAAGAATTACATTTCCTTGAAACAGAGATAATAACAAAACTGTAAACATTTCCATCCAAGTTTTATCATCCAGTATAAAGTAACTGAACGTGTGTATTATGTTGAGTTTACTACCACATCATAGTTTTGTTATGACTATTCACAGTGTATTATGGGGGTATTTTCTTTTATTCATTTTCCTCATTTTAGCTCTGTACATGTTATTGCCCTGAAGTAGATATTCACTGGTCATAACCTAACACAGAGAATTTTTCACTTCATTTTTGAGAATGTTTTTAACTTTTGATTATTTGAAAGGTACAGTATATTCATTACCTTTGGATTGGTAACTACTCTACTATATGGTAGAGTATTTCACAGGATGTATGAGTTAAATGGACTTTCTTCTCAGCAGGCTCTTTCTTCTCAACTGAACTGATGCTTTGTTCAGGACTGGTATCAACATTATGCCCAAAGTACTACAAGGATTACTATGGGTCATCATGATCCTCTACTGAACTAAGCATGCCCAGATGTAGTTGCATTATTTTCCGTACAGCACAAGGAGAATTGAAATTCTAACGGGTTCTTGTCCTCTAATACATTTTGTAATGGTTTGGAAAAGAAATTGCCACTGAGGCAGTGTGTTTTAAAAATTCAAAAAAAGAAAAAAAAAGTGGGGCTGCTCGGAGTGCTGTGGAGAGGGGCGGGCAGAAGAGACACATCTGCCACTCTTAAATACAGCAGCTTCTGGGGTGCTAGTGGGTGGGACTTCGTAAGGAAGTCTGATAAAAAAAACAGTTGGTTAGAGAGTGTGTTTTTTTACTCTGACTGGTGGGTTGTTGTTCTAGATCTGTTTTTTTTTTTTTTGTCTTGATTACGTTTGTTTTTTGGCCAGTTAAGGTGGAAGAGAAATAAAACCTTTGTTGTTTTGGTCAATTACCACCACTTGCCTGTGTGGGTTATTTTCCTGCCTGGAAAGGGACATTACAATATATAGCTCTACACTTACATTTTCGCTAAAATAGCAAGGAATAATAAATAAAATTAATGGATAGAATAAAAAATAATATCCATACTGTATACAAACTTATTATAAAATGAAACTTATTAGTCCCTCAGTATTGAGCTGGGTGTTATCAGGTAATGGCTGGGAACAGAGACGAGCCTCACATGACAGTTACAGCCTTCTTTGCTAGAGATCATCTGACCAGTCAGTCCAAGGACAACCAGTTGTCTCAACTGATGAAGACTAAACGGTCTCTATGTTTTTCTCAATTTTAGCTTTATTATGAAAATAACCTTTGCTTACTTTTCCTTTTGCAGATGCAAGACAATGCTGCCCCTTACTACTTCCAATATACAATTGAGTAGTACAAACAATTGTTTGAACAAAAGCATATATTCCTCATACAATGTCTAAAATGTACCATTACCTCTTGAATGTGCATGACCATTTTAAAAATGCTAAAGGCCTAAATACAAAAGAAAACACTGCACATTCTCCCCTTTTCTGCAGGTATTTTGATCTCTTCCTGCATCCCTAAGACATACCGTGTTAGGATAATCAGTGTTTCTAGACTGGCCTTGTATGAATGAGAGTGGGTTAGTGAAAGTGCCCTGTATTAAACTAGAGACCCATTCAGGATCTATTCTTGACGTCGAGGTAGGCTTCTGGTCATGATAGGTTAATAAATGCTGATATTTAATATGTTGAAAGGAAAAGTCCCTACATTCTCTATGTTCCACTAAATTTCCTCTCCCAGTCCAAATTTTGGGTGCTTACTTCAGTACAGAATAATGTCAGATGTTGGTAAAATGTACCCTTCTAATCCTAGCAAAAAACATAGAAATTACTGTATGCTCACATGTTTGTGCATAGTTAGAACAGGGCAGTGCTGTAATTCGTGTCTTTCTATATTATCTGGGGTTCTGAAGATCATTCTGAAAAAATACTTTACGCTAAACTGGGCAATTAAAAGAACATTTATGGAATTACATATGTTTTTAGAATTTCTCTTGCAACATTTGTTAATTAATTTCCAGGTATAAACTGCATCTGTTTATTAACTTTAATTACCTATTTCTAAATTCTATAGATGTTTTATGCCTCTTTAATTTTTTTCTACATTTTCCTAATCCTTTTCAGGAGGTTACATCAGTATATATATATATATATATATATATATATATATATATATATATATATATATATATATATATATATATATATATATATATTTTTTTTTTTTTTTTTTTTTAATAAAAAAGCCCCCAGTCGTTTAAATCTCTGACTGTCAAAATCTCTTAGTTTAATGTGTAAAACATCTGCAGTCACAGACTGCACAATCCTCATTAGGGGTACACAGCGATTGATGCATGACTCTCTATTACAGCAGACAGCACTAGAAATTTGAGTTTGGTATTCTGTGATACTATAAAGAGGATTAAAAATCATTCAAAGTTTATTTAAACTGTATATGAATGGCATTTTTGGGTTGGCATTATAGCCTAAAAGCAGAAATGCCTTATTATATTATGACTTTGAATACATTTCTACTAACTACAAACAGCAAAAGTAATTACTGTAGTTAGTTTTACTTACTCAAGCCTGCTGTCCACAATTGTTCTTTTCTTCTCTATCATACTTTCAACAAAGTTGGCTGTATTGGATAATCTGATGTTTTTGAGAAGGGGTCCACTGCAGACTGCCACCATACCATAGTGGGTTTTTCTCTCAGTATTTTTCTTATACAGCACACACACAATGCACCACAGAAAGTGCATAAGGCCACCTGTTATTTGGTATTGCAAACTTAGTAACCACAAGCAGGTGGCCAATGGTGTCGGCTGTTTAAAAAAGTAAGGTTTTTACTTGACAAATGTTTAATGTAGCGTCGGAAATTTGGGTCAGATTTATTGTCATGTGTACAAATTACAATGCAATTCTTACTGACATGCATGGCCAACATGCCTCCAATCTCCATGAATGTGAATCTTGCTGCAGAAGTTAATGTAAAATATAACAACACAGAGGACAATAGGCTTAAAGTAGTCTAGGCCTGGGTGGTCACAGGTTCCATAGTCCTTGCTGTACTCCTATTATTCTTGGCACCCTATTTTGCCTTTGTGCATTTCTACATTCAGTAGTGTTCTACAAATTGCATTTTTTAGATTTGTTTACCTGTGACTTTTATGAAGTATGAGGCTAAAATATGTTCCCAGTTCAAATGTGAGTGGGCTGGCAGGTACAGTAGGTAGGAATCTATGTCTTTGATAGAGAAAATATCATACTGTACATGGCATAATGAAACCAAGACACTCTTTTACAAAAAAAAGTTTTTTTCTGTGGGTGCATCAAAAGCTGACAAGACAATGCCTCAAATATGTGATACAGCTCTAGTAAAGATGGAAAGAGTCTTCAGCATTTTCATTGAAGATCTACAACAACAACCACATTTATTTATATAGCACATTTCCATATAAATGATGTAGCTCAAAGTGCTTTACAAGATGAACAAAGAAAAAAATATAAAAAATTAGGCAATACTATTTAACAAAGAATAAAGTAAGGTCCGATGGCCAGGGAGAACAGAAAAATAAACAAACAAATAAATAAATAAATAAATAAACAAAATCTGCAGGGGTTCCAAGTCCATGAGACCGTCCAGCCCCCACTACCTAAAATAAATAAATGAACAAACTACCAAGAAACTGAATCAGTCACAAAACAACATGAATCTCCCAACCCTGTTTTTCAAACCTGCTTAATCTTGAACACTGTCACTGTGTGATTGGGAAAATACCAGTGGCGTTTGGGCATGACACATAAAACAACTCTGGATAATTTAGAATTAACAATTCACCTAGTGGAAACTAGAGTGCCCAAGAAAACCCATTCAGATACAACAAGAATGTGCAGACTCCACACAGTTACTTAGCCCGGGATTCAAACTATGATACCTATTGCGGTATAGGATTTTTTTAAACTTTGAAAAAACAAAACACCTTCTTCCCACTTATATTAAACTAGCCATCCCCTGTGGCTCCGCTGGCTTAGTAGTAAAACAGGACAGAGAGAAGGGCCCTGCCTGGCTTTCCGCTCCTGATGTCACACTTCCCCCTCCACTTGGCCCGCAGCCTCTGTCTTGGATTAGTACAAATATATCACTCCTGCAAGCGAACTATTATTCTTAGTGTGATGAGAGAAATCGCAAAATCAACCGGAATGTTCAAGCAAATTCTAGAAAATAACCCAATCTAAATCCGTTAAGTAGTTCTCTTGCTCGTTAGCTAAGCAGAGGTAAGGTACACGCCTCGAGGCTGGTGTGTGAATGAGGAAGGACCTGCCCTCCTTCCCATGGCCCGCTGTGTGTCTCTCAGATTCAGGCAAATAAATCAATACTGCAAATTAACTATGATACATAGCGAAATGAGAGAAGTCGCAAAATCAGCCGGTATGTTCAAGCAAATTATAGAAAAAAAATCTGATCTAAACCTGTTATGTAGTTTTCTCATGTAAAGCGGACAGACATACACACATACAGTATGTTGGATTTTATATATATAGAGATGAATACATGCATATGTACACTCGACCACCATTTATTGAAATCCTGTATTCTTCTTCTCCTTATATATTTGTCACAGTCTTTAGTAAGTACTCACTGGTTTGTTTCAGTCTGATTAATATTTTTGTTCTTTTATTGTTTAATTAATGATTTCTTTTCCTACCTAACTCACTACAGCACTGTACATACAGGTAAAATGTTGATTTGATTTTTAAGGAGACTTTGATTATGCATGCATATGCTTTTTAACAAGCATGTTTAAGGTGTGCTTTTATTTTACTTTTTATTAAGTAAGAGTTTTATTAAGTATGTCTGTAGGGTTGGAGAGCACTGTGCCATATTGCATACTATAGTAATATGTTGGTTTGATTTTATAAAGTGGCTTTTGTGCTTTCAGGTAATAGATGATATTCATGGATTTCACCTAGACCCCTTGAAAAACTAGGATTGACTATAAATGTAAAAGAATGATTAAGTATATGTAAGTGATATTAAAAATTAATTATTAATAGCTCTGACCAATGCAGCTAACACTATTTACAAAGAGTTTACGCAAGTTTAAGAATTTCATACTGTATATTTCCAACAATATTCTATTAAAATTATGTATTTAATAAAACTAATGCTTCTTAGATTATTTTAGGCATGCCCTTTTTATAATTGTGTATCCTATGTATTAGGATATACTTTATGACACATTCTCTGTCAGTGCCTTTAGTGATTGAATTACACAGCTGAAGTGTGTCAGAAAATGCTACTAGGGCTCCTTCATAGCTAAGACAATGCATCTTCACAGTGCCTCAATGTAATTGTTGTCATTTCACTGATACTTATTTATAATTTTTAAAAATAATTTCTTATAATTTAAGAATTTTGTGTTTGCTTAGAGAGGGAGGGGAGTTTGTTGTTTGTTTGTTGTAAACCTTTGAGTATCTGTAATGACTATATATCCGCTTGGGAACAGAATTAATCATAATATTTTATTTCCTGGAAGCAAAATAACATCTTTTGATTTCTTGTGATTTTTACATTATGGCCTTTAGTATTTTGTAATTTAAACTTAATTCATTACCAGTGTCCTTTAAGAAATCAGAAACATCCCTATCTCTGACTATCCTGCATTCTCTATTAGCTCACATGTCTGACTTGCTTCTGCACAATTCATCCAGTAGTACTGAAAATGGTCATTCCAGTGTTTGTCATTAATATTATATAAATTTCTCAGTTCCTTTGCCTATCATCTTGATAACTGCTATCTGCTATGACTGCTAGTGGGCTTCAAACACTGAGGTTGTGAGTTCAAATCCTGCTACTGACACTGCATGACCCTGAACAAGTCAGTTCACCTGCCTGTGCTCTAACTGGGAACAAACTAAAGAAATGTAGCCAGTTGTGTCCCTCAAATATTGTACATCACCTCAAATAATAACTAATTATATCTTTTCCACAGGTAAACAAATATGGCCTGCAAAATTCAAGCCTTCATTATTACTAGTATACAGTATATAGCTTCTGTTACTATATATCCTGGCTACCAATGAATCTACACATAATCAGATTTGCCTCCCAAAATGTTAATCTGTTACAATAATTATTTTTCAGCACACATAACCTAAATGAACAAAAACAGAAATAGGTGATTTTATTAAAAAAATATTGCATACTGTAAAGACCAAACTATTTTCTTATAGTTCTTATATGCAATCTTAATAGGAAATCCTTAACTAAATAATAATAATAATAATAATAACATCAATATACTTTAGGAATTAGCATGCATAAACCATTATGCAGGATAAACTAAAATTACTTATATTAAATATTTTCAAAGACTGAAGAATTATTATAAAGAACTTATTCAAATGCATTTGGCCCTACTAGGCACTGGATCCTTCAGATTTTTAAACAGCTCCAAATATTCACACTTGCTATCAATAAAATCTCTAGTCATGATGCAGGAAATTTTCTCTTTGCAAGTAATTTACTTTACAAAGTGTCTCACCATCTCTTCTTCATTACACTGATTTCAATCTGTTAACACAAGTGATTGATTAGTTAAGAAATGAGCTGTTTATTGGACACAAGAGAAAAAGACAAATTGCTGCTTTAGTTACATGGCTTTGATAACTGAATTACTTCAGCACAGTTTCTTCAAGCAAAAAATTGCTTGATGAAATAAGATGGGTACTAAAGTACTTAAGCTTACCTAGCACATGCCCATTTTAATTATTATTATAAACAGACTGATATTTACACTTGTACAATGTCTATAATATTCTTCTGTACCCTGTATATACTGTATAGCTATTTACAATAAATCCTTTCCTATCAGATAAATTGTTATGCTATGTCTTTACTATTACTACCACCTTTTGTGCTATATAATTTCAGATACACCCTTCATGTGCACATCACTCTACCTTACTTTGGCCATTTCTCAGCAATATTAATACAGAACAATCACCTGATATAGCTTCTTGTTTAAACCCTGCAGCAGTCTCACTAAATGACTGAACCACTACAGTCAGGTATGTATTGAGGAAATGTGAAATCAATGACTGTGAATCTGATGAAAGGGTTCTGAAAACTGAAGAAGCGAAAACATCCAAATAGCACGATCATTTAACATCACTTAACATGATTCTCATATTAGGAGCATTGTTCAAAAATGTCTGCCAGTTAGTTAGTCTTCCATCTAGCAATTAATTGAATAGTGTCTGAAAATTCCATGTTCAATAAACGGAATATCCAAAGCATTCCAGTTCCTACCTTCGGGTGAGGTAAGTGTTTCAGGTTTTGGTTTGTTTTAATGATTGTACTTGTTCTTTACATATCATTCTCTGTGATTAGTTATCATTATAAAGCTAAATTTTACTGCTTCACGTTGCGCTTTAGTGTAGCGATTGCCCCGCCTCTTTGTTTGGTTGCCTGTTACTACATAGTATCATTCTGTTTAACGAGTGCCACCCTTTGCTTTGTGTTGCTAATTGCTTCGTCACTGGCAACACTTGGGTTAAGGGATTTAAACTGGTGCAACCCGCTTCCAACCTACATGAGCAACTACTGGGTTGCTAGGCATCTGTTTGGGTGAGGTAAGTATTTCAGGTTTGGGTTTATTGCAAAGTTTCGCTCTGTTTAATGAGTGCCACCCCTTGCAGGAGAGGGAGAAACCCAGACAACGTTCATCCACTGAGACAAGCCACCACCTCAAATTCTCTCTTGTACTTTTCCTTGTAGAACTGCTAGTCTGTGGTCAACAAAGCAGACTTTATTCCAGTTTTCACCCCCCAAAGGGGTCTCCAAGTGGTGGTCTGAGAGAGACATGGATTTTCCCAGAAAACACAGTAACACCAAAAGGCACTTTTTTCTGCCTTCAACTTCTCCTACTGCTGTCACTCCACTGGTAGGGGTTGGGGGACAGGTATTCTTAACTTCCAAGAGCAGGAAATACACCCCTCTGGGTAATGTATGCTAGTATGACACGTCACTCCTTAATCGAGACTCCTTTCCTGTGTAGTTCCTAGTTGGTGGAATGAGTTGCCCACCTCAATCCAAACTGTTGACTCCCTCAATGTATTTGAGAAGCAATTGAAGTTCCATCTCTTCTGTGAATATCTGTCAAATAGGAAAAAGAAAAAAAAAAACTGGCAATATTTTATATTGTCAGTTTTTAATTGCGGTACTGACTGTAATCTATGATTGTAAATTATTAGTTATTATATCTCTACACTTGTGACAATCAACTTTTGTTACCTGTCTTATAACACCTGCTGAGCAAGCAGGCCCTAGCCTAAAGTTACTCGATTATTGTTTACCTCTTTTGTAAGTCACTTTGGATGAAAGCGTCTGCAAAGAAAATAAACGTAAATTCCAATGGCACTTTTATTGGAAGTTTTCCAGGGGAAGGAAATTCCTAGTGCATATTCAAGGTAGAACCCTATCTCTAAATCCCATAACACCCTTGGAAGGACACAGACAGTGTAACAGTTATGGAACCCATGGTCAAACGTTATGCAAATCTTCATAACATGGTTCAATTTCTGTAAATAATGGTCATATATTCATCTGCAATTAAGTGACAACTATGGTTACCTGCTTGTCTGCATTGTGATTGGGAGTTACAAACATGATGTAATTGGGTGTGAGGCCTCCAAAATCCTTTACCACCCTGACTTGAAGACGTTTTCTGCAATAGAACTTATGCCAACTGCTAACTGCTGGTTTGAAGCTTATCATCAAAAATAGGAATCTGGCTTAAAAGTTCAAACTTTAATGAAATGTTCCAACAATATACCAAAAGGCCCCCAAATAAGGAGGGCAACTGTAAACCCCTGGCATTTGCACAAAAGGGCAACCATAGAATGTTTATAAAAGTAAGATTTATTTTCAAAATATTGCTTTTATTGCAAATTTATTGGACTTGTTTATGTTTATTGTTATGGTGGCCACATTATCACATGACATTTTTTGTGCTTGATTTTTCATGGCTGCAGCCATGTTTTATATAACCACAATGCCTTTTGCCAACAACATGCTCACCAGCATCATTGCGCATTAAAGTGGTTATGTATTTTTTTTCAAAGACTGTGATAACATGGAAATCAGTGTATTTAGCTCATCTACAAAAACACATTAACAACTTGTGACAGGATAATAAATCTAGATAGTGAAGGGGTTAGTGATAGTGATAAATAGTGATCTCTTTTAACAAATTAATTATTTCCTGTGTATTGGGCTTTTGTCAGTATTTTTAGCTAACTTCTGGCATTAAGACATTTTTGTTCATTGTTAAACTCTAGTGATGAGCAAACCCTGTGTAGGTCACTTCACCATGAATTCAGCAAAATGGCAGAAATGTTCTGGAACTTCACTGAACTCTGTGAAATGGATTAAACCCAACTGGGAAGGATTAATGTGGTATAGCGGGTCCGTGGCTCAGGAAAAAGGGCAGTATTTTATAAATAAATAACTAATGGCTGGCTCATTCTCTGTGAGTAATTGGGGCAAGACACACATACACATGAATGTGCGATCTTTCTCATTTGCTTCGTCAGCTTCCTGTGGTGTGAGATTAAGACGCTCTGCCCACAGAGCCTTATACGAATGAGCCGGCATGAGAAAAGGGGGAAGAATCAAAAGGTCAAAAAAGGCCAATTGGCTAGAGATGAGAGAGAATTGGAATGAAGAGAGAGAAGGTTAAAGAATGGAGGGAGAAGGCATATGAGAGAGGGAGCAAGTGCGAGTGAACAAGAGAGGGAGAAGGCAGACAACCAGGAGGAAGTCCCTTGAGGAAATGTGCGGACGGCGTTCAGGGACTGATGGTCACTCCACCTGAGCGACCCGGAAGCTGGAGTAACTGATGCACAGGGCTCAAATGGAGCAACCCGACACAGAGAGGCAGGTTGGCTGCAGTGGAAGGAGAGGCTCAGTGAAGCATCCTGTGTGGGGTCATGGACTGCAGGGGCACGAGCCTGGTAGCGGGAATTGGAGGTTCAGGGTTGGTGCTCTGCTGGGAGCCTGAGACCACTACAGGGCCCCAAGACCAGGAGCAGCACTGAAGGTGGGCTGAACTGCCAGATTGGCACCTCCTTGGCTGCAAGGACTTATTAAGGTTAAGCTAAGGAGACATCCGTTTTTACAGGCGTGCACCAGGGCTCATGCTTTGTTTTAACCTTGTTTAAATGAATTGTTCGACAGATTTTAACCTCCATGTAGACACCTTCTTTTAATTGGATTATTTATTAATTATGCACAGAACAATTTTTGGGACACTGTTTGTTCAACTGTTTTTAATAAAAACACTGATCACTTTACACCTTCCCATTGCTTTGTGAGAGTGTCCTCATCTGCCAGGCTCATCCTGGTCATGACAACATTGACACTGTTAGAATCAAGAGGCTCCCATAGCAAAAATTGGAGCAAGGAGCTGACCCACACCATCACAAGGACATTAACTAATTTTGAGTGGATTATCATCAAGCAGTGTCCAACTATGCTGGACTAATTATTGTGGCCAAAAGTTTAATCTGAGCTGTGAGGCAACAGTGCTACCCACTGCATCACTGTGCCTCAAACAATAAAGGACACAGATGAGCTGAAAACCAAAAAAACGAAGCAAAACAAATGGCCACAAACTAGCAATAAGTAAAAAAAGTATACTGTATATCACTGCACTCACAGAATTCCAATCTTAGGGCACACATTGTCCATGGCACAAAGTGGAGACGTGGGATTGGCTTATTCCATTGTATGAAATCACAGCCTCTGGCACAGCTGGAATGTCTTTTTTTGTTTCCAATCTATCTGTGCAGATACTTAGCACTTTTTTCTTCACTTCAAGAAGATAGAAATGCCTTGTAAATAGTAATAAATGTTTTGTTTTTATTATTATTTTACAGGGTCTTGAGTTTTTTGACTCAGGAAGGGAAAGTGCTCCTCTAAGGCTTTTGACTTGTAGCTGGGATGTGTGACTAATTACACATGCATTCAGCCAGCAAATGAAATTAGCCATGCCACGCAGTGGTGAGTAAATGAATGAGCAAGATCACAGGGGTCAGTGTTATATATTCAGAGGCAGTACTCATATTATTCTTATTATGGTCAGCGTGAGACTAAGTACACGTACACTGTAATCATGAAAGATCTCTGCAAGGCTGCTACAGTTCTGTGATGACATGCAAGCCTCACAAAGCATCATGGGGTACTGGGGAAAAAAAAGTCAGTCAAAGCCGACTGCACATCAGATTTCTAGGAAAGTATTTGGTGAACAAGGTTACCAGTAAACCCACCATATTCGCTGTGAAACATTGCTCTGCTCAGACTTGTGGTATTTTCCTTATTTTTACAAGAAGCTTAAAAGCACTCCCAAGAGGACCATACGGTCAGGACCTGTTCTTTAACTAGAACCTTTAAATTGTGGTGCCACATTTGTGGCGCAATGTCTTGTTCAATCTTACAGATATCATAACATTAGTCTTGTATGTGTTAATCCTGTTAGGTGTATTTAAGAGAGGCAGACAAGTAAACAAGTTTAAATCACAAGGATAGTCAGACTATCGGTCAGAAGCAAATGAGAGAAAATATTGAAATGTCAAAACCAGTCGAACAACCTAAAAATCAAAGTCGAAATCTGATACCTAGGTTCTTAGTCCCTAAATTTATTAAGTAAGCTGTTTATTGAGAATTCTTATGTTTAAGAGATTTAAAGCATAGAAATTCCAGACAACAGCAGTCTGATGATGTCACACATCGTAAATGCCAGAACCACTTGACCAAAACCTGCATCAAGTTGATGGAATTGATAGTTCTTCCAAGTGTACAGTCATGAACCTCCTCTAAGGGCTCATTTATACTTCACACTCAGAACGCATACACGCCCGCATCATGTCGTAAACATCATCCCAGTTTTTAATTGCTACGAGCTTTTTGGACCTGACAGCTGCGGCAAGCAGCAATAGATCACCACACAGAACACATTAAATGTATAATATTCCAACTCTCTGCAAATTTAGAATCTTTAGATTTATACTTGATATCACTTTCATGAAGAAATGCATTAGATAGATAGATAGATAGATAGATAGATAGATAGATAGATAGATAGATAGATAGATAGATAGATAGATAGATAGATAGATAGATAGATAGATAGATAGATAGATAGATAGATAGATAGATACTTTATTAATCCCTAGGGGAAATTCACATACTCCAGCAGCAGCATATTGATAAAAAGTGTCCAGGGAATGAGTCCACATAAAAGGAAGTGATAGGAGTGATCAGTGAAATAAAGAAAAATAGAGACAAAGCTAGATTAAAGTATGTATGTTACATTTTACAGATAAATCGTTAATTTCGTTTAAATAATGAATACTGTTAGCACTGCCGTCTCTCAGGGAGTCACGTTGCTGATATTCCCTGCCTGGAATTTACATGTTTTCCTGCTGGGTTTCCACAGTGTGCTCCAGTTTCCTTCCAAAGATATGCAGATTTGGTGCCGCTAAAATAATGCCAGTGTACGTGTGTGCTTGTATTCACTTTGCGATGAGCTGATGCCCATCCAGGGATTGTTTCAGCCTCGTGCCCAATGCTTACTGGAATGGACAAAACCCTGGATTGATGGATTTAATCATTAAACATCCTTTTCAGAGATATTGCGGTAAGGTGTCATTGGAATTTAATGGGTGTTCCAGGCAATTCACAACACAGCAAAGCCGAACATGTTCTCACCGTGATAATATCTCGCACTGCCACCTAGTGGATTCCCCCAGATTTTCGTAAAGTACGTGCGCAAGTATAAACAGTAAAATGCTTGCGTAGCAGGAGCGTCCGCTGCAGCATGCATCGCATCGCGTGAAGTATAAACCTGGCCTTTGTGTTATTTCTGGGGGATGGAGTCCAATATTCATTAAGGGGACCCCATTATACGCCCCTTGCTATGAAAGGAGAAATAAACAAATGGCTGTGGATTAGAAAATGTAAGAATCCTTCTTACAAATAAGTAATGTCATTTATTATCTTACAGCACCCTGCTTCTTTAAAAATATTATTTGCCAAAGTTTGCAATGTTTTCATATGTTCACTGTCTTCTAAATCAACATCACAATTTGGATGGGAAAGCTCCTTCTTGGCGAGGTCAACCCATACTATATTACATATGTAGTACTGAATACATTTTACTTTTTTTTTTCTTATAATTGTCTAGGCAATGTGATTATTTTTATTTTTAGAACTGACTATGCTATTACTATATGTTTATGGTCATATTTAAGTAAATGGACTAAAACCAAAAAAATTTTTTTTTCTTTTTTTTCCTTTAGGCTTTTGCAACTTTATCAAAAGATTAAACATAGAAAAAGCCATTTTGCATTTTCATGGGAAGCCATAAGGCTAAATTCTATTTGACCACAATTTCCACGCTTTAATCATCACAAAATACTAATTGTAGCATTTAAAACCGGAGGCATTCCACAGTTAAAATATATTTGCAAAATGGTATTTTTGTTCAAATTATTTAAAAAATAAAAATATCTAAATTGTGCTCTTGCCGTCTGTTCCCAACCAACCAACAACCCATTTGGATCCATAATGAGTCCCTAATGTATGTGTTTTGGGCCCTGATGCAACATTAATCAGGTCTATTTCCAAGGCAGTGATTGTATTTCACAGATGTACAGAACAATTTACAAAGTAATCCCATTATTGTGCTTTCAGAAGTAATTTCAAAGGTCCACCTTTACTAAATGTTCATTCTGAAGAAATTTTATGTGACACATTAGTAGTTTTAAAAGAGAAATGTGGAAAACAAAAAAGGCGATTATTATTTGTGAAAGGTGATTCTGTTTTTGCAGATTGATTGGGAAAGTAGTCCTTTAAACTTTGTTTGAATATTATAATTTTATTAGATATCCAGGTAGTGTATGTATTTACTTCCTCCTTATTATGGATGCATATTTAGCCTTTATTGTGATATTGAGGGGGATTCATTTTTTCTGTGGAGTTATTATGCTGTAATAATTTCAAGAAACGGCTTACCACAGTGCCAGTTATCCAAGCAAGTAGTAAGTACATTCTATAATTATTTCAGACTTTCATTCAAATTTTTTTCTGTGTTTCTTGCCTGATCAGGCATGAAATGTTAAAATAAATAAAATGGCAAAGAAATCTCAGCCGTGTCTGATTATTTAACTTATGAATGCCTGAACTGCATGATGCTGTTAAAAAAATGCAGACTGTTTGAGAAGACAGTGCACAGTATTCAGTTTTTGCTTAGAACAGATCTTAATGCTGACATCTTACCCAAACATAATATTATATATTAGGAAATAATAAATTCAGTATCTATTTAAATAAAACTCAAATACACAGTACAAAACCCAAAAATTGGAAAGCACTAAATTATAAAGCAGACCTTTAGTTTTCCTTGAAATAAATCTAATATATCCTCAGATGTGGCAGTGCAGTGCACTGTCTCTGCTGCCTCACATGGATCTTTATTCAATTTCTAGTTTACTCACAGTTTGTGTGGACATTGTGAATTCTACCTGTATTGCTGGGATTTTCTTTCACATTCCAAAAGATATGCCTACTATAGTAAATGCCAATTCTAAATAGGATAGATGCTTTGAAAACCCACACAAATCGCTCCAGAAATTCCTTTTTTCCTAGTGCCATAAGACTTTTTAATAAGGAATATCAGAGAAAATGATTAAGGTTTGATATGTATCCTGTAACAATTTTTGTGTAAATATGCATTTCAAACTGCCTTACCTTAACCTGTCTTGTCTTTATTTGTTTTGTTTATTTCTAGTTATGTGATGCAACCAAGAAGGCAAATTTAATGTTTTCTTGTGTAAACATGACTAAATAAAACAACCTTGAATCTTGAAATTGGAATACTCTGTGTTTATGTACATTATTGTACATTATATGACTGAATAAGGTGGGCTTTGGTTGGTTCTTTCCTTGCTCCCAGTGTTTTTAAAACATGAACTGATTCCCGATGATCAGTTACTGGATGTCAGGAAATAATTCAAAGGATTAATCAAATACCCGCTACAGAAAATTAGGGAAATTCGTAGGTGAGAATATGAATGTCACACATTAAAATCTCACAAAATGGTAAAGATAAAGGTAAGGGATGTGCATGAGCAAAGGAAAAAACATTGCTGGGAATTTGTCAACACTTCAGAAAGTTTTTTGTGCAAGGCTTTGTAAGTGTAAAGTGTATTTTTAAATTGAATGACTTAGAGCCATAGCAGACAAAGGGTAACATTTTTTTCTGGAGCTTTGACAAATTGTTTTTGCAGCTACGTTTTGATCATTAAAAGTGTGTATTACATGTTTTTTCAGAAAAACACTTTAAAGATGATGACAGGAATCTGGATGGCAAGCCAAAGCAATGTTCCTCAGAGAGGTTTTGAAGTACAGTAGGTTCGATTGGTACATCAGAACAAGATTAGTGATTTGAAAAATATGGCAAGATTTCTCAATGTACGATAGATCTACAGCAATTATTGTTGTTGCTGTTTACTAATGAAGATTTAATTTGAGAGGTGTTTTAAGTTCAAGAATCCATATGCATCACCTCAGCTGTTCACATTTAAATGCAAGGGGTGCAAGCTTGTTTGATTTTGAACTTTATTAAATATGTTGAAACATAACTATGAGAATCTGACATTATTTTAAAAGTCACCTATCCTCATGTTTTCAAGCACTTAAATACTAGAAGTCAGAACACTAGAAAGTATTACTTAATTAATTTAAAAAGTACAAAAAGCTCAAAGAATGCTGAATGTTATAGCTGTAAATTTGACATTGAACATTCTTTTTTGCATATATTATATCTGCTAAATGGTTAAGAAAAAATATGTCTACAATTGAGCCTAGAGGAAAATGAAATGCTGGCCATTTGGAAGCTGTTTACAATGAACAGTAATGAAACCGTTTCACTATGGTACATATGTTTTCATGTGTTTTGAAACTGAAAATGAGGTTGCAAATAATTGAATGTGTTTGTTGTATTCTGCATTACCTATATTTTACATAAGCAGCTGTTTAACCCCCTACAAAATTGCTAGATAAATGGTATCCCCTTGTAGACTAAGAGGCAGAAACGGCAGGATGCGTCTGTGTTGTGCATCAGTCACTGCACTGATATTATATCGAGCCAGATTCTGATCAGAAGGGTGGAAAAGCAAACTAATGATCAGGTAACTTTTACTAGGCTGTGCACTTCGATTATAAAATGTTAACAAACTGATCAGGGAACAAATGTTAATTTGCTCATGGCATTTTACATAATATTTTTTTCTTGGGAATTGCCTTTTATTAGTAATGAACACTCTTCCTGATATGCTGTGCTTGGTTGTGTATATGCTGGTCACATACGAAGGTGCATGGACTGCTGCTGATCCTTCCACTCCATTTCTTCATGTTTTAACTTTATTGGAAGAGGAAGGTTCTTTGTAATTTTATTTTTGTCACATTTCTGTTGGGATGCTTTAATTCCATCACAACTATATTATTGGATTTTTGACAAATGACAGTTTAGGTTTTATTTGTTTGTTTAAAATGTCTATGTGTTTTTTATTGCTTGATTGCTTGCGTTCGGTCTCTCGAGTTCTGTCACATGATGGGTATAATCTGCCTCTCTATTAACATTTCCCTTCTTTGATTATTTGTTTGATAAAGTGCACTGTCTTCCTTTTGTTGCCCTTAATCGGGGCTTAAAGTCTTTACTTGGGGATCAATATAAGTTATGAATTATTTTATTTGCTCCTATTTTCATGTAATTTTCCATGCTCATTATCATACTGAGTTTATTAGCTAGTGCTGTCAGTGTCTTTACCCTGTCATATGTTCCTTAGGTACAGTAAATATCACTCATGTTGTAATTAATATGCACACCCTCTGCACTAATTAAAACACAGACCCCTCCAACCAGCTGGGCTTTCTGCACTAATTCCACCGTATTTTCATAATGAACTTGTTGTAATGTGAAGCCACTGCTGAATATCATTCCATACAAGTGACATGCTAAAATTTAACTTGAAAGTAATAAGATTTGTGAACTTGCAAAAATGAAAAAATGTATTTTGATGGTACAAATGCTTAATTAAAATATAATTACATAGATATTTGAATTGAAATAGGAAGTGCACAGATGAAAATGAAGGGCCACCTAATAAAATGTGTTTTTTCAAAGCATTAGAATGTCTGTTATTGCAAAGAATGCATTCAATTACTCTTGCAATATGTGTTTTATTGTAAACAGAACTAAACAAATATATAATAAATGATCTTTGGTTTGTTCAAATGTAAAACACATCAATTTAAGACTTCTGACCTAAGCAATTTACTCAGTAAAAAACAGACAGTTTGGAGGAGGAAGACAATTTAGATATAGAATTTCACATTCTTTAATGCACTTTATTCATTATTTTGTTAAGTACTTGGGAGGTAACGTAGTGGGTTTAAAATGTTAAATAATATATAAGTAATTATACTTTAGCAAAATTAATTTTTGTTTGCTTACTAAGGAGAGTGAGGGTTTGCTTCTTGCTATGAAAGCCATACTCCGCCTGAGAGCCCGAGCAAAGCTAGAGCAAATTATTTACTGAACACTTATTTCTTAATGATGTGTGTGTCACACAGTGAACTAGATGTCAGAATTCTTTATAAACTGATTTAAGAGGCAAGATATTTAATTAATTGAGGTAGTTGTCCTTCCTATCTTGTGAATCTGTTTCTCATCAGGGTGCTCCTCCACAAATATGTCTAGCTATAATTGTAGCCTTAATAAGCTCGCTGATGCAGGTGGGGGGCTGGGCAGTAGAGATTAAATGAAAAAGGAGCAAAACAGCTTCCTAGGTTGCAGTACTTCCATGCCACCACTAGTCCATGCTGTTGCATCATTTATTCCACACACTTCTTGCAGTGTCACTCACTATTCACTACTGCTGGCTCTCATAATAATGCTGTTGTGATTACATGACAAGGTCTGTGTTTCTTGCAATTTCGAAGCGGTACTCGGATATCTTTTGCAGTAACAGCTCTGTACGTTCAAACTGCAAGCCTCAATCGTGCTAATTATTCAAATGCACTTGGCACAGTTAATGCAATAATAACAATAACAGAAAAAAAAGAATTCCTGATAATACCTTCAGTGGATTTGGAAGCTCATAAACATGTAGAAATAAACCAGAAGAAACACTTTGGAATTAATGTCCTTTTCTGTCAATAAACATATATTTTAGAACAATCTCAACATGTCAATAAATGTAAATAGTATGTCTCACCCTGTTAAATTAAGTGGAGGCACTTTTGCTACTCTGTGATTTTAGTTCAGATATACTGTGCAGGAGATAGTTTTTTAAACTTTCATGAGGAAAAAAAAAGTAAAATAAATGCAATGATTTTTGCTTGGAGGCAACATCATTTCTTCAAATTTTAGCCTTTCATCTTTTCCCAAACCTTCTTTTTCCATTTCTGGGTTGTAGGGGTCTGACCCCTTCCAGCAGCATCTGGTGCAAGCAAGTAACCAGCCCTGGAGAAGATGCCAGCCCATTGCAGAGTGCACACACTCTTTAAAATATTCTTTTTTAAAACTGTTTATTAACCCATTTATATTATCATAAAGTTATGCTTTCTTAATTGTAAAGTTCCGCCTACATAATTTACACCGATTAGAGAAAATTAAATAAATGGCTACATGGATGGCATCAGAAAAATCCTCTTGGGAAACTGGAAGGATTGTTAAACAGTAAAAGAAATGCAATATATCATGTCAGGGGCTCCTCAAGAAAAGCCCAAATCATGCATCCATGATTATTGATGCTGGTCGGAAAAATAAATACACTCCTGTGTCTGGAAGTTATCAGAATATTAATGAACGATAGCCTACCTTATTTTCACATGTGCATATGCTATATTCAGCTTGTTATTTTTAAACATTCAGAAATACATTTTCAGATGCTTATAAAGAGAAAAGATGAAAACTGTCTTAGAAGTCTTGCAAGTTTTACTTTAAAGTGAAGATGTAGAAGGTGATGAAGACTAATGAAGTTGTCTTTAATTTAGTTATAGTTTATTAATGTCAAAGATGCTCATCCATTAATCAGTTTAAAACACAACTGTGTAGTGAAAAGAATCACCAAGCCTCCTTTGGTAATAAGATCACATGCATTTTAAAAGGCTGCCATTATCTCCATGGGTTTCCAAGCCGAAGTTAAAACTCTAAAAATGATTTTCATTCCAAATTCATTAATATGCAAAATTATTCAAATTAGATTGTAATTAAGCATCTACTCAGTAGAAAACCTTTTCATGATAATTTATGATAAACTTGGTAGCTGCTTTGATTGAGATTGATTTTTGGTGCTGACTAGCTGTCATGAATACAAAAATGCACCTGAAAAAATATTTTTATACACCTAACTTATTATTGCACAGATAATTATATAGTAATCATCTTTTGAGAATATTTAAAAAGAAAAGCTCCTAGGCGAAACACTGTTTCTGAATTAAACTGACATAATATATTATTTGATTTCTATATACAGAAGGTGTGTGGTGTCTATATAATATATATATATATATATATATGTGTGTGTGTGTGTGTGTGTCTATATATTATATGTAGACACATACTGTACACACTGTGCCATTGTGTGTGTGCGTGTAGAAGGAGAGAGTGCCAGACAGAGAGATAAAGAAAGAGAAAGAGGTGGAAAAATAGGCTTTACATAAAAATTATAAAGACCAATTAATTGCATACAGACACTTACTAATATAGAGTGCTTTATGTGTAAATGTATCTGTAAGTAGTTCTACCTGCTCTGATTACAATAAAACTAGGCCAAAGTATATTAATTCATTTTAACATTCTTCCTCTCTGGATATTACAGTAAATGTGCAATAATGCATTTTGACTAGATTGATAAATAAAAGGTCCTTAATCAATATTTAATAGTTTGGTGCCTACATTCTCCTCCTTTCAAGCAAATTGTAGCAAATTGTTACATTATAGCTTATTATTAAATTGGACTAACAATTTAAATGCTCCCTCAGTTGTAACTCCCATTAAGTGTTCTGCAAGCACATCATAGCAGCTCACTACAAGATGCCTTGGGAACAATTAATTTATGTCTTCTGTACAAAACAGTTCATAAACGGACAAAACGTATGCATTTATTGAGTTTATGGAATATAGAATCAAACACATTGGGGGGAAAGCGGGATTTTGTATTCATCTATTGCTGAAATAGGGTCTTAATAACTCACTAGAGACTGTATCACTAGAGAATTATCAGTGGCTGCTAACGCACAGGATAAATACAGTATGTGCTCTAATGGTCCCTAATGTGGTGTTTATGATCTAATAGGTCTGAAATAAAGATATATTATTGTGTGGCATTTCAAAGGGCAAATTTAATAAGAAAGAATGACATGGACTTAATTTCCTGGGGCTTAGATATTCTATGTTCTGTATACATGGGTACTAGGTGGAAGCTAATATCTGCTTTATTAGAGCAGGTTGATTCATATTTAACAATCTATTCATAAAGTTCCTCTGATTCACTCTCTTTTAAGCAGTTCTGCAGCACAATCCAACATACAGGACAGGATTGTCAGACTGAACAGTTCTATATTTGAAATGAACCTTCTTCTTTTCTTATTCCCCACTTGTTATATTTAGAGGAGTTAAACCATTTATATTAAAAAAGTTGCAGGACACAGAGAGTTACTCAATTGACACTTGTAATACAGTACATGCACCCCATATACTGTATACTCTGTAATGTAAGCAGATTCACAGCAATATGTATTGTTAATGTTCTTGCCAGTGTTTTTCATAAATATTATACATTTAGATGATTGACTTGACTGCCCTGTCCCTTGCATGAATGTGCAATTGTTCTCACTTTGATATACTATAGTTAGAAGCCTTCGGTTTTAAAGTGAGGCTAATCCCAAATTACATTGTACTTTTACATTGTCACACACGTGTGTGTGGGAGGGAGCTTAAGGGCTCAAAAGAAGATAATTCCATGCCAGGCCAAGGGGTGGCAGAGTGCAATAATTAATTCTCTTTTATCCCTGCAGACCAAACATGGGAAATTCTGCCAGAACCCGATGACACTATTTCTGGTTCCAGGCTTGATGATGTCACTTTCTGGCTCAATGATGTCACTTCCGGTTCCTGGGCTGATGACATCACTTCCAGTTCTGGGCCAGTGGCATCACTTGCACTTCTGGGCCCGATTACATCACTTCCCCTGACTGACCTTAAAAACCTACCATCTTCCTTCTGTTAGACAGTTCTGTTTTGGACTTGAATCTGTAAACAACCTGGCATCTAATTACCTATTTTTGAGCTTTATTTCAAGTATATGGTGGCTGCCCCAAACGTTTTTCTTGTGTCAAGGTGTATTCTTCCACATTGGCGTAGTTGTCAGGATTCGGACACATGGGTCATAAGGTGGTTTTTAGACCTGCAACCTTTCAAGTTTTCGTCATTTACCACCAGGGTGCCCTTCAGGCCAATGCCCTTTCTTGGGTTCACAACTTCTTGGTCAGGAACGCACACACGTATTACGTATTACACACATGTGTATGAAAAGCAGCTAAAGGGCTCAAAAGAAGATAATTCCATATCAGGCCAGGGGATAGCAGAGTGCAATAATCCTTTCTTTTTTAATACTTGCAGACCAAACAGTTCCATGTTCCAGGCTCATTGATGTCACTTCTGGGCTTGATGACGTCACTTCCGGTTCTGGACCTGATGACACCACTTCCCCTGACCAACCTTAAAAACCCGCCATCTTCCTTCAGTTCTGTTTTGCACTTCAAACTATAAACAACTTGGCATCTAATTACCAATTTTTGCAACCTTATTTCAAATATATGGGTGGCTGCCCCAATCCTTTTTCTTGTGTCAAGGTGTATTCTTCCACAACATTTACAATTGTAATGTATAAAAACAATACCACTTGGCAATTTTCGTTATCATCTGATACTGTATACTTTTTTAAACCTTCATTTCTTCCAAAAAACATACTAAATATTCTCTTAAAGCATTCAGCTGGATTGGTTGTGGACATTACAATTGTAAAATTCATGTGCTTATTGGGAAAATTAGCATCTTCAATTTCAGATGAGAAATACATTCCAGAAAAATTAGCACCACTAAGGGCTCTGCAACATAATTTATTCCAAGATTATTTAACAGATCATGCATGAATTTATGGTGGATGGTTAAATATAATTAATTTCAGGTGTGGAACCATGATAGTTACTGGACTGAAAGATAATGCAAATCCATTCACTGTTTAAACTTGTTTTTTTTTGTTCTTTATTTCGCTTTATACAATTTCTTGTATTAGGAATTTGTTAGTTTTTGCATACCCCTTGGGGTCAGAGCACAGGGTCAGCCATTGTACAGCGCCCCTGGAGCAATTACAGGTTAAGGGCCTTGCTCAAGGGCCCAGCAGAGTAGGATCTCTTTTGGCAGTGACGGGGATTTGAACCAGCAACCTTCCAGATACCAGCGCAGATTCTTAGCCTCAGAGCCACCACTCCGTACCTGCTAATTTATGATCTGACTGTCATGACTTTAAAAAGTAAAGTACTTCAACAATATTTATGCAGACAAAATTTGTCAAAAACACATGACAGCACAGGTTCCTGACCACAGCTCAAGGACTTGTACTGCACATTTACTCATCTAAAGAAGCCATTGCCTCTCTGCACTCCAACTGTTTTTTTGAGCAAATTAGTTTACATGTAATGTGTTACTTACTGTAAATTTTGTGGCTATCACTATTAAGTGTCATAGAGGACAATTGCATAAAATATTCAAACATTCTCAGTCTCCTATACATGCTGTGGTCTTGTATGCATGATGACTTACGGTGCCTGAGAGTGGCAATGTGTCATTTTCTTCTTCTATACTCACTGAACAAATTAATAGGAACACCTGTACACCTACTTTTCCATGCAAATATCTAATCAGGTAATCATGTAGCAGAAGTGCAATGCATAAAACCATGCAGATACTGGTCAGAGGCTTCAGTTAATGTTCACATCAAACACCAGAATTTTGAAAAAAAAAATGAGATCTCTGATTTGAGTGTTTCTGTAACTGCTGATCTGCTGGAATTTTCATGCACCACAGTCTTTCGAGTTCACTGAGAATGATGTGAAAAACAAAAAACACCCAGTGAATGTCAGTCCTGCATGATGAGAGAGGACAGAAGAGAATGGCTTGACAGAAAGGCTGCAGTAACTCATATAACCCATCTAAACAACTGTGGTGAGCAGAAAAGCATCTCAGAATGTACAATATGTGGAGCCTTCTACAGGAGAAGACCATGCTGGGTTCCACTCCTGTCAGCTGAGAACTGAAAGCTGAATGGACACACACTCACCAAAACTGGACAATTGAAAACGAGAAAAACATAGCCTGATCTGATGAATTGTGATTTCTGCTGAGACACACAAATGAATATGCACCATGTCACAAAGCAAAATAAGTCTCAGTTTAAACATGACAATGAATTCAGTGTTCTTCAGTGGCATTCCCAGTCACCAGATCTAAACCCAATACTATACCTTTGGGATGTGGAAGAACAGGATATTCACAGCATGAATGTGCGGCAGACACTTCTGGGCTACTTTAAGAGCAAAAGGAGGCCGTAAACAGTATTAGTATACTCTTCCTAATAATTTACTCAAGAAGTATATACAGTATATTGTATCACATATAATTGCATATACATATACTATATGCTATGTATGGTTTTTGAGTGCGTTTTTTGTTGGTATTGTTTTATTGTCAATTGCTCTGCATTATTCTAAAATTTTGCATTCACTCACATTCTGATTTCAGTCTACACATTTAAAAGTCATTTTACTTTGTTATTTAACAGTCTGTTAAGTTTAGAGTTAACAGTAGGAGTTAAGTAAATGTAGTGTGGTAAACAGTAATTGTTCTGAAAAAAATGAGTGTTTCCAAGGGCACACTTGAGATCAGCCTGCGTATGGTCTGAGTGGGCAACTATATGTGGACAGTAAGGACTTGGCACCCCATAAACCCCTTTACACAGTTTTCGATTGGCCTATGAGATGACCCACTATGCCATTACTCCTTACTAAATAACCCTATACACATTCCTTAACATGTTTTGAGAACTAAACTAGAGAAACCCCTCAACCATTTGATTCTTGGAAATCTACTTTTTATAATTTGATACTGTCAGATCTCTGAAAATTATAGGATCTTTCAGCCATAATATGGAGAAATGGATTTCATTCACCAAATAAGTGGGCAACAGGATGTCTGAGGGCCTGTGATGTAATGTGGGGAATTCATTTTATCTTTTAACCTTTCATCTTTCTCTCTTCTTTTCTTTCTTGTTGGCTTGGCAGTGGGTTGCATCTCTTGACAAGGGTGACACAAAGGGACTGATATTTGCATAGTGATAACCAAGGTTATTACCTTTAATCAAAACTAAAAGAAAAAGGACTACAAAAAGCATTTTGTTAAATGAAATAAAATCAACCTATAAAGAAATTGTTGTTAGCCCACTGGGCAGAGCGGTGGCTCTGAGGTAGGGATCTGCACTGGTAATTGGAAAGTTGCTGGTTCAAATCCTGTAAACGCCCAAAGTGACTCTACTCTATTGGGCCCCTGAGCAATGCCCTTAACCTGCAATTGCTTTGTCCTGGGTATGACGTTAATGTACATCCAGGAAAGATCTGGGGGTTGGTGGCAGAATTAGCACTCCAGCCACCAAAAAAAAAAAACTCACATTGTTCCATTCTATCTAAACTTGTGTGGTACTGAGGTGTCACCCATTGCATGGCTGCACTTGGGTCCTAATCTGGGGATCCTGAGTTGGTTTGTCATGTGGTGGGTACGGCAATGCACTGTATCAGCGCGTGCTCTTAACCTCTCTCTCTCCACTGTTGACCAATATTCCCTCAACACATATTTTCAAAGGAAAGATGTCACAATGGCTGTTCTCTTGATAACCAATTATTAAAACCTTGGTATGGAAAGCCCATAGGCAAATCTCTTGAAAATTGACATTAAAGTGACCAAATTAGTTTGTGTTATGCCCACCCACTGAAAATGGCATTTGTGCACATTTTAGTGTTATTTAGTTTGAAATAATGATAGGCTGTGAAATACGGTGAAGCAAAATTTAAAAACCAAGTATTTCAACAAATAGTCCTAATTTGAATAATCGGGAGTGGTCTCCCCTAGACTTTCTTGAATACTCAGATATGGGGATGGATATTTGAGGAGTAAACCGCAAGACAATGATTATATTTTTATATTATGTACATTAAAGAACCATCAACAACAAATCAAATCAAGTTAATAATATATTGAACAATTATCATAAAAGTAAAGTTGAATAAATCGGACTCTACAGCTGCATGAATAAAAGGTAAAGTACCACTTCCGGTTAACAGAAATAGCCTAAAAGTTTGATAGAAAGTACCTAATACTTGTATGCAAAATTTGGTTGACCTAAGTGAAAGCGTACTCAAGTTATCATGTTTACATACACACACACACACACACACATAGACATAATTCTAAAAATGGCATTTTCGGACTCAGGGATGTCTAAAACGTCGAGATTCATAAAAATCTCGAAATAGAATTTTTGGTGAATTCCAATACTTTCCCTATACTTCGTATACGTGAAAGTCAGGGAGGTCTAAAACGTCGAGATTCATCAAAATCTTGACATCGAAACTTTGGACGATTACAATACTTTCCCTATACTTCATATACAAGAAAGTAAAAAGAAAGCTCTAATGTCTGACTCTGATCTGAGTTCAAGCTGTTGAGAGAAAAGCATCAGAGAGAGTGATTTAAGACAAATTAGGTCCACCATCAAGCTGAAAATATTTTTAATGATATTCTAAATGAATATTCTAAAAGAAATCACACTGTTTTATTTGCAAAGACGTGTAAGTACTTTGTATAAATTCTGCAAACACCAATACACACTGACACACAAAGTGCATTAATTAAGGTGAACTATGGTGCTTACTCTATCATGATATGGAGATCAGTTGAGCCCCTATCTGCCTCCACCAGATTCTTTATTAGGTAAGCCTAAATATGTTCTCATTCTTGCTCTTTGCTGCTAGGTTTTTGAAAGTGGCCAAATGATTTTTTTCTTATTTCTTCTATTATTTTTGTCTTTTTGAGAACTAACTTTTTGTGCCTGGTTTGATTTTTGCCTTACTCCTGACAACTGCCTGGTTTGGTTCTCATGGATTAGCCAAATTTAATCAAGAATGAATGGATCATTGGAAAATGGTATTTGTATAAAAAAATATAATTCTAATAATAATAATTCTTTGCATTTATATAGCGCTTTTCTCATTACTCAAAGCGCTCAGCAATTGCAGGTTAAGGGCCTTGCTGAAGGACCCAACAGAGCAGAGTCCCTTTTGGCATTTATGGGATTCGAACCGGTAACCTTCCGATTGCCAGTGCATATCCCTAGCCTCAGAGCCACCACTTCACCCATAAAAAAATATGAAATACGTTTTTTGCTGTTATTCATTTCTGTAAATCTACAATGTGATGAGGCAGGCTGCTCTGCCCTTAGATTCTGATGTGAATACTGAATTGTGATTTTATAGCAATTTTAAATCATGTTTAAAAACATAATGCAATACCCCACTAAAAAGGTGTGATGTTAAATTGTCAGTGCAACTTCTTTAAAGTTTGGTCATGAGCAACATTTAGTATATCTGTGCAACTTAATGAAAGAATTAATGGTTTATATGTGAATAATTTAAAAAGCATAACACTTTAGTAATAAGTGTGTGTGTTGTGATACATAAAAATTTCAGATTATTACATATGAATAGATAATTGAAGTGCATAATAGTAAGTATGCTCACAGGACAACCTGCCTTAGAGCAAACATTGCTGTTAAGTGTTTATCCTTTTCCCTAAATGGTTTGTAACCTTATGAGCATGACAGTTGACAGCTGCCGAGGAAGAACATGTTGCTAAAAATTGGCACACAACAAGCAATTGGTCATAAATAGGAATAACCTGTTTTGGAAGAATGACATTGACAGTAACAAGAGAAAGTGTGTAATTGATGACTTTGCAGTCTGATTTCTACTGGTTTCTAACTTAATTATTATGAAAAGAACTGACTAATTTAAAAACACACTTAAACTGCTTGTATGAGCAAAGTCTGCAAAAAGATTGAGGGCTATAAGGTACTGAAAAAGCAGAAACCTACCAAAGAGGGTAAGTGACAGTTTATATTGGTCAACAGGTGTTATCCTGGCTGCTGTTTACTCACTTTAGTTAGCTCAAGCTAGTAAGTAGATGGCTATTTATCGAAAGTCTACAAAGTCGTGTGAATTACCTGCCTTTGTGAGGTACTGTGAAGTGTTTGATCCGAAGTTTTAAATGCCAAGTACTGCCAAGGTAAACAGCCTGCTGCTTGAACAGATGGACACTGCCACAATGCGAGTAAGACACACTCTGTAAAACATTCAGACGATAACTCTCTGTACAGATGGCCAGAGCAAAAAGAGCCTCCTCACTGAGCCTCACTTTTATGGGCATATCTGCTTGTTGATACAATACCTTTGATATGCAGGCATAGCGTGGATTTCTTAATCTTCATCAAACTGCATGTTTTTAAGAAAAAATTAAAACTAAACAAAAACAAATAAAGGTAAGTCATGAAAAGTAAAAACAACACAGAAATTTTAACAAATTTATTAAACTAAACTTAAATTAAATGACAAGTGAAAACAGCATTCATATAAAAACTAATTTAAAAAGATGGAAGTATAACAAACTTTAATAATCCATTTTTGTTTACACAGATCAATGATTTGTCTAGTGTGGCTGTTTTTTTTTAAAATAATTACTGTACTGGTTGTGCCTTTTTAATGATATCTATTCGTAATACTGTACTGTATATATTCACAATTTTTATATGTCCTGTGTTTGGGCTTTTGTTTTGCATAAAAGGTCTACTTCTTTTTGTTTTACAGTTTATTATTACTGTGAGATCTAAATGTAAACAAGAATGCTAATGAATTGAATCCATGTTACATTGGTTAAAGTAAAAACACTAGAATTACAATATATGATCCGTCTTCAAGTAAAGTTTAGGTCTGATTTCAGAATCTTCCCTTTGCTAGTAACCTCAGCTAGCTGTCTTACAAATCTAAAAATAAGATAAAAATAAAAACTCCAGGTTACAATAAAACTGAATTTTTAAAGATTAATATAGCAATATCAATAGATTCATTTTATCTTCTTCTTTAGGTTACTCCTGTTAGGGGTTGCCACAGCGGATCATCTTCTTCCATATCTTTCTGTCCTCTGTATCTTTTTCTGTTACACCCATCACCTGCATGTCCTCTCACCACATCCATAAACCTTTGCTTAGGCCTTCCTGTTTTCCTCTTACCTGGCAGCTCTTTCCTTAACATCCTTTTCCCAATATACTCAGCATCTCTCCTCTGCACACGTCCAAACCAATGCAATTTCGCCTCTATGACTTTGTCTCCCAACCGTCCAACTTGAGCTGACCCTCTAATGTACTCATTTCTAATCCTATCCATCCTCGTCACACCCAGTGCAAATCTTAGCATATTTAACTCTGCTACCTCCAGCACCTTCATTCCTCTCCTCTCTAGAGGGTCTCCTCAACCTGCTCCCTACTATCGCTACAGATCACAACATCATCAGCAAACATCATAGTCCACGGGGACTCCTGTCTAATCTCGTCTGTCAACCTGTCCATCACCATTGCAAATAAGAAAGGGCTCAGAGCCGATCCCTAATGTAATCCCACCTCCACTCCTACTGCAGTTCTCATCACCGTCATACTTCCCTCGTACATATCCTGTACAACTTTTATATACTTCTCTGTCACTAGATTAATTTTATAATGAATATAATTAGGGCCATGAAACCTATATTTGGAATGAGGATGACCTCATCTTGCTGGAATGGATATAAATTTGGCCACAGGCCGGCAGCAACAGTGTAGAGAAAAAGATGATACAAAAAGGAATTTTGAAGTTAGAAAATTACAGAGCTTGCAGGGAAAAACAGGTCAGCTGTTCCCTTGAATAGAAAAGTAACTGGCACACATAAAGGACCAACTGATGCTATGTATATTTTCTGTGTTCTGCTCTGTGTTACTCCCAATGCTTTCTTTACTTTTTTAATGGCAAAACAGATTGTCTTCAGTTGCTTTGTTGCCTAAGAATCAGTGTCTGTATACAGGATGGGTCAATGTCATGTTCACTTACATAAGGCTAAATTGTGAGTACTTGTACACCATGTTTTCATTAATTTGTTAAATTTATTAAAGCATAAGATCATAAGGCTAATTGAAGCTTTTGTTTGGCAAGAAATAATTAATAATGAATCCCGGTGATGTTAGAAACCATTTAGTTATTTAAATCCATCCATCCATCCATCCATCCATCCTCTTCTGCTTATCCGAGATCGGGTTGTGGGGGCAGCAGCTTGAGCAGAGATGCCCAGACTTCCCTCTCCCCGGCCACTTCTTCTAGCTCTTCCGGGAGAATCCCAAGGCATTCCCAGGCCAGCCGAGAGTCATAGTTCCTCCAGCGTGTCCTGGGTCTTCCCCGGGGCCTCCTCCCGGTTAGACGTGCCCGGAACACCTCACCAGGGAGGCGTCCTGGAGGCATCCTGATCAGATGCCGAGCCACCTCATCTGACTCCTCTCGATGCGGAGGAGCAGCAACTCTACTCTGAGCCCCTCCTGGATGACTGAGCTTCTCACCCTATCTTTAAGGGAAAGCCCAGACACCCTGCGGAGGAAACTCATTTCAACCGCTTGTATTCGCGATCTCGTTCTTTCGGTCACTACCCATAGCTCATGACCATAGGTGAGGGTAGGAACGTAGATCGACTGGTAAATTGAGAGCTTTGCCTTGCGGCTCAGCTCCTTTTTCACCACGACAGACCAATGCAGAGCCTGCATCATTGCGGATGCCGCACCGATCCGCCTGTCGATCTCACGCTCCATTTTTCCCTCACTGGTGAACAAGATCCCGAGATACTTGAACTCCTCCACTTGGGGCAGGATCTCGCTCCCAACCCTGAGAGGGCATTCCACCCTTTTTCGGCTGAGGACCATGGTCTCGGATTTGGAGGTGCTGATTCCCATCCCAGCCGCTTCACACTCAGCTGCGAACCGATCTAGAGAGAGCTGAAGATCACGGCCTGATGAAGCAAACAGGACAACATCATCTGCAAAAAGCAGTGACCCAATCCAGAGTCCACCAAACCAGACCCCCTTAACGCCCTGGCTGCGCCTAGAAATTCTGTCCATCAAAGTTATGAACAGAATCGGTGACAAAGGGCAGCCCTGGCGGAGTCCAACTCTCACTGGAAATGGGTTCTACTTACTGCCAGCAATGCAGACCAAGCTCTGACACCGGTTGTATAGGGACCGAACAGCCCTTATCAGGGGGTCCAGTACCCCATACTCTCAGAGTACCCCCCACAGGATTCCCCAAGGGAAACGGTCGAACGCATTTTCCAAGTCCACAAAACACATGTAGACTGGTTGGGCAAACTCCCATGCACCCTCCAGGACCCTGCTAAGGGTGTAGAGCTGGTCCACTGTTCCACGACCAGGACGAAAACCACACTGTTCCTCCTGAATCCGAGGTTCGACTATCCGACAGACCCTCCTCTCAAGGACCCCCGAATAGACTTTTCCAGGGAGGATGAGGAGTGTGATCCCTCTGTAGTTGGAACACACCCTCCGGTCCCCCTTCTTCAACAGGGGGACCACCACCCCAGTCTGCCAATCCAGAGGCACTGTCCCTGATGTCCATGCGATGTTGCAGAAGTGTGTCAACGAGGACAGTCCTACAACATCCGGAGCATTGAGGAACTCCGGGCGTATCTCATCCACCCCCGGGGCTCTGCCACCATGGAGTTTTTTGACCACCTCGGTGACCTCAGTTCCAGAGATGGGGGAGCCCACCTCCGAGTCCCCAGGCTCTGCTTCCTCATTGGAAGGCATGTTAGTTGGATTGAGAAGGTCTTCGAAGTACTCCCCCCACCGACCCACAACGTCCCGAGTCGAGGTCAGCAGCACACCATCCCCACCATATACAGTGTTGACACTGCACTGCTTCCCCCTCCTGAGACGCCGGATGGTGGACCAGAATCTCCTCGAAGCTGTCCGAAAGTCGTTCTCCCTGGCCTCCCCAAACTCCTCCCATGCCCAATTTTTTGCCTCAGAAACCATCAAAGCCGCATTCCCCTTGGCCTGCCGGTACCTATCAGTTGCCTCCAGAGTCCCACAGGACAAAAAGGTCCTGTAGGACTCCTTCTTCAGCTTGATGGCATCCCTCACCACCGGTGTCCACCAACGGGTTCGGGGATTATACCGCCACGACAGCCACCGACCACTTTATGGCCACAGCTCCAGTCCATGGCCCATTTGGACTCAATGTCCCCCACCTCCCTCGGGATGTGGTCGAAGTTCTGCCGGAGGTGGGGGTTGAAGCTACTTCTGACAGGGGACTCTGCCAGACGTTCCCAGCAGACCCTCACAACACGTTTGGGACTACCAGGCCTGACCAGCATCCTCCCCCACCATCGAAGCCCACTCACCACCAGGTTGTGATCAGTTGACAGCTCCGCCCCTCTGTTCACCCCAGTGTCCAAGACATGTGGCAGCCGGTCCAACGACACGACCACAAAGTCGATCATCGTACTGAGGCCTAGGGTGTCCTGGTGCCAAGTGCACATATGAACACCCCTATGCTTGAACATAGTGTTCATTATGGACAATCCGTGACAAGCACAGAAGTCCAATAACAAAACACCGCTCGGGTTCAGCTCGGGGGGGCCATTCCTCCCATTCACGCCCTTCCAGGTCTCACTGTCATTGCCCACGTGAGTATTGAACTCTCCCAGCAGAACAAGGGAGTCCTCAGAAGGTATGCCCTCTAGCATCTCCTCCAGGGACCTCAAAAAGGGTGGGTACTCCGAAATTCTGTTCAGCGCATACGCACAAACAGTTAGGACCCATCCTCCACCCGAAGGTGGAGGGAGGCTACCTTCTCGTCCACCGGGGTAAACACCAATGAACAGGCTCCAAGTCGGGGTGCAATAAGTATGCCCACACCCGCTCGGCGCCTCTCACCGTGGGCAACTCCAGGGTGGTAGAGAGTCCAGCCCCTCTCAAGGAGATTGGTTCCAGAGTCCAAGCTGTGCGTCGAGGTGAGCCCAACTATATCTAGCCGGAACCTCTCAACCTCACGCACTAGCTCAGGCTCCTTCCCCTTCAGAGAGGTGACATTCAACGTCCCAACAGCCAGTTTCTGTAGCCGAGGATCAGATCGCCAAGGTCCCCGCCTTCGGCCACCACCCAACTCACACTGCACCCGACCTCCTTTGCCCCTCCCATAGGTGGTGAGTCCATGGAAAGGAGGACCCACGTTATCTCTTTGGGCTGTGCCCGGCCGAGCCCCATGGGTGCAGGCCCGGCCACCAGGCGCTCGCCATCGAGCCCCGGTGACCCACATCTGGGCAAAGGAAAACGTCGTCCAAAGGTTTGATTCATCATTGGAGGTTTGTTGAACCGCTCTTTGTCTCATCCCTCACCTAGGACCAGTTTGCCTTGGTGGCCCTACCAGGGGCATAAAGCCCCAGACAACAGAGCTCCTAGGATCATTGGGACATGCAAACCCCTCCACCACGATAAGGTGGCAGTTCAAGGAGGGGTAATTAAATTTAAAATAATAAATGGTCAAATAGTGAATAAATAGTTATAGTGAAAGTTTAAATTGCTGGCACTCCATGTGATAAGCATTAGTTTCAAATTTACAAAATAATCTAAAAGTTATTTTCTTCTTGTCGAGATACACTTAGAGATCAGTATAAGCCTGCCATGGCCCAGAATGATACAAATATTGAAATATTCCAGTTCCAGAACCATTTTTTTGTTTGATTCTGGAAACCTGCATTTAATGATTTAAAACTGAAACAGTAAATGAGTTTTAATGGAAAATGGAAAAAATATAGTAAAAAGAGAAAAAAAGAGTACTTAGAATTGACATTGTACTATAAAAGATATATTTCACCCCATAAATTATATTTTTTATATGTTACTTATCCCATGAACTTTGTAGTGATGGTGAAGAACATTGTTTTTAATCTCATGTTTTCATGGAGAATGGAGATAACAACATTTTTAATAGAATAGGAGTCCATAGTGACCAACTCTGGACAACAGCAAACAATATAAAAAACATTCATGAAAAAATCTCATGTTATGTTGAGGTGCCCTCATTCATTGTAACAAGAGTCCTGTCTTCAGTCTAAATGGGCTTCCTGTTTGTTGACTACCGTATATACTCGAATATAAGCCGAGTTTTTCAGCACCCAAAATGTGCTGAAAAACATCACCCTCGGCTTATATTCGAGTCAGGTCCCGCTGCCCCCACCAACCCGAAAGAAAGCTGGAGTGTACAGTACCTGGTTTGGTCTGCGGGCGGTAGAAGAACTGCTGCAGGCTCTGTGTGGTGCTGTGCAGCCTCTGTGAGACTCATTCCTGGCTGTGTGCTGCTGGGTCTGTCCGGGTTCCGTGCGGTGGAATAAATGCTGCGGGCTCTGTGTGGTGCTGTGCGGCCTCTGGAGGCTCATGCCGGGCTATGTGCTGCTGAGTCTGTTCGGGTTCCGTGTGGGCAACAGATGGCCACTAACTGTGCCTGTCGGACCCCTCGTGCACCTGCGGCTAGTGCGCTCCGTTGTAACTCCATCGTTGCTCCGCCCTAGGCGTGACAGAGTGACGTCACGCGCCCCCCCGGGACTCGTCTTCTAGTAATACCCTAATAAGTATGGTAGGTTAGTGTTAAATATTAAACCGAACTGGCTCTGCAGGGTGAAATAAAAAGATTTTTTTGTGGAAGATGTTTTGTGGAACTAGTGGAATCTCGGTTCACGAACATCTCTGAACACGTACAAATCGCGTTACGACCAAAAAAGTTCGCCAAATTTTTGCATCTGTTCACGACCACACACTCAGTATACGAACAAGCCAGTTTCCCTTTCAGTTTGTGCAAGCCGATGATTTCCGCACCTGTTCAGTCTCTCCCTGTGCATTCCCTGTGCAGCAAGCGAGAGAGAGACACAGACACAGACACACACACACACGCGGGAGAGAGAGAGACACAGACATGCGCACGAGAAAGAGACACAGACACGCACGCGAGAGAGAGAGACACAGACACGCACGTGAGAGAGAGAGACACACGCACGCAAGAGAGAGAGACACACACACATGCGAGAGAGAGACACAGACACGCTCGCGTGAGAGAGAGAGAGCTGGCCGCATAGGGCCGAGAAGGCAGTTAAAGAATGCAGGCTTGTTTTTAAAGAGACTGATTCGAGCATTGTTTTAACCTCGTTGTATTTAATGAAGACTTTTTTATATTGGATTTTAACCTTCACTTCACTTCTGTTTACAGAGATCGGTTCGTAGCGTGCATTGTTGCAATGTTACTTTTCTTGGTTGTTTATTAAATTACGGAGTTTTCAAATGTTCATTTTTTTCACCTGTGCTTAAAACTCATTAAAAAAAGTGTTTTTAGCGAGCGGTTCGTAGCGCTATAGTGCAAACTCTTGAAATGTTAGTTTTCTCTGTTGTTCAAGGTTTTCTCAGTGTTATTCAATGTTTTTACATTTAGTTTACTATTACGCTGTGCATTCTATAGTATAATTAACTATATTTGTGCTTAAAAATCTTTAAAAAAATATATTTACATACAGTTCGTACGGTCTGGAACGAATGAATTGTATTTACGTACAGTCCTATGGGGGAAATTACTTCGGGTCATGACCAAATCGGGTTACGACCAGAGTTTTGGAACGAATTATGATCGTGACCCAAGGTTCCACTGTACTCAAGAGAAAGGAGCTGTGCTATTATAACAAATGTCCAGTCTCTTCCTAGCCTAATGAAACCCGACGTAGAATTAATAGCAAAGTGGGTTCGAGATGCATGGGAAGACATTCCAGAGGACATGGTGCAATACGCCTTCAAGAAATGTGGCATTAGTAATGCTATGGATGGCAGTGAAGACAGCGCTTTGTATGAGAATGACAGCAGTGATGGTGATGACTGCAAACTCAGTGATGATGACAATGTCTATGCTGATAACCTCACACCAGCTGAAGTTGAAGCTCTATTTGGACATACAGATGATGAGGAGGAATCCAGTTTTGAAGGATTTTAACTCTTTGTATTTTAGCTTGGTTGCTGATTGAGCTAAGGGGGTTGTACTCCTAAGGTATCGTTGTTGATACCATATTGTTTTTGTTGACCCTCTTCTCCACTTATAGAGCTAGTTTACTTTTTTTCTTTGAAATAAATTCTCAAAAACATTTAACCTACTGATGCCTCAATTAATGTACAGTAATTTTATTGGTATTTATTTTGATTATTGAAACTTACCAGTAGCTGCCGCATTTCCCACCCTAGGCTTATACTCAAGTCAATACTTTTTTCCAGTTTTTGTAGGTAAAATTAGGTACCTCGGCTTATATTCGGGTCGGCTTATACTCGAGTATATAGGGTATATTCATTTTGCAGAGATATTAATTTAACAATATTTTAGAAAACAAAAAACACATGTATTTTACATGCTGTGAGCATACAACTGAATAACCTAACATGTGGATTATGCAACATGAGTAACATGAGATTTTCACATGGACATTTTTGATATTGTTACTCACCATAGGTTCCCATCCTATCAGAAAAGTTGTTATCTCCGTTCTCCATGAAAACATGAAATTAGAACATTTTCTTGGTCATCACTACAAACAACAGTAGACAAGAAACAATATAATTTTTGGGTTAAGTATTCCTTTAACAATAACCATAGTATTATTTCTTACAAAAAATATTACTTAAGTAAAAATTATTTTGCAGTATACAGGGTGTCTCAGGGGTAATAAGGTAGTGATTTAAAATTTTTTGGGGCTCAATTATTTTTTTTTAACACTGCACAACAATTTTTTTGAAAAGTCTTGCATCCTGAAAAGTGTTTGCTGATTGTTACAGGTATCTACTGGCTATGCACAAATGTAGTTTTGGTTTTACTGCATCATGTAGGAACTCTGAGAAATACACATTTATATTTTTACTAACAATAACGTATTTTGTCATGTTTATGTTTTGCATAAGCTATTAAATTCAACAGAATTAAAACTGTTTTGCTCCTGATTTTCTTTTGTATTCAATGTCTGGTGCATCACGTTGCAATGTCCAACAGTAGTCAGCAAGCATTGACAGATTCCAGTTGCCCTGGTATCGTTTCTCCACTGTAGCAATGTCCTGGTGCAACCTTTTACCGTGTTCGTCACTGACAGCACCGAGATTTGCGGGGAAGAAGTCCATGTTGCACTTCATTGTCTTGTACAGTATGCTTTCAGAAGTTTGTCTACCAGCTGAATGTAGTTTGGGGCTCTGCAATTGCTCAGAAAACTGTCAAGAACGTCTTTGAAGGCTTTCCAGACAATTTTTTCCAGCCCAACTAACAGATCTTCAAACCACTTGTCACTCATAACATGTCTGATCTGGGGCCAACAAAAATGCCCTCTTTGATCTTGGTGTCAGTTATTCTTGGGAACATCTGTCTTAAATAACAAAAACCTTTGCCTTCCTTGTTCAGTGCTTTCACTAAATTCTTCATGAGTTCCAGTTTTATGTGAAGAGGAGGCAAAAATATCTTTGCCAGGTCGACAAGCGATTCATGTGCTAGATTTTTCTGTCCTATAAGTAACTTTTTATGGAGTGGCCAGTTCTGTTGAGAATAGTTAGACTCTTTGGCACAGCTGTCCCATTCACAGATGAAACAACAGTACTTTGTATAGCCAAGCTGTAGTCCTAGTAACAGAGCAATGACTTTAAGATCTCCACAGATATTCCAGTTGTACCTGCTATACTGGACGTGCTTCAGCAACAGTTCCATATTCTCATACGTTTCTTTCATGTGTGCTGCATAGCCAACAAGTACTGAAGGATAAACATTGCCATTGTGTAACAGAACAGCTTTCAGGCTTAACATTGACAAATCAATGAAGTATGCCACTCTTCCGGGTTGTGATCACAATCCAAGGCCGAGAACAATCCTTCAATATCACAACAGAAACACAGACTGTTGACTTGTGCAAAAAATTTGGTTATATCATGATATCAGCCTCGAAACACAGACATTTTCATACCTGGTGGCAGCAAACACCATTGCTGCAGTCTCAAACGAAGCAGCTCGGCTTTTGCTTTTGACAGACCCAAATCTCTGACCAAATCGTTCAATTTGGACTGTGTTATCAGATGTGGATTGCCTGATGAGCACGATTCAAAATCCGGTTCAATGTCACTGTCAGTACCCTGCATTGCAGTTTCTTCATCTGATTCGTCTAAGGTCCAGTCCTCTGGTGGTTACGGAATTGGAAGACTGTCGTCATGTGGCACATGTTTCATTACTGAAGGCAGATTAGGATATTGAATTGACTTCTTGTTTTTGGCAGAGAAACCAGACACATTAGTCAAACAGAAGTAACAGTCCATCACATGGTCTTTCTGTTCTCGCCATATCATTGGAACAGCAAACAGCATCGTCTTTCGAGTGCCTCTGAGCCAGGCTCTGACTGACAGCACATGGCGCACAGCAAATGTGAGGTGCCCATTCCTTGTGTTGATCACTAATTTTGCAGCCGAAATGCAAATGATAAACTTTCTACTTTCTTCACAAGAGCAATCATCTAACATCTCTGAGGCACAAGTGTATATTCGCCACAGATATAGCAGAATGTATCACGGCTGTTACGACATTGACGAGACACATCGCCTGACACCAAATTGTCTATAGCATCAAGCTTACTTACTGTTATATTGCTACAGATACTATACTTTACTATGCTGATACTATACATACACACTGACTATCTATAGTAACCAAATGAGCAGGATCAGTGTGTATGCAAGCCAATTTATAGCATGCTGAGACAGTGTCAAGCTCGTTCAGACCTGCCCAGGCATGCCCAGGATGTCAATTTCCACGTAACAGTTTCCAACCTGGCCTGATTCCATGCCTGGACATGCCCCGGCTGCACAAACCGTTGTTGATAAGTCACTTACGGGAGCGAAAATGTTTGGATACTAATATAAGAAAAAATCAAAAAGACAAAACTGAAGATTTCTCTGAAATGAGTGATGGGTAAATTTTGATGTGATATTCGTGTGATATTCGTAATCAGCACCCAAAAATCAATAAGAAACACCCAACAGTGTTCAAGAAGCAAACACTTTGTTGTGCAGTGTTATTCAAATATGAAGTTGTGTCAGAAAAATTTTACTCTGTGGAAAGAGGAGCTGAAAATGAATTAAAGTGAATGGACATCACTTTGTACAGCTGTTGATTTGTTGTTGTTTTTTGTGTGCATATTTTTCAAATAAAAATGGTAGGACTGAAAAGAATTAAAAAATAAGATAAAAATTAAACTATACTGACTGTTGATTATAGTACAAACTGCCCTGGTATATCCCTGAGATAAGCAGATTAAATATTTACACATTACCAATTCTCTTTCTCGTTTTGGATTTCCTCCTTGAATCCTGCAGAGTCAATAGCAGGTGCCATATGGAAACTGTGCTGGAAATGGCATAACAAGTTCTGTCAGTCCAGTATCCAATCACTTGAGCCTTTGGTACTTTAACACATGCGTGGATGTTCTCTTAATTTTTGTTGAATAAACTATGACAAAGTAAAATCTGATGGGTTATATTTGTCAACTGAGTTTATATTTATCTAAATTTAGGATTTAGTGAGGACTTTTTGATCATGAGCTGGTCCTGTAAAATCATAGAATTAAAAAGGGTGTACTTACTATTTAATATTACACAAGACAGTGGAAAGTGCTGAACAGATTTTGAGCAAAATGGGCATATTTGAAAATTATGGGCGATATACGTAGTTCAGACTTTGAGGAAAACAACTATGCAGATCTAAAGATAGTCAAATCCATCTGGGTATTCTCAAAGCGGAATTTTAGAAACAGAATATTGGAATATAGTTATTTGTTAGAAATTGACCGATACAAAGGGGGATATTCAAAGAAATACACTACCATTCAAAAGTTTGGAATCACCCAGAAATGTTCATCCTTTTGACAGAAAATGATACCTTCTTTATAGATTTTTTAAATGGTAGTGTATATCTTTATTGTTAACAGGAACATCTGTTTTAAATTTATAAACCTTGATCAATATGAATTTTAAAGATCACCTCAGGCAGCAGCTGGCTACGAAAGCCCATTGTGCCTCATCACAGCCAGCAGTTAACCTGCAAACTAGAGAAAGAAGAAGAACAGAACTTGAAACATGTCTGTCTCTTTCATATCCAGGGAAGCAAACTAAAACCTTATGAAGTGGAGATAAACATTATTGAGTGTGAAGTTTAGATGAAGGTCAACATGGGAGTATGGTTGATGTTATGAGGAAACTGATAAAAGCATTGGTGGAAGCAAAACTTTAGGAGAGCAAAATAAATCTGAAAACATATACCAGTGCTGCAGTTTGTAATTTATCTGAACTTCAATCAACAATTGTTTACATAATCAGGACAAAATGCTAGCGTTTGTTAGTAGGAAGGGCATGGAGCCTGAGAAGAACTGGAGGTCAGTATTCAGTACAAGCACATTATGGTTGCAGACTAGAAAAGGACAGAAGAGAGCTGTCAGCATTCGTGGAAGCCATGTATTGTCAGACATTGACAATTTTTATTATTTTTGTGGCGATTTGTCATCCAAGGACAAAATACAAATGATTTTTGTTTGTTTGTTTCTTCCCCACTGTATTTTGTTATTATTTGTGTCACTATGGTCATAAAAAACCCCTAAAAGCAGGAGCTAAATATAACAAGCCTGCTGGTAATGAGTCTAATATTTATTCTAATATGGCACTTGAAATAACTCCATAGTTGCACAGTTGGAACTGCATTAACCTTAAAACACTTATCTAAGTGTAAATGTGACATCAAAGAGAAACGACATCCAGCCATTCTACTAGCCCTGAAGTATGAAGGCACCCTTAAAAAGATATTAAAGTTTGAAGATAAAGGAAGGATACATCACAATTTAACAACTTATTATAACTTTGAAAATGTCACATTAAGACAGCAATTTTTTAATGATGAGGATGTAAGGTCAGCTATGTTTGTTTTTTAATTTTCCAGAAGAAGAAAAGGATAAGATTGCAGTAAAAGATTGAGAGAGAAGCCTAGCCAAACTGTCCAATGGATGATCATGCACCATGCCTGAGCACCTGAGGAACCAAACATAGTAACAGAACTAGAAAGAACACCCGTAGATTGGACTGGACTCCCAAAAAAATTGTTGTCATCTGGCATGAATGGTTGGCACCATTGGATTTGGATTGAGGTAACGAGGCATTCACCTCTGGTGGCACTTTGGTAAGGGTGGTATTTTCATGTAACTTTTTTTTTAACATTACAAAATACTACATTGTAATATAAAAAAGTTAAGTACGAACCTTAAGAATTACAGTACATACACATTCAGTGCCTTAACTATATCCTACGTTTTAAAATTGTGAGAAATATTTTTAACTTGAAAGGCAGCGTGGTATATGACAGGCAGTGTGGTGTATTGATTAAGGCTTTGATCATTAAAACCCTGAGGTTGTGGATTCAAATCCCACCACTGACACTTTGTGACCATGACCAAGTCACTTGACCTGCCTGTGCTTCAATTGTAATACCAAAAGAAATGTAATTGTATCATAAGTGTTATAAGTCACCTTCTATAAAGCCATCAGCCAAGTAAGTAAATGAAAGATTCAAATTTTGCATAATGCAGCTCAGAATGTCACAGTGCCAGTGCCCAAAAATCAAAACAGTACTTGCATATTTTAAAGCCACATGTCAATATATATAGTATTATTTATGTAATTTTTAAATATTGCCATATGCATTATGGGACAGTGATTATGGACCGATGTTAAAGAAAAATCATGATGGTAAAAATGAGCTAACATACAGGTACACACACTGGCTGTGTTTAACTCTAAATGTTGCCTTAGCCTACTAACGCTACATTCAGACTGCAGTTATAATGTGGCAGTTCTGTTTTTTGTCTCATAGGCAATATTTTTGTTTGACAGGTTGAAATTAATTTTCCAAATGTTTCAAATCTGATTTGACCATTTACTGATATTTATCTTGAATCTGCAAATTTCATAAAAATTAATTAATGGGACAGAAGTGGCCTAATAAACGAATATGAATGCCAGGTACAAATGTTTATGGTGCAGGACTTCTATGAACTGGCCTGCTGAAGATGTCCAGTGCTCAAAGATGGAGTTGATACTGTGGAATCTGTCTGGAAGACTCTTGGAAAAATATACAAATATGACATTCTGTTGGAAAGCTTTTTTTATTTTTTTTACATTTCAGATTTCTTCAAAACAATCAAATGAATGAAAAAAATATAGATAGTAGCTTTGAATAGCACTATACATAAGATATGTAATTTACAGTGATGGTGACAACACAAATATAATTTTTATTATGCAACCCCATATACTATAACTATATACTTGATGTAATAAATTATATTTTGGCTCTTGAACTGAAATGACTAGGCTATTATAATAAAAAATTCAACTGAAGTATAATGATTAGCTTTAAAGATTTACCCATGATTCCCATTTGACAGTTCCTTGCTAATGTATGCAAAGAATGCAACATCTCCATCCAGTTAATGTGAGAGCCAGACTGTAGAGAATTTCTTTTAGCTTGCCAGAAGAGAATATGAAGAGTATAATCTTAATGTTATTGACGGTGGTGAACAACATAGGTTGGTATATGCTGAGTTTTATTATGAGTTTTAATGTATTTGCATTTGAGAAATTTAAAACCTACATATATATGTTTGGTTTCATTCTTTTCAGGATTTATCGAACTTATTGTGATTTTGTTAGATTTCAGATTCTTATTCCGTTTTTAAATTATAGACTAAAAAATATCAAGAACTCACGTCCCACGAGATGAGAATTTATGCCAAGAGATTTAACCACGCCCGGGGCCAGAAATAAAAGACAAAGAATAGATGACAAAGACAGCTGTTGTACAAGATGCAGATCACGCGGCACGGCAGCAGCAGCAAGCCAGCAGCTGATCAGGCAAAGAGAAGGTAAAAAAAAACCTATTTCTTTCCCATTTTAATATCCATGTTTGCTGTCCCTTTAAACCTCTAGCAAAAGACTTTCTGGACATTATTGACTCCTTTGGTCTTTCTCAACTAGTCAATGGACCAACACATGGACAGGCTCACACACTGGACCTGGTTCTTTCTCGCGGTCTCAGAATCAGTGACTTGGACATTCTGCCTCCCAGTTTTTCTGATCACTCGCCTGTTCTGTTTAATTTGGATTTGGTCTCTGCTGAGCATGGTAAATCCACCACTACCCGTCCCTTCCGTGTCATTTCCCCTTCTGCTCCTGAAGATTTTGCAGCTGCTTTTTCATCAATCTCCACATCATGTGAATCCACGGATGCTGATGTTTTATTGCAAACCTTCTATACTTCCTGCTGTTCTGTGATGGATGTTGTAGCCCCACTCAAACAGAGACAATCCAAAGTCAAGCATGACCCATGGCTAAATGAACAAACTCGCTCCATCAGGCAAAACTGTAGGCGGCTAGAATGTAAATGGAGGAAAGATGGTCTCACTGTTACCTTTGACTGCATGAGAGACATGTGGTCTCAATACCAGAGAGCAGTCAGAGGTGCAAGGAACCGTTTTTTTACTGACATCATCTCAAAAAATTCTGGCAATCAACGTGTCTTATACAAAACATTGAATGCTGTCCTCTCTCCAGCTGCAACTGTTTTCTCTTCTCCCTCCAATGCTCTTTGTAATCAGATCCTTACGTTTTTTTTGGATAAGGTCACGAACATTAGATCCCAGATCTCCATTTCTTCTTCTGGCTCTGTTGATTTAGCCGTTCCTGTACACGGCTCCCTCACTAGCTTTGAACCCATTTCGCTCCCCCATCTGGAAAAAATCGTCGCCTCAATGAAGCCTTCAGGCTCTCCGGACGATGTGGTGCCGTCCAGACTGCTGAAAGATGTCTTTCCTGTGATTCGATATGATGTCTTAAAGATCATAACTAGTAGTCTATCTTCGGCTACAGTTCCTTGTGCTTTCAAACACGCAGTTGTACATCCAATCGTGAAAAAACCTGATCTTGACCCTGCCGTCTTCTCCAATCTTCGTCCAATTTCCAAACTACCTTTCCTGTCAAAATTACTCGAAAAAGTAGTTTATGAGCAATTAATTCACCACCTACAGGACCATCAGGTAATGGACCTTTTTCAGTCAGGCTTTAGGCCCCAACACAGCACAGAAACCGCGCATTTACGTGTCCTAAATGATGTCCTTTTGGCATTGGACTCAGGACTCTACGTGATTATGGTTCTTCTCGATTTATCTGCTGCCTTCGACACAATCGACCACGACATCATGATCTCCCGACTCGAATCCTGGGTTGGTGTATCTGGCTTAGCCCTCGACTGGTTCAGGTCATATTTCTGCAACAGGACTCTTAGAGTCATGCTAGATGATTTTTCATCTGAATCAGTTCCACTCCCATGTGGTGTCCCCCAGGGTTCCATTTTGGGGCCACTACTTTTTTCAATTTACATCCTGCCTTTAGGTGCAATTTTTAGAAAACATGCAATCTCGTATCACCTATATGCTGATGACTGCCAAATTTATTTCTCCCTCAAGTCAACTGACTCCACTAAACCTCTTCTCAACTGCTTATCTGACATTAAGGACTGGCTGGCTGTAAACTTCCTTCACCTGAACGATTCAAAAACCGAGGTCATTGTTTTTAGTCCCGACCGCAAACAGACCCTACCCCTTGACCTCGACTTTCTTCCCATTCCAGTAACTTCGTCTGTTTCCAATCTTGGAATCAAAATGGATATGGTCCTGAAAATGGATGCTCAAGTCAACAGCACAGTAAAATCCTGCTTTTTCCATCTCAGGCGAATTGCCAAATTCAATCCAATTCTGCCTTACCACCTCCTGGAATCAGTAATCCATGCATTCATTACGTCCCGGCTCGACTATTCTAATTCCTGCCTATATGGTATTAGTAAAGCCACTCTTTCGAGACTCCAATTGGTTCAAAATGTGGCTGCAAGACTTTTAACTGGAAGCAGCAGAAGCCAACACATTACACCGATTTTAAAAACCCTACACTGGCTGCCGGTTAGCTTCAGAATTGATTTTAAGATACTCCTCTTAACCTATAAGGCACTAAATGGTCTAGCCCCTGCCTACTTGAGTGTCTTGCTCCATCATCACAATCCCCCTCGTGTTCTTAGATCCACAGATCAGCTGCTCCTAACCGTTCCCAAGGCACATTTTAAAGCTCGTGGTGAAAGGGCTTTTTCTGTCTGTGCACCCAAGCTCTGGAACTCCTTACCTTTAGTGGTTAGGCAAGCCACTTCAGTCACCACATTCAAATCACACCTAAAAACGCACTTCTTCACATTGGCTTTTAATTCTTAACCTGTCTTATTCCCACTTGCTTTTTGCTATTTCTCTGTTTTATTGGGTCCCCTGACCTGTTTTTTTTAGTGTCTCTGTTTTAATTCTCTCTTAATGTTTGTTTTTAATATTTTGCTTTTAGTCTTGCTTGTTTTAACTGTACAGCGCTTCGGTCAGTTGTAATGCTGTGTTTTTAAGCGCTTAACAAATAAAAATGGTATGGTATGGTATGGTATTGTATCACCATTTAAGAGGGGGTTTTGGAGGAGTGACTCCTTGGGGTGCGTTCAGCATAAGCATCAGAGACGTGAAGTGGCTGGCACATAGTGCAGGCCGCAGGGGTTGGAAATGCAAAGCAAGCAGGGGGTAACCCCCAGTACTCTATAATAATTATAAGTCCCTTAAGTTATATTGTTTGTTTTATATCCCTTTTTAATCATCATTCTTAGCATATTGTGTATATTTACTATCATTGTTTCTTGTAAATTATTTTTTTTATATACTACCCATGATGTTCAAACAGGAAAGGCTCTGAAACATTTGCCTTTTGGGAGAAGATCAAATAGGCAGCAGGGCTGAGGCAGCATGTGCTTGATGCTGTATACCAATAATTCTCTTTCCGATCAGCTGCTATAGAGCTATGATTCCACACTCAGATACAGTGGGATAAATAGTCTGAGTGGTGAATTGAGAGGAACAATGCTAGAGCAACTATGGTATTTGGAATAGTTTGGCCATTCTGTGGTTCTGTGGACCATTATATGGTTACAGTGTTAATTACAATCAGATGCCTTAAACTAATAAACAATATGTGGTTAATTTCAGTGTATTTATAAAGCCGCGTCAGGGATGTGCATCTAAAAAAGAAAGGGAAACCACACTTGAACAAAAGCACTTCTTTGACGTTGGGTGCCACTTTGCAAAACCGAGTGGAGATCTTGCGTATGCCAGGGTTTGAGCTAGCATGAAAATGTGCGTGGCTTTTTGCCAAGTTTAGGTTTTATACATCGTGATTTGAGCGTGGAAATGGGAGTACATGAGGCCGCAGGACTTTAAACAGAAATATATTCTCACTAAAAAGTCTGGGCAGGCAGCTACATCAATCATCTCACAACAAAGCAAAGGCAAAACTGAGGACTGGGTGAACAGTTGCCTCAGTCCCAGGAAAACTGGAGATGGCTACATAACACCATCTCTACTACATAAGAACTGTGTGCTTCTCACTGCCACAACATTTTTCCTTGTAGACAGGCAGGGGAAAATTACAGACTTCTGCAGAATTCTAGGACTACTTAATTTAACTTCTGGGGAAAGTGCACTCTCTGCATGAAGCTGTAGTAAAGCAGCTTTTGCCAAAGTGTGCATGAGAACTAGAAGCACAGCCAAAGTCTAACATCACTGTGCAAGTGGGTGTCATAAGGACATGACATGAAAAGAGAATTCAAAGTACAGTGGAACCTCGGGTCACGACCGTAATTCATTCCAAAACTCTGTTCGCAACCCAATTTGGTTGTGACCTGAAGTAATTTCCCCCATTGGATTGTATGTAAATACAATTAATCTGTTCTGGACCGTATGAGCTGTATGTAAATATATATTTTTTTTAAAGATTTTTAAGCACAAAAATAGTTAATTAGACCACAGAATGCACAGTGTAATAGTAAACTAAATGTTTACTTACTTCTTCTGTAATGTTTACTTCTTCTGCTTGGGTTCTCTCGCTTGCTCTTTCTCTCTCTCTTTCTCTCTCACTCGCTCGCTGCACAGGGAATGCACAGGGAGAGACTGAACATGTGCGGAAATCATCGGCGCGTACGAACCGGAAGGGAAACTGGCTTGTTCGTCACCCAAGTGTGTGGTCGTGAACAGATGCAAAAGTTTGGCAAACTTTTTGGTTGTAACCCGATTTGTACGTGGTCCGAGACGTTCGTGACCCGAGGTTCCACCGTACATGTAAATCATAAAAGAATGTCCTTGTGAACTAGAACAACCTTCAGGACTGGATCCTTCTTCGCACCCAAACATGGTAAAAATGGATGTTGGATAGTTTATAAATCTAAGCTTAAATCTAGGCCCTAATAATGACAGTATATTTAACAATGAACCTCGTGATTATTACTATGGTGCAGAAAGTCTAACAGTGATAAGTTTAATGGCAAGAATGTGAAAACATCAATTTTTCCTTTTCTTAGTATAGGGTAATGGCGAGTTGGAATCTGTCTTGACATCATCAGACACAGGGATGCTATCCCTGGATGGAATTGCAGTTTATTGCAGATGCATTCATACTCATGCCTATGCTTAGCGAAACTGGGCTATTATATAGAAAGAAATTCATTTAGATCTGCATGTCTTGGGAAGTAGAAATAAACCTGAGCCCAAACAAAAACTGCAAAAAATTTGTAAACTTCATCTAGACAATAACTTGGCAGGAAGTTAAACCAATGTACTAAGCACTGTGTCACTTAGCCAACCATTTTACAACATCTGAACTTTCTATCAATATAGGTGAACTGTAAAATCTGACAATTTAATCATGTTTGTTATTTTTCTTCTTAAGTCATCCTAATATACCCAAATCTTTCACACTTTGTATGAAATTACCATTGTTTATTAGTGGACTGTATCCAACCATCCATTTACTAGATGCTTATGTTAATGATGTTAATTAATGATGTTTGCTGTTATAACAAGCTGTGTAGAAAAGACCAAATAAATGTTCTTTTTGCTAACAAAGTATTCTAATGTATCGTGAATGGGCGCCTGGAGTCCCATTCCCTGGGGAGTGTCCTGAAGAAGCAGGCGGCAGCGAGGAGCCTGAATACGCCTCGTGAGGCAGGTAAGGGGATGGAGGATGGGGAGACCCATACTGTCAGTGCACCCTAGAGTATAAAGAGGAGGATTCGGAAATGGAGGACCAGACCTTCTGACAAAATGCAGGTGAGCTCACCTGCAGTCGAGAGCCACCCTCTGCAGGTGCAGAGGGAAGCCCCTAACCTGGCGAGGAACAAGACAGAGTGGGCATTCCCCATTTGTTTTAATTCCTCGAGGGCACAAGGGAGGGGAGTGCGTCGGTGTTATGAGTGCCACGGAACTAATCATATTTGGACCTTTACACAAAATCGTTAAGATGGCGCCTCTGTTAGGCTATGCCGTTGCCTTTGTCTTGCCCCGCTCATTGCGGTTGTGGGATATTTTTGTATTTATTGTTTATTTTGTGACACTAGTCATACGCGGTTTTCCAGCCACGTTAGTGTACGATCGCATTTCATTGATCAACATTAGATCAGCAATGGAAAATTTCTCTCAGCATTACAACTATACCTTTTCTTCTCTGCCGTTTGTGAATGCTACGTTGTTCAGCGGCTTCTCCCCATTGTTGGTAAATGGCACCCGAGTCAACCTGCGGTCCCGTCGGAGGAAACGTGGGAAAAGGGCAGGTGTGCATGCAAGGTTTCGGTGTCTATGGCGCTGTGTTTTTGATGTAGATCTTCCATCTTTATCTGAGGATTATCCGAGCAGGCCAATGTGCTTGAGACCTGTTATGCCAGGATTAATTGATGTGTTGCTTCCCGCTCCCCGTCCGAGATGCTGAGTTCGCCAAGGGAGTAATCCCAGACTGCTCCGCGCTATCCCTCATATTCCAAAAAATGGTAATTTGACGGCCGCTGTTTCTATGACTCTACCAGCTAAGGTGGAACTGATTAATGCACGCTCTATCACAAACAAGTCATTTATTTTGAATGACTTTTTTACTAGTAATAAATTGGATTTCATGTTCCTGACGGAGACTTGGCAGCGCGACTCTGATTTTACTATCCTGATAGAATTGTGCCCCGAGGACTGCTCTTTCATTAGCACACCGTGGCACTCCGGCCGTGGAGGTGGGATCGCCATGGTTTTTAAGAAGTTATTTTTATGCCATTCTGTTCCTGCCATTTTGTATAAGACTATTGAACTTCAGATTGTTAAAGTTGGATGTGTAACCCCAATATATTGTATTTTAATTTATCGTTCACCTGGTGCGATTAGTCCTTTTCTTGCTGACTTTCAAGATTTTGTATCCACCATTATTAAGCTGGATAGAATAATAATGCTTGGTGACTTTAACATCCATGTGGATGATATTTCATGTAGTGTGGCTTCCGAATTTTTGTGTATCACCGACTCTTTTAATTTTGCACAACATGTTGTTGGCCCTACCCATAGTGGGGGGCATACATTGGATTTGTTTTTTTCTTATGAAATTAGTTTGAATGATGTTACAATTTGTAATGTAACTTTTAGTGATCATAAGTGTGCTTTGTTTGACTTGTCTTCAAATTTAGAGCTGTCACCTTGTGTTAACTCTAGGCGTACTCGTTTCATTAATGAGTCAGTGATTAATAAGTTTGTTGATTTGTTTGTGGCATCTGATGCTGGCAGTAATATTGGTAATGTGGAATTAGCAGTTCAATGTTTTAATGACCATTGTACTGATATTTTGAATAAGATTGCTCCTCTTAAAATTAGGCAGCGTCCTGTTACCCACTCAGTTCCTTGGATGAATGACTCCATTTGTAATCTTAGGCGTTCCTGCTGAAAAGCGGAGCGCCTATGGAAGTCTACTAATCTGGAAGTTCATCATTCATACTTAACGGATTTAATTGCTTCTTTTAATTCTTTGGTTAGGGATGCTAGAACGGCTTATTTTTATAATCTTATTCAGACTCACAAGCGTAATCCCAAAGTGCTATTTGATACTATTCACAATATTATTTCTCCATCTCAATCTGTTACTCAGGTTTTTTCTGATAGTGATTGTAATAATTTTCTTACATTTTTTTATTGGCAAGGTTAATGTTGTTCGGGCTAATATTGTTCCAGCTGTCTTACCTAGTGATCTCATTCACTCTGGTTCTGAGTCTTTTGTGTTCTCAGAAGTTTCACTTTCGGATCTTTCTGACTTGCTCGGGAAGATGAAACCTTCATCATGTCCTACTGACCTGTTGCCAACATCATTAATGTTAAAATCTTTGAGTTGTGTAGGTCTGTGCCTTTTGAATATCATAAACTGCTCCTTGAGATCTGGTGTGGTTCCATCGTATTTTAAACATGTTGTAATTCAACCGTTGCTGAAAAAATCTAATTCTGATCCCTCTATTTTGAGTAATTACAGGCCAATTTCAAAACTACCTTTTATTGCCAAAGTTTTGGAAAAGGTGGTTGAATAGCAACTTTGTGCCTTCTTAAAAAAGCAACAGTTCATTGATTCTTTTCAATCTGGTTTTCGGAGGCGACATTCTACAGAAGCAGCTCTTCTAAAAGTTTTTAATGATCTTTTAATTGCTGCTGATGTAGGCAGGTGCTCTGTGCTTGTGCTGTTAGATCTTACCGCAGCTTTTGATACGGTGGACCATCGGATCTTAATTAATAGATTAGAGTTGTTAGGTGTCTCTGGCTCTGCTTTGGACTGGTTCTCCTCTTATTTGTCAAATAGGAGTTTCTCAGTCGGTGTGGCTGGCTTTTCATCTGACTCTGCTCCTATGACATGTGGAGTGCCACAGGGCTCGGTTCTTGGACCTATACTTTTCTCTCTATATATTCTTCCCCTATCACAGATTCGTAACTCTTTTAAGGACATCTCGTATCATCTATATGCAGATCATATACAGCTTTATTTTTCATTTAAGCCTAACCAAAATAATACTTTGGTCACTTTGGTTGATTGTCTGTCTCAGGTTAATGACTGGCTTAGAAGTAATTATCTACAGTTGAATTCAGGAAAAACTGAGGTACTAATTGTTGCTCCTCCTGTTCTTCATTCTAAGATCAGTTTAAAATTATCTTCTGTCTCTTCTGTTATTAAGTCAAGTCTATGTAATCTTGGGGTTATTTTTGACCAGTCCCTGACACTTGATGAATATGTAAGGTCAGTCAGCCGTTCGTGTTTCTTTCATTTAAGAAATCTCTCAAAACTAAGAAATGTTGTTTCAAAATCAGAATTGGAGATGCTTGTTCATTCTGTTATTTCTTCACGGCTTGATTACTGCAATGCTCTCTTTACAGGTTTGAGCAAGTCCTCTCTCTCATGCCTTCAGTTAGTTCAAAATGCAGCTGCCAGACTCATAACTCGTGCCATTTTGCACACACTGCACTGGCTCCCAGTGTTTTATAGAATTCATTTTAAAGTTTTGGTACTTACTTTCAGAGCTTTGCATGGACAAGCTCCTGAGTACCTAACCAGCCTGCTCCAACACCATACAGCTTCCTGGACTCTAAGATCTGGGCAACAGGGCCTTCTCGTTGTCCCACACACTCGGCTAAAAACCCGTGGGGATCGTACCTTTCAGTCTGTGGCACCAAGACTATGGAATAGCCTGCCTTGTGGTCTGCGTGGAGTCGAGTCTCTTAATTCTTTTAAAAAACAACTAAAAACATTTCTTTTTAAACAAGCTTTTAACCAGTGCTGAATAGTCCCAGTTTGTTTAGTCATTGTTTTTAATGGTTTTGTTTATGTTTTGTTTTTAACTGTTGTATTTGTACTGTATTTGCTGTTCAGCGCTCTGTGACCTTTTGTCTGTGAAGGGCGCTATATAAATAAATAAACTAACTAACTAAACTAACTTTATATTCTTTTCCAGGAGGAACCCGTGGACTCCAATGCACCAACCCCCTCACAAGAAAGGAACCAGCCCTTGCGGGACAGGCCGCTTTGTCCTAAGGGCTTCAGCTGGGAGTGGGGCAGTGTGGCAGACGACCAGAGACCTTGCCCCACCGGGACGCCTGGATCAGGGAAGAACCGGAAAAGGGGCAATCTCTTCCCTGGGTGCAACAGGGCAGCCCCCCTGATTTCCATCAAGGGCCCAACCAAGGGGCCGCCTGGATGGTTCCTGAGCCCTGGAGGACAGCACTTCCGCCAAACCAGGAAGTGCTGTCACTCCAGGAACTGTGTATGCCCGGAGTGCTTCAGGGTACAAGGGCAGCACTTCTGCCACACCAGGAAGTGCTTCCGGAAGACCATCACCGAGCACCTGGAGCACATCCTGGGTGTGATTAAAGGGGCCGCCTCACTCCCTTCAAGGAGCCGGAGTCGGGAGGAGGAAGACGGAGCTTGAGAGAGAGAGAGAGAGAGAGGGAGAGAGGAGTGGAGGCAGCCGAAGAGAAATAAGACTGAGGAGTTGTGAGTGAACTGGTGGAGCCATAATTTGTACATAATTGTAAATAAATGCGTGTGTTTGGATATTGGTGTCGTGTCTGTCTGTGGCCGGGCTATCTGTTACACCAGGTGGATTCTCAACTCAGTTGTACACTTTTGTTCTTTCTGAAATTTTCCATAGCACACAAAGTTCTACTAGGTCAGGTAAAACTGCTGCACTTGATTTCTCTTAACACATTAATATAATTCCTCCATAAAGTCTTCCTTGTCTTCCAGTTGGGCTCATAGGAATTCAGTTTCTCCATGTCATGTGGTGCTGCATTTGTGAATAACCCCCTCCCAACCTCATTATTGGGTGGGATCTTTTTTCCACAAACAAGACACCACAAGGCACCACAGGGATAATTGCTTTTTGCAAAAAAGTTCACCAGTGAAAAAATTTAAAAATATTTCCTTTTAAGAGGTTGATTGCCCCCCCCCCTCCCCCCTACCCATGACCCCATACTATGACAACATATTCTTCAAACATAAAAATGTTTTTAGGTATATTATTTTACAATTATTATTCCATTGTTTTTGTAGTGTATTTCATTATTTTGCAAATGTATTATGTCATTGTATTTTTGTCTTCTACGGACAAATAGAAAGAAATTTAACAAGGTTGTTGTGGATAACAAAGAAACAAAAACAAATATATAAAATATAACTTTATTTCCTAAAGATATAATTGTCATGTTAGGTACTTTTGCCTTACGAAAATTGTAATTTTAAAAGATTATTGTGCTTTTCAGAGAGTTGTTTCATGTCTTGTATTTGTAATTAAGATTTTTACATGCTCCTGCAACACCATGTTGTGTTCTTCCCGCGACGCTATTTTGAGTGCTTTGTTTGATGGTTGCTATGTGGTTAGTAACAACAACATCAGAGGTCACGAATCGTGATTTTATGGGTTGTGGGGTATAAAGGTCACTTCCTCCTTGGTTTTGCAGATTCCACAAAGAAATACAGTACATTGTTCGTAAAAAATTTTTTTAAGAATAAGAATATTCTGGCCTATTTCTGATTTTTGAACTACAAGATTTGCTTCATGGTTAGGTTTTGTTGCTAGCTACTCTTTCGATCTCCCAACTTTCTGATTTCTGTTTTGACATTTGTTTACTGTTTATCTCCCTGGTCCTTTCATTCTTTTGGGCACAACAGATATACAGAAAATGTATTAAATTTCAACTTGTTTCCCAACTTCTTTTTGTTTGTGTGGATTGACTGCTTTTTGTAAATCCGAGTAACTGCATCCATGAAGCGATGTATTGGTGCAACTTCCAGAGTTCATTCCTGACCCAATCTTTAACCAGATGTTCTGTATCTTTTCTGTAAATTTTCAGAAATCAAAATTTGTTTGCATGCTTACAACCAACTGTAGAGTACTTCTGCATATAGCAATAAAATATGTAGCAAAAAGGTTTCAGTATGTGTGTAGCAGCAAGGCTCACTTAATCCTATAATGGGGCCATTTCCAGATATAGACTGAAACTGTACTTTCTATCTCTTGATGTAAGGGAATTTAGTGCCTGTGTTTTTTTCTCTGGGTTGATTAAAGTAAGCAGGAGGTGTGTCTATAAAAGACTTAAAACACTTCATGGAACAGGCCAATCACCCTGGGCTCAGTTTGTTTTAGTTCTGGAGATGAAAGGGAAGCACATTTGCTGCACCAATAAAGCATTTCAGATCCACTGCTACATTTGAAGATCCTGAGAAATGTTATTTTTATAAGCAATTGAACTATGTCATCTGAAAGCAGGAGAGATGCACCTCTGAGGCTCTTCATTTAAATGTCTTTCTGTCAGTTTTTCTGGAAAACAAGGTAGGACTGCATTATGTACTTTATTAGGAAGCAGTTTTACATATTAACTGAGCGAGAGACCTTGCTGTTATACCAATACGATCTTGTGATTGGATGAGATGATTCAGATTTGAAAGGAAACTACAGGACCTTGTTTTTGTTTGTTTGCATATATGTCTACTAAATCGTAAACCTATTAGTTTGTTTTTGCTTTTTTGGTGTTATATCTTGTTAACATTAATAGGACTAGGAGGGAGTAGCATTTCAACGCATAGTGGTTGAGTATTTGGCAGTTATTTTGATATATGTGAAAGGATAAGGTCAATCACAACTGTATAGAGGGTCATTTATTCATCGTCATAAGGGTTTAACAGCTATGGGGTGTAAGATTGGTATGTCAGGCCCTTAATTTATGTCTGTTTTATGGTATTGGCAATGCTCTGTGGAATCACAGCTTGTTGCTGAGTGTAAATTCAGGTTGTGTTATAATCCAAGACCAAAACTTGGAAAAACTCTAAATCATATTTTGCTTATTAATGGAATGTGATTTTACAAATGAAGTATACAGCATATATGGGAACAATTTATTCTCATTTCTCGTTTTTTATTAACACATTTTAGGTAGTAACTTGAATAATTTTTAAATTAAACCAAAGGAATACAAATTTCGTGCAAAAATATACATGGCATATAAATTAATGGTTTACAGGATGGAGTGATAGAAAATTTATTGTTATGATATTGTCAGCATCAGTGAATAACAAAAACTGTAGCTGTAAATTCATACTATATAATGATGCATGCTACTGCTATGCAGCTGCACCATAATATGATGAAAAGAGGTGATAAGTCCTCAGAGTCACACAGGCCTGACAAGAAATTAAAATAGGCTTCACCCAAGGTAACATGGTCCTAACATGGGGCTCATGCTTTTAAATTTCAAAAAATACCTTACATAATTAAGAATGTCCTTCAAGACAGAAGGAAACCACAAACCTCTGGCTTCAGTACAACACAAAAACAAGGTTTCTTTAACTTTAAGAGCTTGTTAAAGAAAAGGCAGACTGGTAAATGTCCTATTCTAGTTTTGCTCCTTTTTAAGGACTACACCCTTTTTTGCTTTTTTTTGTGCACTTCATCATAACAATATTTCAAGAAAAGTGCTAAGAGCTTATTATTTAATACTGGCCATCACTGTTGTATGATATTTTTGGAAACTCATCTGTAAGTACACTTTCTTCTACACATTTATATTGCATCTTTGTACTCTGCTATTGTCTCCAGTAGTATTGTCAAAAATATTGATTTGTCGACGAATTCTGAAATTTTCAAAAGGAGCAATATTTGTTTTACATAGTATTGATTCTGTGTATTTTAGATGTCCACTGCTGCTCATTTCTTTTGTTTTCTGACAGCAAGAGAATGGTCTCCTCTCACTCATAGTGCTGTTTTTCAAAATTACCAGTGAAAACTGTAGCCTCCAATTGGAAATGTCTCATGGAATTTAGTGCCCATTTAAATTTAGCAGAGGCATGTGAAGGTTAGAGTTTTTGTTTATCACTTTGTGCTCACCTACTTTTGCTTGTTGTTTCTACTTGTAGCGAGCACCACATATATTAGAAACCTTTTGTTAGTTTTGCACTCCTTAAATGTATTGCTTAGAACTTGGGTTGGTGTGGGTTTGCCTCTCATTAGCAGAATGGGGATCTGCACCAGTAATAATGAGATGCTGCACAGAATGGCAGTTCCCAAAAGGGGATTTAACCTGGAAAAGTAAAAAAAATAGAAAGAGGCGGAGACAGAGAAACATCTAGAGGAGAACCAGGAATCAACAACACACATGCATGGCACAAATAAGGAGAGCAGGACACTCAAAAAGATTTAGGGATGGCCACCCTGTATACTGAAAAATGCAGTGAAAAAACACTGTTACAACCGAGTTCAAAATAGAACTGAATACAGATGGGAATAACAGAGGCATTTAGATGCCATAGACAGGAAGGGGATAGTCCAGGGTGGCTAGAAGAGGAAGTGATGTCTTTGGTAGGTGGGTTCTGAGAAGGAAGATGTCATCAGGTAAGAACGGAAATGACGTCATCAGAGGGAGGGTTGATGATGACGTTACTGTGTGGCTAGTTCTTCTGCTGGTCTGCAGAGGGACAAAAGGAGAGAGGGTCAGATGACAGTGCTAACCCCTGGTCTGGCTGAGAAAAAACATTATTTCAGCCTACCAACCTTCTCCCAAGTGCAAAAATCTAATTAAAAAATTAAAAGTCGCCTACTGGGAGTTGGAATTTTTACCTTAATATAAAAGAGAAATGCATTTCTGAACAGAAATTATTCTTATTATATTCATGGCGGCTTACTGGATATTTATTCCTGCCACCACCATCCTCTTCCAGGACTGTAAGACTTTAAATCAACCACAAAGAATGGGGGAATGACTCTCGAAATGTATCTGCTAAATAGTGTTTACATAATGGGCTACTGAATTTGTCAATGAGGTCCATTTGATATATTGTGTGATTAAATGTATCATATGTATTGTTTAAAGGTCTATGACTTGTGATAAAAAGGTTTATTTTTTTCTAATACAGGTATGTCATGTATAGTTTATGTTTTATACATGTGTATTTATTTTTATTTTTCAGCATCATAGTTCATCGTAATAAAAATTCTTTATCATAATTTTTGTTCTTTAAATATTGTTCTTTTGAGAAAACCTGTCCCTTTTTTATCAATTAGTATTACATGTTTCCTAGTGTTAGACGTTTATTATATCCATCCATCCATTATCCAACCCGCTGAATCCGAACACAGGGTCACGGGGGTCTGCTGGAGCCAATCCCAGCCAACATAGGGCACAAGGCAGGAACCAATCCCAACCCACCGCAGGACACGTTTATTATATTGTAGACTTTAAATTCAGACTGTTGTTTTTCAAGTGTACATCTGAATCTATTTAATCATTGAATTTGTTGAATTTGAGCTTTATTTTTGGGTTTGGGTTATTTAAAAGTACAGTGGAACCTCGGTTCACGATCATAATTCGTTCCAAAACTCTGGTCGTAAACTGATTTGGTCGTGAACCGAAGCAATTTCCCCCATAGGATTGTATGTAAATACAATTAATCCGTTCCAGACCATACGAACTGTATGTAAATATATATTTTCTTTAAGTTTTTAAGCACAAATATAGTTAATTATACCACAGAATGCACAGCGTAATAGTAAACTAAATGTAAAAACATTGAATAACACTGAGAAAACCTTGAACAACAGAGAAAACTAACACTGCAATAGTTCGCGCTATAGTGCTACCAACCGCTGGCTAAAAACCCATTTTTTAATGAGTTTTAAGCACAGGGAAAAAAATGAACATTTGAAAAAATCCGTAATTTAATAAACCCCCAAGAAAAGTAACATTGCAACAATGCATGCTACGAACCAATCGCTGTAAACAGAAGTGAAAACAAAATCAAGCCCAGTGCATTCTTTAACTGCCTTCCTACCTTATGCGTTCAGCCCCCTCTCTCTCGCGCTGCCTGTGTGTGTGTCTGTGTCTCTCTCGCGCTGCCTGTGTGTGTGTGAGTGTGTGTGTGTGTGTGTGTGTGTCGTGCTCTCTCGCTCTCTCTCTCTTGCTCGCTGCACAGGAAATGCACAGGGAGAGACTGAACATGTACAAACCGAAAGGGAAACTGGCTTGTTCGTATACCGAGTGTGTGGTCGTGAACCAAGGCAAAAGTTTGGTGAACTTTTTGGTCGTAAACCGAGTTGTACGTGTACCGAGACGTTCGTGAACCGAGGTTCCACTGTAATTATGTTTTTTTTTTTATTTTAAAGTGTTTATGTTTTTTGTTTCAGGAATTGTTAATATATTATTTTTATAAGTTGCTGAAAACTGATTGCTGGTCTGGGATTTTTGGTGAGTAGTTAAATAAGACAACCGTTGGTCGCTGAGCCCTGAACAGCTTTTGATCAATGTTAAATCCTACTCAAAGTAAGAAAGCAGTTTCTAATCATGCAGTTGTTCTGGGTACAGTCAGATTCCTGACAAGCAGTAAATCCTTTTGATTTATCGGATGGTCTGTCAATAGTCTCGCTGTGCCAGACAAATAATATACACGTGTGGAGGCAATCAAGAGTGAGTTTTGCTTAATATTGGGTGGGAACAGTCTCACTTGTGTCACATTTCTAAACCAATAATAATAATACATTTTATTTATATAGGGTCTTTCTCATGCTCAAGGCACTTCCAATTCAAGTCCAAATGAAAGGCAGCTCTCATAGTAGCAGTGGTGGTTTTAAACCACAAAGAGAGAATAAGCTTTTTATTATAATAAACTGTGTACAGCTAAAAAGTCTCCCAAAAAGACCCCTATTAAACATATGATTATGTGCTGCATGTGTGGAGAGTACATTTGCATGCGTTTAAAATAAACATAACCTTTTGCAAGGAAAAAACCTTTCTGTAACATCAGATTATACATTGGCATTCATAAACATCAGTGGACTAGAAGTAAAAGTGAATGATACATTGTCTCAGGTACATTCAAAGTAAACAGTGTGTCACACCACATCAAAAGGACTGCCATTAAGAGAGCTGATAACTAAGAGCCGCAGGAGAGACAGATTTCAGTTACCAAAACCCCTGATTCAATAAATCTGCCTAATGACACCAGTAGATGAATGGACGAGGCTGCATGGCATCTACCTTCTGACTGCACATCTAAATGAGTAACTCAAGTAAGTTAACATTATTGTCTAAAAGGAATTGCAAACATGCCTGGCCAGAATATAGCTGCAGTGTTTTAACACACATTATATCCATAGACCAAAATTCATTTCTAAAATCTATGTGCTGGTTTTTTTTGCCATATAGTGATGCAATAGTCAAATGAAAGAAAGATGTCTCAAAAGTGTGGAGTCAAGTAGCTGCAATGGTCTGTATATGTGTGCCTGTCTCTTCTGTCACTGTGCTTATTACAATTATACAAATTTACCATTAAGCTTCAGTTACCTTGTGCTACAAAGCTCCTGAAATTATAAGAGCAATTTTAACTTTTTATTTTCTCTCAGTGTCAAGTCCAGTGGTTTAAAAATGTATGAACTGGAGGAATTGGGGGCAGGCGTTTCAGAAAGAAGCCCTGTGGGTGTAGCCTTCGTAGTGATGGATTTCTCCACTATTCACTACAAACTTTTTAACAAGTTATCTCCAGACGTTTATTCTCATTTGAGACAACTCTGTCAATAAACTTCATGTGAAACTGTATCCTCTGCTGTTTGCTTCTGGAGTTTTAATTCGATTTTTATTTGTGTTATGTGTTTTTTGTTTTTCATTTTTTTTTGGGGGGGGGGGGGGGGGGGGGCAGTGCTTTTTCTTTGAAACCTGACAGTATATTTTATTAAAAAGGTTTTTCAGAAAGTGTACAGTTTTATCTTCAACCAGACTGGTACACATATTAGCAATAGTTAAATTATGTAATGTAATTATGTAACAAAGAAATATATAGATATAATGCGTGCACAATTAAAAAGCAATAATAATAACTAGATAATTATAATTATTATCTTTATACAGTCAAGCTGCGGATTTGAAAATGGTTTTGAATATCAATACTTTCAAAGTATTGTATTGAACCTGGTAATTTCAGTATTGTGACAACCCTAGTTTCTAGGATCTTAAGCCTAAAATTCCGCAATATTTTCTTTAGTGCACATGTGAGAGAAGAACTTGCTATTTATATTTTCTTTCATATCTGAATGAAGTCTTTGGGGAAAGAAAACTAGAAAGGCAGTTACATGTTGATAGTTTCATTTTCGAATCCTTCACAATGCTTCTGCAGATAAATCCAGATTAAGTTTAAATCTTTATATACTGTATCACTGAAATACACCCTCTTTCAAATGCCATATGTGTATGTAAAGCATACATTTTATGCTAAGGAGGTGGAGGTTGGGTGCATGCACTGATATAGTGCATTTCTGCACCCACCACTTGACGAACCACCTCAGGATCCCAAATTAGGACCCGAGCACGGCCATGCAACGGGCTACTCCTCCACCAAAACTAGATCTAATGGGGTGGAACAGTGCCACCAACCCCCGAGTTTTTGGAGGACCTGCTTGCATGTTAACGTCATACCCAGGATGGAGCAATTTCAGGTTAAAAGCCTTGCTGAGGGGCCCAACATAGTGGAATCACTTCTGGCACTTACGGGTTTCAAACCAGCAACCATCTAATTGCCGGTGCAGATCCCTAGCCTCAAAGCCACCACTCCATCACCCATAAGGAAGTAAAAGATGCACATTTCACTTTGCTTTACTTGAAAGGAGTACATGTGAGATAAAACAAATTCACACTGTGACATAATGCTTAATCCCTTATTGATGTTGTTACATGGATGGCTGTAAAGTTTTTTGCACATGTCATCCATCTCAAACTTCCTAGTGGGAAGCTGCAGGACTTTGTTGGAATGAGCGACTTAATAACAATGTAGTTCTTACTCTTGATGGAAAAACTTTTTGCTTGTGTTCTCGTGTTACCACATCATAAATGTCTACCTGTGTGTTCAGCATTTTCCTTCTTGAGAAATTCACCAATGTTTTGTAAACTGAAGTGAATTAGGTCCTCTTGATTGCTCAGCTTTTCTTGCTCTCTCTCGCTCTCTTCCTAAATACCGTGTTCAGCAGATGTCTTATGATGAGAATATGTTGATGCAAATGAGTCTGTTCACTGCTCTACTTTTTGTTATTTGATACTCATTTTTAGATTTTTTTAAGAAAAAGATTGTAATTAACTGTCCAGTATCTTAAGGCAGTAAACTAAGATGAAGACAGAAAGTATAACTGTTTAAAAATAGCTGCAAGTTAAATGCTGTAAATGCAGTAAGAATGTTTGTAAAATCTGCACTATTAATAATTTTGGAGGCTGCTGACAAAAAGCTGAGTCAAGGAAACTAATTAAGTGAAGAGTTCCATTAACAGTAAGAACCAGCTTCTAATTTAAAACCTGCTTTGAACGAAGCCCTGCAGACATCATGGCTTTTAGTAACTGAGTATGAAACTCATAATAAAGCCATTTGTTTTTTCACCAGCTAAAACAATGTTATTTAATCTGAAATACAATTATTTCTATGCATTTTTTTATTTTTAATACCTTTTTTATTTTATTTAAGGCACTTCAATTCACTTCATTTAAATTACATTTATTTGTAGCATGTTGTTTGTGTTGCCTTTAAAACCAATTTAAGCTTTGACTCAAAACTTTTTAGTTGTGGCTGAAGCTTTGTATATTCTAATGGGGCACTTCTAAATGAAACTCTATTTTGAGTAAAAAATACAAAAAATCCAAATTCTTACCAAAAGTGTTCATTTAATGATTCAAAAGTGGAATGAGCAAAGGGGCAAAGAAAAAATAACAAAATTAATACAAGCATAATTCTGTTTCCACTGCTGACCCTAACTATACGGGAATAAGTCTGTATCAATCATTTGAAACAACTTGCTCACTTGCCAGTTGTCCACAATATAATTCCAAAAGTAACAAAAACCATCTCCCACTCTTCTAACAAATCTCACTCCACGTTGTCACTCTTCAAGCTGAGTCTTTGCTTCCACTCACTTACAGACCTTTTAAAATTATTTTTAGAATTGTTGCATTTGTTCCAGATTTCCCAGAATAAGCTATGCGCCACCATATGTTCAACGTGTTTCATTATGGTTTTTAGACACAGTACTCTTAATAAAGATAATATACTTTAACAAATTAATGCATGTTATTAACACTGTTTGAAACATATTATGCTTTGAAATTTCTTTCTATATACTAAAACCAACAAAATGTATCCTTTAACCAGTAAACTGTAGCAAACCTTCCACAGTGATTATGTACGTTAAACATCTCCTATAATAGCTGATCGATGATTCCATGTCCTTTCATACAGAACAGCTTTATGACAGCTTTATTTTGTCATAGAATTTTTTAATAAGGTTTGGGCCATTGCTCTGTGTCATGATAACGACTGGTTTCCTCTTTAGCTGTCCGACAGACAGTCTGCCATTCTCCCACAGATTACTCTGTTAAAGTATAGACATTATGGTAAACTCAACAACCTACCACTTCCAGACTTTAACTAATAGTTGCTTTTTGGCTCTTCAGGTTCATAATATTGTTTGAGCTTCATTTAATGCTGGAACAAAACACAAACCTTCCCTATTGATTAATTGATGTAGAGCACTTTGTTCCAGAAGAACAATGAAAACAGTGACTCTTGAGTAAGTGGGCAGAGCAGCCAAAATTGCAAAGAGAAGGAAACATTAAATCACATTGCAATCCTGAATCAGTAACAGGTGCCGGTTTATACTTCATGCTGAGATTGCGTGTGCATGTACATCATGGCTGACAGCAAGCCGCTATGCAGATCCTAAAGGATTAATGTGCATGTTTCAATGTTTGTTAAATGGTTTCATGTGGTGAAGCAAATCATCAAACTTAAATGCTGCCATTACTAATGTATTTGTGGTAGTTTTCTTCATCTGTTTCTCACAAATGCAATACAAGCATTGCATATTACCCATAATGGCGTGATACATTTTAAAGATCTCACATACCATTTTTTTTTGTACCTTCAACAGCATCAGAATGCATGAAAGCATGTTTGAACCACAGAGAAGGAAAAAAGGTCTATTTTGTTATTAAAGTAGAAATTCCGACTTTAATCTCATACTTTATTTGGTCATTAAAGTATAGATCATTGTAAACATCATCTTAAAACTGACCCAATTGTTAATTGATATGTGCTTCTGGGACTTTAATGCCACACAGAATGCATTAAATTTATGATATTTCAGCTCTGTACACATTTAGAATCCTTAAATTTATACTTGATATCACTTTCATGATGTAATGTGTTAAAGCATGTATGTTATATTTTATAGATAAATCATTAACTTTGTTTAAATAATTAATATTGTTAATAATTACACAAGTGGGGGTGGCATGGTGGTGGAGCAGTCTCCCAGGTGTTCCCTGCCTGGAGTTTGCATGGTGGTTTTCCACAGTGTGCTCTGATTTCCTTCCAAGGACATGCAAGTTTGGGGATTTGGTGATGATAAACTGGCGCTAGTGTATGTGTGTGCTTGTATTCACCTTGCGATGAGCTGATGCCCTGCCCAGGGATTGTTTCTGCCTCACACCTAATGCCTGCTGGAATGGTTGCATCTCTAGATTGATGGATGTAATCGTTAAACATCCATTCTTTTCAGAAATATTGTGGCAAGGTACCCTGGGAATTTAATTGATGTTTCGGGCAATTCAGAACACAGCAAAGCTGAACTTTGTTTTCTCACTGTCATGATAACTCGCACTGCCACCTGGTGGAATCCTCCAGATTTACATAAAGTACGAACGCAAGTATAAACAGTACACTGCTTGCATAGGAGGATTGTCCGCAGGAGCATGTGTCACATCGCATGAAGTATATACCCGGCCTAAGACAAAGGAAATGGTTGTAGATCTTGGGTTCTGTTCTTCTCCCACTCTCTCAAAAGTAATAGAATAGGAGCATGTGAGTCTGTAGACATGGTGGAGCAATACAAATATCTAGGGGCAAACATTGATAAGAGGGAAACTTTGATCTCAACGCAGAACAAATTTGTAAGAAGGAGCAGACATGGCTCTTCTTTCTTAGGAAACTCAGTTGTTTTAAAATGGACAAAACCATAATGACACTTTTTTATAAGCCTTCTATTGAATCTATTGTTAAATTTGATTTTATCTGTTGGTTTGGCAACCTCAGCATTAAGAATATAAACTGTTAAAAACATTTTAAACATTTGTTGTACAATTATGGGTTTGTAGCAGACCTCTGTTCCTGAGCTATATCACAAACGGGTTAGAAAGAAGGCCAACTCAATTCTGTCAGACAGTAGTCATCCTCTTCTTTCCTATATTTCAGCTGTTGCCATCAGGCTGCAGATTTAGGTCCCAAAGGGTAACAAGCAACAGATTTATGAACGTGTTTATCCCCAAAGCATTTTGTACTCTGCTACTTGTTGGGATGCTGCTAAATTCTGAATTGTTATTTTGTGTACTATTAAATGTAATTATTCTTCTTTGTACTGATCTGGAGTGTATATACTTATAACTCTAGTCGTCTGTTGTTGTGTTTTATTTTGTACTTTCCTGCTGTAAACAAATATTCCTCAGGGATAATAAAGTCTACATACCTACCTTGGCCTCATGCAAAATGGCAGCTATACTGTCACAAATTCTTCACAGATTGAGGCCACTCAATATGTGGAAGCATGTAATTAGTTTTCTTGGTGCATGTTTGGAGATTTCATTGTTTGTATTCACAGTCACCCTCATGACTCCTAGTAATTTTGGATTTCCTTTTATAACTGCTACATACTGAATCCTTATACCAGCGTGTATTCAGTTTCTGTAGCATGATATAAAATATAAATAAAATTATGCATAAAGTTTTAATGTTAGTCTCTTTGCTTCATTGTTTTGTAATGTAATTTTCATGAATTTGGGCAGCACATTTGTTAACAAATATGCCCCACAACTCCATGATTCTGGGTTCAAATTCTGGAATGGCTACTTTTTGATATGATTTTACACATTCTTCCTGTGACTGCAAAAGCTTTTTCCTTTTTTGTATATTGATTTCCAGCCACATCCTAAAGAGTTTAATAATATGCAAATACTATTTGGACCGTACTGGGAATGCCTATAATGTCATATCTTCGTTTTTGAAGATCAATTATAAATAAGATCTAATACAAAACCTATATATATATATATATATATATATATATATATATATATATATATATATATAAATTTAACTGCCATTACCCTAAAAGAACAGCAACTTTTTTATAATCTGAATGGGTTCACTTGTTTGTTCAAGCCTTTGAAAGATGGAAAAATCTTGGGAAGTCATAAGATACATGAATGGGTGTCTAAATGTAAATGTAAAGGCTAAATCATGATTATATGAAAGAAAAATACCAAACGGCAATGAAGAGAAAATCTTGGAGTGAATCTTAATGGAAGTGATGCTATATTCACAAATACACAAATATACCATAAACACTAATAATATATAAAAATTGGACATCATAGAGGACAAGAAAATACCTTAAGAAGTGTTTATTAACACTAGTTAACTTGTAATATTTACAGCAATATTTCAGTATATACGTCGATGTATGTAACTATCAAAAAAGAAACATTTATAGTCAAAAATTGACTTTTTAAATTATAGGCTAATTTGTTCTGTCTTCATTCTTCCTGAACTAATTGGACCTCCTAAAGGGGTGTGTGATTTTACCTAAGCATAATAACTGGCCTGGAGTTCTCCTTAAGCTCCAATAAGCTTCTAGTGTTAGCAGCCATCAAGGATTTCACAGGTCAGGCTTTGGATCGATACAACTAAAGGCAGTGGGGACTGGTCATGTCGACAGCAGGTTTCAGAAAATGCTGTAAGTGCCAGTTTGTTTCCCTTCATGCAGCTGTTCAAGACAACTTAATTAACTCTTGGAAAAAAACAATTTATCCAGGGGCTACACGGATCTAAACTTGGCCTTATTGGTGGACTGATGGCAAAGATAGCTGGCAGCCTTATATTCCCATTTCTCACTTTAATACTATTACAGTTAAGAAGCAAAGAATACATGCTTTTCCCCAAAAGTGTTCCTTTTGTCCTAAAGAGGAAGTCTGAAATTGTGCAATTTAATTCAGACTCATAAATGACTTCAGCTAGCTTTTTGTCCAGCACAAGAACCAATTAGTTATGGAAGGCAAACATACCATACAAGAATTTTGCTATAATTTAAAAGTTAAATGACTGGAATCTGAGCTGCCAATCATTTAACCATTAGAAATGGACAAAAGCAAGGGCTTCTACTGTTCATTTTACTATTTCATGCTATATGCAGTACTTACATAAATATTCAGTATTTTAATACAGGATAATTTTGAGTCTGTGGTAATACAAACACTTAGCCATAAAATATTTTTGTACATTGAAACAATTAATTAATATTGGCAGCTGCAAAACAATTTAAATGTACTTATACATGCATATATTTGTTTAAAAACATTTTTATCTGTAAATTTTATTATAGTCTTTTGTTTTATTGTGAAAAATACTTTGTTAATTTAACCCATTTTTGCAGAAATCTGTTTACTGTGTATGGCACCATACTGTACATCCAAATGGTCTAAACATAGCTTTAACATCTAGCAGTGATGACACCCTCTTTACCAAAGTTAAAACAAAGAATGAATATTTAATTGAAGTGATGTATATATCAACGTAAAAAGATGTTTACCATGACATGCAACAAATATAAGTACTATTTTACTTAAAAAAACACACATTTCATATTTTTTATGCAACAATATCTTCACCACATAAGCAAGAAAGAAAGATTAATTGCATTGGTAATACAAATGAAAAAGTATTTTTCAAGAAAATACATATATATCTTATGTTTTAATTAAGGAAAGTTAGAATTCTTTCAACCAGTTCTGCCTAAAGAGTGACAGAGTTCAAAAAAATTAAAATTAGCAGAAGATGCAAAAATCAAAATATGAACCAAGGTACCAAGAATCAGAAAGAACATTATGTCAAAGCTCAAAACTCAATCAAAATGTAGAGATTCAAGCCCAGGAATTCAGAAGAAAAGGTTTAATTTGTCGTGTAGTAAAGGGTTACTATCCATCAAGGTTGGATATACCTGAATGGGATTGAACTTGGTATAAAGCTTGTTACTTGTTGCTTGTTTCATGCCACTGACAACTGCATCATGGAGAATTCCGAGATGGGTTTCCATGGCAACAGACCTCACAATATTCTTAGAACAACAGCACCCATCACAGGAAAATGTAAACTTAAATTTAACTTGGTCAGGAGGCAAAAACCACAAAAACAGAATTCAGATTTGGATTCTCTGCACTTTAAAACCCCATACAGATATATAATAGTGTTGAATAAATGCTAGAACAAGCACAAAAATGTATAAATATTAGTGATCAAAATACATCCTTGAGAAAGACATATGACAATATGGTTATTTCGAATATAAAAATGGTGTATTCAATAATAAGCAAACCAGTGCTTCTCAACCTAAGGATGACAATAAACCATTTTGAAAAGAGACAAGGACACATTTTAAAAATGCTTTTGAAATAAGTGCTATCATTATGAGGCATGCGTCATCAGCATTACTACTTGTGGAAGTTAAATGATACATCAGTGAGGAGAGTAATCCCTCTTCAAATGTGAAGAACATGTGCTCTGAACCATTTGATCTGTGACAATTGTTATCATCAACCTTTTAACCAATTAAACATGTTTTAAAATAATCATAAAATACCACATTTATGGAGGTTTCTACATCTATACTATGGGCAATTGTTGTTCTCTCCATTGTGTCTTGTAACTGCTCACAAATTGATTATTTCTTTACTCACAATATATTTCTGCCTTTACTCAGATGTTGTAATTTTGGTGCTATAACAATGTCCAGTTCTACTCCACTTATTTGGTGTTTTGACTGAGGGTATAAAAAAATAAAAGGGTGAGAGATCTTGAAAAAGACATATCAACCAAAAACGTTATGGCTAAAAAGGCAACTCAGAGTGATCAAATCCAAGTACACAATCCATAAATCAAAAAACATATGCAGTAAATCCAGAACAAGAAATAATAGAATGAAAAAGCAATCCTTGAACATCAGTGAACCACTAAAGTATCTGCTCCTTAGCCTCAATATATATATATATATATGTGTGTGTGTGTGTATATATATATATATATACTATATATATATATATATATATATATATATATATATATATATATATATATATATATAATAAAAAAAAAATCTTGAGACATGACAACAGATTTTTTCAAGTCCTGCGAGATGAGACTATTGCCAAGAAATTTTATCAAGTCCCTCCCTCCTCTCAAATATTTACAGTTAACGGCCCACACCCGCGGTCCTCTCACCTCTCATTTGTGTGAATGCTTTTGTCAGACACAGTACCTGTGCTCTCAGCTCTTATAAATTTTTATATTTTCCTCACTTTAAGTTCCCAATAAAAGAAGACTTATTATGTCCAAATCTTGTTGAAGAATTTCATTCTGAAGGGTTATCAACAGAAGAAATTAGTACAAGTGCAATCCTAGCACTGAGAAATGATGAAGTCAAACGAATTTATGTGAAAATTGACGATCAGTTGCACGTCAGATTGGTTAAATGCGTATCAATAGACTATGCTGAAACAGTTGGTGGTGATTGTACGGAAGATAAAAGCATCAACTTACAATATCCCGTAGAATATCTATGACCATTAACACCATCCGGTCTTTTACTGTTGAAAGAAGGATGTATTGTAATGTTACTGCATAATTTATGTATGAGTGATGGGCTATGTAGTAGATCAAGATTAGCTGTATTCAAAATTGGTCGAACAATTCTGACATGTAAAATTTTAACAGGAGACAAGAAAGGTAATGTAGTACATCTTCTGCGGAAAAGACACCAAAGGAGATCTTGATATGCCATTCATATTAAAACGTTTACAGTTTCCCGTTAGAAAAGCTTTTGCTATGACAATTAACAAATCACTGGGACAAACATTTGAAAAAGTCGGTTTATTTATTAGAGACAAAGAAATGATATTCACTCACAGGCAGTTATACAAATCTTAATTCCAGTTAATTCAAAATGTTGTTTTTACTGAAGTTTTACAGTAAAAATGTAACTTTAAAAAGTATTTGCGTGTTAATTTCAAAGCCAAACAGAATGAAAACGTATAACGCAAAGAAACAATTTTCTTTCAATTTATTACATTTTACTATTTTTTACTATGGTTCATTACTCACTGTAATGTAAAAAACATAGGTCTATTATGCATATGTAACAATTTCGATGAAAATAACAATGTTTAAATTGTACATCCACTTCCCCATATGCAAGCAGTAGAGGGGTTGGCGAGCAAGGGGTAGAAGCCCCCTAGTATGTGTGTATATATAGTATATATATATATATATATATATATATATATATATATATATATATATATATATATATTGTGGTGGGTGGCCGGCTAAATATTCTGGCCCTCACCCCCAGGCCGCCAGGTGGAGCTCTCCCAACAGCGTGGACGTTCCCCGAATTCCAGCAGGGCCTCATGGACTTTGTAGTTTATATGCACAGCCCTGCTGGATACCATGGGGACCACCAGGAGTCGCTGTGGGGAGGCTGCCGGACTCTTACTTGCCCTATAACCCGGAGGTGCGTCATGATCACATGACAAGAGGAAACGACGTGCTTCCGGGTTGAAGAAAGGAGCTTTTTTTCCAACCCGGAAGTGTTCATGATCACATGGACAGAAGGGAGAAACACTTCCGGGTCATGGACTATATAAAGGACTCTGGGAAACCAGTAGACTGAGCTGAGCTGGGAGGAAGGGTGGCAAAGTGTCTGGGAGTGTGGAGGATTGATTACTGTAGTGTTTATTGATTTATGAGTATTGTGGAGTGGAGGGTGCTGTATTGTTCAAATAAAAGTAATATTTGCACTTTTACCTGGTGTCTGGAGTTGAGTCAGAGGGTTCAAGAGGACGATAAGGGCCTCAATCTGCTATTATATATATATATATACCCTTTACTATATACTTTCGTGGCTTCACTCTATCGCGGATTTTATATGTAAGTATATTTAAATATACTATATACAGTAATCCCTCGCTATATTGCGCTTCGACTTTCGCGGCCTCACTCTATCGCGGATTTTATATGTAAGCATATCTAAATATATAACGCGGATTTTTCGCTGCTTCGTGGGTTTCTGTGGACAATGGGTCTTTTTACTTCTGGTACTTGCTTCCTCAGTTGGTTTGCCCTGTTGATTTCATACAAGAGATGCTATTGGCGGATGGCTGAGAAGCTACCCAATCAGAGCATGCAATTAAGTTCCTGTGTGCTGCTGATTGGCTTAACGACGGAGGGCTGCATTAACCAGGAAGTCTCATCTCACTCATTCCACATTAACGTGCTCCTGCTACTGCTTCAGGGGCCGTGTCCAAGCGCCAACAGAAGATGCAAATGATTGCAGAAAAGGTAAAAGTTTTGGATATGTTGAAGGAAGGGAACAGCTACATCGCTGCAGGACACCAATGAGTCCATGATTGTTTTTATTTAAAAAGGAGGAAAAGCATATAAGATCTACGGTCGCAGTGTCCTTTAACCAGGGCGCAAAACGAGTTGCAAGTGGACGTGATAAGGCAGTAGTCTAGATGGAATCTGCTTTAGGGATTTGGATTGAAGAGTGCTGGAAGAAGAACAACGGCGGTGCTACACTGTCGCCTGAAGAGACTCCTTTAGAAGAGCTGTAACGCTATCCTTTGTTGTGCAGTAAAATTAAACTCATCGTTATCGGACAAGTCGTCGTGTCATTGTTGGTGAGTAACCATAATTAATTATCTACGTACAGTACTTATTACATGTACATAGTTTAGTGTCACTGTACACACATTTTACTGTATACAATTTTTCTTGCATTGTACTTATTTATTGCTGGTGGCCTGTCTGTCGTAATGGCTGTAACATATGTGATATCGGAGACGCTCGATATCTTTAAAATAATATTTAGGTTTTACTGTATATAAACTGTGTTTACATACATCATTTCAACGAATCTTACCTAATATCTAAGAGAATACAAAGGGTTTATGCTGTATAATTGTGCGGGAAATGTTTATAATAGTGTGTGAGAGTTTATAAGGGCTTAAAATATATAAAAATAACCATATGAACATATGGTTTCTACTTTGCGGATTTACACCTTTCGCGGGGGGTTCTGGAACGCAACCCCCGCGATGGAGGAGGGTTTACTGTATCGCAGAGTTTTTGCTGGTTCATGGGTTTCAGTGGACAATGGGTCTTTTAATTTCTGGTACATGCTTCCTCAGTTGGTTTGCCCACTTGATTTCATACAAGGGACACTATTGGCAGATGGCTGAGAAGCTACCCAATCAGAGCACGTATTACGTTTTAAATAAAACTCCTCAAATATATTGTGAGCAGGGGGGTTCTTCACATCCCTAGAGGATACGGACGTTCCTCAGAAAACGCTGAAAGACTACCTTCACATTGCTCCCTTCCTTGCTGGGCTTACTTGTGGCTGCTTTGTTGCGCGATATGCTTCCCGCAAGGTGCTTCGCATACTTAAAAGCCCAAACAGCACCTATTGATTTTCGATTGTTTGCTTTTCTCTCTCTCTCTCTTGCTCTGATATTCTCTGCTCCTGACGGAGGGGGTGTGAGCAGAGGGGCTGTTCGCACCCCTAGAAGATACGGTCACTCGTCTAAAAAATGCTGAAAGACTACCTTCACATTGCTGTCTTCCTTGCTGGGCTTACTTGCGGCTGCTTTGTCAAGCGATATGCTTCCCGCACGGTACTTCGCATACTTAAAAGCTCAAACAGCACCTATCGGTTTTTGATTGTTTGCTTTTCTCTCTGTCTCTCTCTCTGACATTCATATTTAAAAGCCTGAACAGCCCTATTGATTTTTGATTGTTTGCTTTTCTCTCTCTCTCTCTCTCTCTCTCTCTGACATTCTCTGCTCCTGACGCGCACTCTTTTGAAGAGGAAGATATGTTTGCATTCTTTTAATTGTGAGACGGAACTGTCATCTCTGTCTTGTCATGGAGCACGTTTAAACTTTTTAAAAAGAGACAAATGTTTGTTTGCAGTGTTTGAATAACGTTCCTGTCTCTCTACAACCTCCTGTGTTTCTGTGCAAATCTGTGACCCAAGCGTGACAATGTTAAAATAAACATATAAGCATATGGTTTTTACTTTGCGGATTTTCACCTATCGCGGGGGGTTCTGGAACGTAACCCCTACGTTAGGTGAGGGGTAACTGTATATATATATATATATATATATATATATATATATATATATATATATATATATATATATATATATATATATATATATATATATATATATTGTATATACTGTTAAAAAAGAGTATAGCATCAAGTCAATGAAACTTCTGGGATATTCATCTGGTCAGTTAAGTAGAAGAGTGGGTTGTTAATCAGTTTTTGCTGCTTTGGTGTTAAGGAAATTAACAGCAGGTGCACTAGAGGAGCAACAATGAGACGACCCCCAAAACATGAATGGTTTAACAGGTGGAGGTCACTGACATTTTTCCCTCCTCATCTTTTTTGACTGTTTTTTGTACTGGTTTTGCATTTGGCTATGGTCAGTGTTACTACTGGTATCATAAGGCGATACCTGGACCCTACAGAGGTTGCACAGGTAGTCAAACTTCTCCAGGATGGCACATCAATATGTGCCATTGCCAGAAGGTTTGCTGTGTCTCCAAAAACAGTCTCAAAGGTAGGGAGGAGATTCCAAGAGAGACAGGCAGTTACTCTAGGAGAGCAGGATTGAGCCATCTGCTCCTTTGAGCAAGGAGGAACAGGATGAGCACTGCCAGAGCCATACAAAATGACCTCCAACAGGCAACAGGTATGAATGTCTCTGACCAAACAATCAGAAACAGACTTTATGAGGGTGGCCTGAGGGCCCGACGTCCTCTAGGGGGCTTGTGCTCACTGCCCGGCACCGAAGAGCTCGATTGCCATTTGCTATAGAATACCAGAATTGGCAGGTCCACCATTGGCACCCTGTGCTTTTCACAGATGAGAGCAGGTTCATTCTAAGCACATGTGACAGACGTGAATTTGTCTGGAGAAGCCATGGAGAACGTTATGCAGTAACATCGTTCAGCATGACCGGTTTGGATGTGGGTCAGTGATGGTCTGGGGAGGCATATCCATGGAGGGATACACAGACCTCTACAGGGTAGACAATGGTACCTTTGATCATTTTCATTTCTATCAAACGATGTGGCATTCTTTTGTTCCTAATACATTACCCAGTCCATATCAGTATAGATATCCAGCATGATTTTTTTCACATTGAGATCTGGTGTGTTTTCAAAGTGTTCCTTTAATTTTTTTGAGCAGTTTATATATATAATACTTTACAGGAAATAAAAAAGGTACAAAAAATGGAAAATGAGCATAAGCCATGCTGAAACATGGCATTAGGGAGCTCTAGGGAACCTGTTAATCTACAGAGCAACCAATACTCTAATACACTGACAGATGATGATTTTATGAAATTTGAATCATCGCAGGTTTACGTTTTTACTGAATCTGACTTATCCTAGGAGTTATCTGCTACAACCGCTTAGGCTCATTGCATATATTTGTTGTTTTTCACATAAGAGGAAAACACAAACAAGAAGGGTAGCAGAATTGATAGGGTTCATCTTGATACTTTATGTGGAATATATGCAATAGCCTTCCACAAAACCAGGTTAAGCATGATTACCTTCCAAGCAAAGTTCTATCTCTTGAGCACAAGAGAAATTGAACAGCTATTACTTAAACCATGTTATTCAGCTTTACTCTAGAACAAATGCAAATAAGTTATTCACTTAACAAATACAAAAGCAAAAAGAATTCTGAAGTGCTATTGTGCAAATGAATACTTCTGCTTGTTCCAAGCTGGTGATAATGGTGCAATAGTCAATAAGTTATAGAATTACCAGTAACGGTGCTCTACATGATAATGAGCAGTGAATACATTCGACTTGAACATTCCTAGTTTTCAGACTCTTTCTCTGTACGTTTAGCATTCGTTTGCTCAGAGGTTGATGCACTTACTGCTTCCTGAGCAGCTCTTCTTTTCTTCACCCAAGCAGCCCGCTTCTTCTCTTTTTTCATCTGCATCTTTTCACATTAAAACTGATTAAGTCAGTGTTTGTGTTGCAATTACTTAGGACGTTTTCTTTAATTTTTCACTTTAAGATATGAAGAGGTAGAGGAAGTTATGGCGAAGGTGGTAGGGAATGAGAATGGTTTTAATGAAATAAAATAAAAAGAGGAATAACCTTGGAGGTCAATCATCACCCTGAAAGCAGATAGTAGATGTCACGTAGTATATGTGTACCAAATTCCAGGTCAATAGGTCAAACGGTGATTTAAACAGGTGATTTAAAATCCTGGACAGACAAATGAACAGCCACAGTAGCATATTATATATAAAGATGGCAATTCAGTATACAATTCTAACTACAAGTGCAGGTGAAATAAAACACCTTTCTTAATAATTTATATATATCAAAACTCCAGAACTTAAATACTAATGTACCACATCGACCACTGACACTTTTTAAAATTCAATAAGTTCTAAAAGCATTACAAAGTGATTAACTCCAAATTTGTCACCTTTAAGACTACCTGTTTTCCTATAAGCAAAAGAGAAGGAATTCATTCCTAAACACCAAGCCAGGCATCAATATCCATCTTTTAATAAAAAAGAAATATCCTTGAATATAACAGACTGTTAATGATGATGATATGATGGTTCTGGCCAAGGCTTTGGCAAACAGACTTGAGAAAGAAGTACCCTCCTTTGTCTCACATAATCAAACATGATTTATGAAAGGCAGAAAATCATTCTTAAACTTACAAGATGTCTTTAATGTAATATACATTTCATCTTTATCTGAATTCCCTGAGGTCCTGCTCTCATTAGATACAGAAAATTCATTTGACAGGGTTAAATGGAAATACTTATTTTCCTTTTTATATAAATTAGGGCTTGGCCCTAATATATCTAAATGACTTAAATAATTATATGCTTACCCTGAAGCCTTGATCTACTCAAACAACATACTGTAAACTATAATTTCTTCTGCAGAGATCATTGCAACCAACAAATATGCTATTTACAGTATGTCCAATTCTTTTCATCCTTATTTTTGAGCCTTTCACTATTTGCTTTCAAAGTTGAAACTATTCATTTGGAGATTTGTAAGACATATAAAAAAGTACCATTCCAACTGTATCACAAGATTTCTTGGTTTATAATTAACCCGGGCAAGTATATTATGTCCCATAAATGTCCTAGCATATGCATTTAATTTTGCACATCCTCCTTTCATAATCTCAAATCATTTTATTTATTTAGGTGTTATTATGATAGAACAGTTTTCAGTATTGGTTTGAGTTCAGCTTTAATATCATGAATGTGTCAAACAAGATCTTAAAAGCTGGTCTTGTATCTAATTGCTGTTAGTTGGGGGAACTCATGTGAATAGAATGAACACCTCTTATTGTTTCCAATTAAATTTTTTTTAATGGATGTAACCTGAAAATGCAGTGGCAAAACTGCATACCTCTTCAGAAAGCTAAAGCAGAGGGAGGTCTAGCATCGCCCAGTTTTCACTTTTACCACCAAACATCAAGTCTCCATGATTTGAGTCTTTGGAAAGAAGCTTTACACACAGAATCTATTTCTATAATGATCAGCAAAAAATGAAGGTCAAGCACTTCTTTTTCCTACATACTATACTTTGGACGTACATATCCACAATTCACCATAAACAATGCATTTCAGGTGGTTCACTAATTGCTAAAAATCTGGCATTAGTGAAGGTGATATTTTAAAGGGGAAACGCTATTGTCAAACACACCTTTTGGTATGTAACCATACCTGGAGTAATGTTTACGATATTTCTTTTTTGATCATTTTGTTTCTTTTTAACAGGTTGATTTCATAAATTCTATCAGAAAAATGTAATTCTAATGTACTGAACATTGAGGTACTAAGCATAGATGATTTCAAATACCTTTTTTGACAAATAGTTTAATATTCCTCCCTAATCATCAGTAATTCATACAAGATTACAAATCAAGCAGCCTAAAATAAAAATTCCGCATCTTTCACTTTGTTGTTCATTTTTAGACCCTTCTTTTTCAGTATTGGATAGCAGAGAAATGGTTTCGGTATAGAATATACAGATCCAACTAGAATACACAATATACAACTATATACACAATAAAAATTATCAATAAAAACATCATGAAAGGGTTAATGTGGAATATATATAAATATATATACAGTACATGCATCCACAAAAAATGATAGCTGCCAAATCAAAGACATTATGATGGGTTTAGTTCTTATTCCAAATTTGTAAACTGATGCTACAGATTGTAATAAGTCTCCATATCCAATGATTATTGTGAGAAATGGAAAATAAGCAGGAAATGATTATGTGAGCTTAAAAACATTTAAAAAGAGTAAACAGGTCAGCACTGAAAGAGGCAATATGATCTGGCAAACAAAATACGAGTGCAAAATGAGAAGAAACCTTAAAGGCAGAAAGGAGTTTGATAAACCGAAACAAAACCTGACACTAGGGCCTACTTGTCTGAAAGCTGACTAATGCTTGAATTATTTTTGTTGAATTTATCCAACCGAGGAATAAGACATGTTGAAATGACTGGCATATTTAGACGTTCACATCCTGGGACATAACCAGCATGCTGATTGTGGTCACGTGTCAACATGAGATGGGAAATAAAAAATAAAACTTCCATCCATCCTTTTTCCAACCCGCTGAATCCGAACACAGGGTCACGGGGGTCTGCTGGAGCCAATCCCAGCCAACACAGGGCACAAGGCAGGGAACCAATCCCGGGCAGGGTGCCAACCCACCGCAGGACACACACAAACACACCCACACACCAACCACACACTAGGGCCAATTTAGAATCACCAATCCACCTAACCTGCATGTCTTTGGACTGTGGGAGGAAACCGGAGCGCCCGGAGGAAACCCACGCAGACACGGGGAGAACATGCAAACTCCATGCAGGGTGGACCCGGGAAGCGAACCCGGGTCTCCTAACTGCGAGGCAACAGCGCTACCACTGCGCCACCATGCCGCCCTTTCTGAAAATAAATCAAAACAAAAAGAAAATTTTAAAAACAGAATCTGCACAATACATTAAATAGATTAAAATATACATATACTGTATACATATTTTAATTACTACACAGATAGAATTATCTACATGTTTCACATGGGATGTTTCTAAAACAAAAAATAATGAAATATATATAAAGAACAACTGGCAAAACTGTACAATGTATACTCAAAAGCCAATGCCATGTTAACAAGTAGTGCACAACATGTGAAAATATATATTGTATATAGGTGGGTAAAATTATTTGGCGAACACTTAGAAATCCAAACAATGATGACTCCTTTCAAGATATAGGAAGCTCTAACACATTGATTATTGTAAGGAACTACAAGGCAGTAACTGAACTATTTCATGTTCATTTTTTCTTTCTTTTATTCCACACTTGTATCTCTTAAGTATGAAGAGTGCTGACTGAGTGAATGCTCTAAGGTTAGTCAAACATTATTGTTTACTTGACTGTGCATAAAGGAAGCACGATATACATTCATACACCAACTTACAGCTCCATCAAAGACCAGCCATTTGTCTGCATATCATATTGGCCATATGACAACCTCAAAGTGCAGATGTCTTTGTGTTTGAGCGTCTGTGGATCTGGTGTGGGTCATCAGTATGCATACTTTAACTGACAGTACAAAGTAGCACAAACTGATCTTCACATGTCAGTGGCCGCACAGTGGGCCTGGGTAAGGCAGTGTTTCTCAACCACACGATCGTATTGCTGGTGGGTTGCGAGCTACTGTTGTTTGTTCACAAGTGGGTTGTGTTGAATTGCCTAAGGCATTGTTTTTCAACTCATGGACCAATGAAAGGATGCTTGCAATGCCTGTTATTCAGTTCATCCTGGTTCATTTGAACAAAATAATTAAAACATAATTTAATCAGTCTGTGGTTCAAAAATTGAAGATTTTCCACTTCAGGAAATTCATACACATTGACAAAATTCAGTACAGTAGCAAGACACACAGTGGTCATCCTACATTAGCAAGTTTTCTCCGAAGCAGAAATTTAACATTAGACAGGTGTTTCAAGATGTGCTATCCAAGCTCTTCTGAAGAAGCACAAGAAAATGGGCAAAACTGAAGACCTGAAATGCAGTTTTCAAGCATGTAAACTGGCTACAGCAGATGTGAGATACATCAAGTTAATACCCCTTTAAAATCAGGAAGGAGTTCATTACTGCTGTCAGCTCTGAACTCACAAAAATCACTGGATCCTAAGTACACCCATCTACAGTCCAGAGATGTCTCATCACAAGAGGTAATCATGGAGGAGCTGTTGCCAAAAAACACTCTTTTGAAATGAAAACAAGGCCAACACACTCATCTATGCACAAAAACACAAGGACAAGGGTGCTGAACTATAGTGGCAAGTGCTCTGGATGAGACAAGTCAAAGTTTGAGGCAGTTTATCTGTAGAAGAGCTGCATGGAGCCTACAGTAAAGCACAGTAAAGGTTCCATGCAGGTTTCGAATGGAGTTGGTAATCTGGTCAGAACTAATGAAACCCTCAGTGCTAAGAAGTACAAGCAGACTCTCATCCATCACACAATACAATCAGAGAGGTGTCTGATAAGTTCCATCTTCATTCTGTTATTTGGACAAAAAAATAAGTTCTGTAACAAATGGTATGGCCTCCTTAGAGCCATAATTTCAGCATTGTTTAGGCTGTCCAGGATTAGCTGAACAGACAGAAGCATGCAAGACAGACACAATTCTTTCAAAATATTGAGAAACAAACAGAAAGAAGTCTTCTAATAAAACTACATGACAGTTTACCTAAGAGAACTGATTCAGTTTTAAAACCAAAGAGTTCTCTTACTAAAGATTGATTTGATTTTGTTTTTTACCATATGTCGTGGCATAAAGTTTTGAGAATGGTGCAAATATTAATTTTCACAAAGTTTGCTGACTCGGTTTTTATGATGGCAATTTGCATATACAGTACACCAACAACAAGAAAAACATTTATGTATATAGCACATTTTCATACAAATACAAAAAAAGACAAAATAAATAAAAATTAAAATAAGGGAACAGTAATTAACATAGAATAAAAGTAAGGTCCGATAGCCAGGGAGGACAGAAAAAACAACAAAAAAAAAAAACTCCAGATGGCTGGAGAAAAAAAAAAATCTGCAAGGGTTTCAAAGCCTCCACAGAAAACCAGAAAAAGAACAGAAGAGAAAGTAGGAGTTAGTACGGATTTTAGAGCCACCATGAATAATAATGATAAATAATTGAACATACAGAGCATCAGGATTAAACTAAAATTAAGCTATGAGAAAGCCATGTTAAAGTAATGTGTTTTCAGCAGTGTTTTAACCCTTTAACCGCCAACTCCCTAAATATTCCCCAAGCCAGGCGAAATCTGAACAATTTTCGTTTTTTTACTTTTTTACATTTTTTTTACATTTTTTACATTTATTCAAGCAGTATTGACCACTAAATGTTGTGCAAGTTGCCAGTGTATACACGAAATCTATAAATGTAACCTGAATTCTCAGCTAAGCAAAACATCTTGATACCAAACCGTGCCCTTTTCAATGGTAGATACTGTCGAAACTGTAAGCGGCCCTTCCACGACAATAAACTTTCATCAACTGCAACTGACGGTCCTGGCATGTAGGGCAACTGAAATGCTTCAAATAAATGATCAATCAAAGGACGTAGCTTGAACAAGTGGTCGCGGTTTGGATCTTTCTTATCTGGCTCGTTTCTGTTGTCATTCAAATGAAAGAATTTCAGCAGCAAAGAGAATCGGTTACGTGTCATGACAGCTGCAAAAATAGGTGTTGCATACATAGGATCTGTAGACCAGTACATCTCAATATCTGGTTTTCTGATTATTCCCATCAACATCAAAATCCCAATGAATTTTTTCATTTCGTTTTCATCAGTGTCAAACCAAGCACGAACACGGGAATGTGGAAGTAAATTGGGATTTTTCTCAATAAACTGTGCTGCATACAGATTTGTCTGATGAACAAAATGTCTGATCAAATCAGGTGACACAAACAGCTCATAAAACTGCTCAGCAGTGTAATTGTTTACATCAACAATAAAGCCACACGTTCCCTCAAACGAATGCAGAAAAGGTAGTTCACCACGGGCAGCAGCCCAGCTGAGATGCTGGGGATACACCCACTCAGCGCCGTCATCCGATGCGTCTTCATTCACAGTATCATGCAGCGCACGTTGCTGCTCATCACTGTCGCTAAAATCTTCTTCAGAACTGCTACAATCATGATCAGAACTGTCCAAAATCGCCTGCAAAGCCTCACTTGAAGTCAGTTTACGTTTCGCCATATTCACAGCTGTTACATGCGAATCACGTCACATGACCGGCCAAAACAACCACAGACTTGTCGAAATACAACGTAGTAATAATACCCACGCCAAACCGTCAGTTATACTACTTGCCAGGCATTCATATAACCACAGGCAAATGTGCCGGATAATTCCGGCAGTATGGCGTTAGCAATAAAACAACGGTGCCGGATATATCCGGCAGAGGGCGGTTAAGGGGTTAAAGTGCTCCACTGTATTAGCCTGGCAAATTCCTATTGGCAAGCTATTCTAGATTTTAGGTGCATAACAGGCAGAAGGCTGCCTCACCACTTCCTTTAAGTTTAGCTCTTGAAATTCTAAGCAGACAGTCATTTGAAGATGTAAGGTTACGATTTGGAGTGTAAAGTGTAAGACATTCCGAAATATAAGATGGAGCGAGATTATTTAAGGCTTTGTAAACCATAAGCAGTATTTTAAAGTCAATTCTAAATGACACAGGTAACCAGTGTAGTGACATCAAAACTGGAGAAATGTGCTCAGATTTTCTTTTCCTAGTTAAGATTCTAGCAGCTGCATTCTGCACTAGTTGCAATCGACTGATGTCTTTTTTGGGTAGTCCTGAGAGGAGTGCGTTACAGTAATCTAGTTGACTGAAAACAAAAGCGTGGACTAATTTCTCAGCATCTTTCAATGATATAAGAGGTCTAACTTTTGCTATATTTCTTAAGTGAAAAAATGCTGTCCTAGTAATCTGATTAATAGGTGATTTAAAATTCAGGTCAGAGTCAATAGTTACCCCTACATTCTTTACCTCCGTCTTGACTTTTAATCCTAATGCATCAAGTTTATTTCTAATAACCTCATTATATCCATTATTGCCAATCACTAAAATTTCTGTTTTCTCTTTATTTAGTTTGAGAAAATTACTACTCGTCCATTCAGAAACACAAGTGAGACATTGCATCAGTGAATCAAGAGAGTCGGGGTCATCAGGTGCTATTGATAAATATAGTTGTGTGCCATCAGCATAACTGTGATAGTTCACATTATGCCCCGAGATAATCTGACCTAACGGAAGCATGTAAATTGAAAAGAACAGCAGACCCAGGATAGAACCTTGTGGAACACCATATAGAATATCATGTGTCTTTGAAGTATAATTACCACAACTTACAAAGAATTTTCTACCTGCCAGGTAGGATTCAAACCAATTTAAGACACTGCCAGAGAGGCCCACCATTGACTAAGGTGATTGCTAAGAATATTGTGATCAATGGTATCAAATCTCAGAGGATGAGAACAGGTAAACGGCCTCTGTCTGTATTTACCCGCAAGTCAGTTACTGTACTGTGATTTGTTCTGAAACCCGACTGAAACTTATCAAGAATAGCATGTTTATTGAGGTGGTCATTTAGCTGCATAATGACTGCCTTCTCTAGGATTTTACTTAAGAAAGGCAGGTTAGAAATAGGTCTAAAAATTTCATAAGCAGAGGAGTCCAGATTATTTTTCTTCAGCAGAGGCTTAACTACAGCAGTCTGGGAAGACCCCCGTATCTAATGATGAGTTTACTATGTCAAGAATACTATCAATTAGCACGCCTGATATTTATTTGAAAAAACTTCTTGGTATTGGGTCAAGGACGCAGGTGGAGGGTCTCAGTTGAGAAATGATTTTATATAAATCAGGTAAATCTATCCTGGTGAAAGAATTTAATTTGTTTATAATGGAGTACCAGGATTTAAGAGGATCAGTATTGGGGAGATGTACTATATTATTTCTAATATCATTAATTTTCTGATTAAAAAATACAGCAAAAGCCTCACAAGTTTCACTGGAAGTATTTTGGAGGCATTCCAATGAGTGACCTGGGTTTAGTAGACAACCAATTGTATGAAGAGTAATGAGATGGTTTGCAATTAATTGCAAAGTCCCTCTTTGCCATGAAAATGAACTTTATTTTATGCTGTTGTGAAGAAGGCTTCAGGGAAACCAAGAAAGTCCAGCAAGCTCCAGGACCGTCTCCTAAAGTTGATTCAGCTGTGGGCACCACCAGTGCAGAGCTTGCTCCGGAATGGCAGCAGGAAGGTGTGAGTGCCTCTGCATGCAAAGAGAGGTGAAGACTTTTGGAGGATGGCCTGGTGTCAAGAAGGGCAGCAAAAAAGTCAATTCTCTCCAAGAAAAACATCAGAGACAGACTGATATTCTGCAAAAGGTACAGGGATTGGACTGCTGAGGATTGGGGTAAAGTCTCTGATGAATCCCCTTTCCGATTGTTTGGGTCATCTGGAAAAAAGACTGTCAGGAGAAGAAAAGGTGAACGTTACCATCAGTCCTGTGCCAACAGTAAAGCATCCTGAGACCATTCATGTGTGGGGAACAAAATATCCACATTTTGGGTCCATGACCAGGAAACTCCCCAGACCTTAATCCCATTGAGAACTTGTGGTCAGTCTTCAACAGGCGTGTGAACAAAAAAAACACACAAATTCTTACAAACTCCAAGTATTGATTATATAAGAATGGGCTGCTTTCAGTTTGGATTTGGCCCAGAAGTTGATTGATAGCATGCCAGGGCGAATTGCAGTGGTCTTCAAAAAGAAGGGCCAACACTGCAAATATTGACTCTTTGCATAAACTTAATGTAATTGTCAATAAAAGCCTTTGAAACTTATGAAATGCTTGTAATTATACTTCAGTATACCATAGAAACATCTGACAAAAAGATCTAAAAACAATGAAGCAGCAAACTTTGTGAAAAACAATATTTGTATCTTCTCAAAACTTATGTCCATGTCTGTACTGCTCTTTACAGTTGTGTTTTTTATATTTAGAATATTTAATTATTATTAAATGCATTTTTGCTTTACTGGAGTTTTTCTTATGTGCATAAGGCCTTTGAACAGTATTGTATAATACTGTTATTTGATAGGATTTGTGCCTGTCAACTTAAAGAGGAGATTTATATATTTTTTAATTTCTGTATTTAAAAAATATGTTTTCTTTACTGCTTGCAAGGTTTTATATTCAAAGGAAAACTGCAAACATCTAAATTAAAGGCTTTTTTTCTGATGACTGTAATGTGACTATTTCCTTAATTAATAAAACAGGTGGTAAAATACCGTTAACGTCACCAAGAAATGTTTTTCACACCAACTGGTGGGTTTTTTTATCACATCATCACAGTAGTAATTACCCATCGAAACATCTGCACCTGGATTCCTATTTTCGTCATGTGAAGGTTTCAATTAGATCAATCTGTCAATAAAACTATAAATGCTTGAAAGAGCACTAAAGCAGAAGTTGTAATATATTACATTTGGGTAAACTTAACTTAAAAAAGACATTAATATATTATGCGCCCTAATGTTAAACATACTAACATATTGTTTGCAAAAATATTGCAGAAGGTCCTATTTAAAGTATATATAAAAAAACAACTTATCATAAAAAACATGTCAAGTCTGTAACAAGTTAACATCTTTAAAAAGATAAGTGTCTTCATTGTACAGAATATGAAGCCAGATCCTTCTATTTATTGTATGTTGTCTTATACCATCTAATTTCATAAACACTGTTGGCAAGATCATTATGCATTTAAGGGACTGAATATTCGCTAATTAGGCTCCTCTTTTTAGGGATGGTGCATTTTCATTTGTTTTCATGGTATTGTTTTGAAATTACCTTAAGGCAAATAGCTCTATCTATATTTTTTAAAAAGCAAAATGCATTTTATAAGAGTGTCTTTTTTAACATAATTCTTTCACACAATCATTGAAGACCATTGTTCTTTATGACAATAACTAGCTCTCATATTTCTTGGTCAGCAAGAAATTAAAATAGTCATTATGATGAAGCCAAAGGATAATGAAGTAATATATGCAAAATTTCAGATTTTATGGTCTTTGTGTTGTCATCACTACATTGGCAACAGAATTTAGGCTATTCAACAAATAATGAAAGTCTCATTATTTTTGTAAATGATTATGAAAGCAATCTTGAATTTAATTTAAATTATGTATTATTACAAAAATCTCCCGAACCATGAGGACTTGGGACTTGAAATTTGGAATGTAGGTTACCCTTGTCCCATAGGTGCTCACTAAGAAACGGTTTTAAAAATTTTGTGGTCCAAGCACGTTCTGTCTGTATGTCTGTCATCTTTTCATGAGAGAATTACTTAACAGATTTAGATCTGGTTGTTTCCTATAATTTGCTTGAACTTTCCGGTTGATTTTGCGACTTGTCTCATTGTGCTAAATACCATAGTTCGCTTGCGGTACCGATGTATTTATGCAATTCCAAGACAGTGGCTGTGGGCCGAGACCAAGGGGGCAGGGCCTTCCTCATTCACTCACCAGCCTCAGTCTCGCCATATGTTGGAGTGCACCTTGCCTCCGCTTAGCTAGCGATACCTATTTGTTCAACAGACATTATCATCTACAGATTGTTAAGGAGTAGCGTTTAATGTTTTTGAGAGAGAGCTCATGTCTTTTAGAGGGTAGCTGCTGATTGCCAGAGATATCACGGCCATGTGCTTTTCTCCCCACATGGGGAACGCTTTCCCATCAAAGCTGAACATGATCAGATATAGAGCCAATGTCTATTAATTTTTAAACTTTGTCCTGTTTCATTACTATGTGGGTGTAGCCACGGGGTACAGCTAGTACTTTATATTCAAGTAGCCAGGTTGGATCACAGTTGCAAATCATATTATACTGACTACATGAGGTGGCAGCAGCTTTGAGAAGAACAGGAATCAGGAGATGTTGCTAAGTTAAAAATGCAAAGCCAAGTGTCAGAACTAATACATCTAATAGGTAAACAGTTCTTAGGACATGGTTCAAGAATCATAGTCAGGAAGTGGTGTGTAACCAAGAATTCAAAAACAACAAAGAATGAACACAAAGGTCTTTTGGGTTGAATCCAAGCAAAGATAAAAGGAAATTTACAACACAATCTTTATGGCCCTTTTAGACCTAAGCGTTTTTCTAGTGTGTTAACACTAGACCAGAAATATCCTAAACTGCTTATAAAGTTATTTGACATTTTCAATTACAATATTTACATCTTAGCATTTTAGCAGTGAGTGGTTTTAAAAACCCTTACATGCAGCAGTTTTTTTAGCATTTTTGCAGCATATTTACAGGAAGTCACTGAGTGGTGAAGCAGCTCATCGAAGCCAAGAAAATAAAGTGCTGGTATCATTGTGCACATGTGTGTTTTGGTCATCTATTGACAGATATTGAGGGAGAGGTTAAGTACCAACATAGATTTCAATCAAGTGTCAAGAACTGAGTAGGTGTTATAGGCATACATTTAGTTTTAATAAAGTTGAGGTTGAGTAATTTCAGTACAGAGTTTTAACATATAGGAAGAGTGATAGTGCAAAGCTGTCATTCCTGCCTCACAGTGCCAGCTGTATGGTTGCATGTTCTGCCTGTGCATCTCTGGATTGATCGGTATTAGTGAGGGTGCATAACTTTTAACACTGAAGACTAGAAGTGTGTCAGTAATACTTCTGAAAAAGAAAATACATTTAGTCCTTCATGTTCTATGAGTAAATAACCACCATCCCATTTTTCCAGCCAAAAATTGCCCCTACCCCCCCTTGTGTGAACTTTTGATGCTGCATCACCAGATTGCACTGTTTCAAAATATATTTATCAGATAATTGAATTAAATCTAGACAGATACTTTTTTAGTAGATTTCTGATACTGAATTGCACATAGCACACTCTTTCTGATGGGCAGCATGGTGGTGCAGTGGTATCGCTGCTGCCTTGCAGTAAGGAGACCTGGGTTCGCTTCCCGGGTCCTCCCTGCATGGAGTTTGCATGTTCTCCCCGTGTCTGCATGGGTTTCCTTCCACTGTCCAAAGACATGCAGGTTAGGTGCATTGACGATCTTAAATTGTCCCTGAGTGTGTGCTTGGTGTGTGGGTGTGTGTACCCTGTGGTGGGCTGGCACCCTGCCCGGGGTTTGTTCCTGTCTTGCGCCCTGTGTTGGCTGGGATTGGCTCCAGCAGACCCCCATGACCCTGTGTTAGGATATAGTGGGTTGGATAATGACTGACTGACTGTCTCTGATTGGTAGAGCAGCTGAGGCCTCCAAAGGACCAGGGTACCTTCCACCATGTTTGTAACTTGCCTGCTGCTGTAATATTTACTGGACCCAGGACCTCAAAAAAAATTATGGCGAACTTCCAGGAAGACATTTGACAAACAAGGTCACCGGTGAACACAGCATATTCGCTGCAAAAAAAAACGCTTTGGTGAATTTTACTGATCAACACTAGTCGTTATAAACATTCTTGACGTCTGATTTCTGTTTTACTTCATATTTACCCACGAAAATATGGCAATTTTTTTAAATACTTGCAAGGTGAAAATTTGGCTGGAGTACTGATCCAATTGTAACTTCACTAATGCATGAAGCTGATTGGCTATGCTTTTACAGTATGCATGAGTTTGAAAAAAGTTTGTCTAAGCCAGTTGAACAGCGTAATTCTAAGAATTATATTCAGTGAACAAAGCTTCAGGCGAACATAGCATATTCACAGTAAAAAAACATTGGCATATTTTGCCAATCAACACTAATAAGAATATAGGGTATTGAATTAAACATCAGACCTCATTCACTAATAAGAGATGTTGGATAATAATAGTAATAATGATAAAAATGAATGTTTCCCGTTCAAAGGGTAACACGTCAAAATTGTGCAATACTGTATTAGGTAACACCATTTCTCCTAATTATCCAAATGCTGCCGCAGACACCTATCTTTTTAGTGCCATTGTTATGTTCCCTTGAATTGTGGTGCATTCTGTTGAGTGTGAATGAAGCATTAATTAACTGGCAATCTTGTTTTTCTCCACTACTTGAATAAAGTTCAGAATGTGCATCTATAGTAGCTGACACATTTATGTTGTTCACAGATGTAAAAAATAAGAAAAAAAACCCTTTGAATTCACAGACTATACTTTACTATAGAGCCCTTCAGTTATAAAACATTTAAAACTATAGGTTGAATCCCCATAAAGCTTCTACATGTATAATTAAAATCAGACTTTCTCTCTAAACACTGATGAGTACGGAGGACATTCGACTGTATCTGTGCGTTACAATGGATGTGACAAGCAGGCTCATCAATAATCAATCAAGGCTCTTGAGCACTCCTTTAGGTGAAAGTAATCCAAAACTGTTTACTTTGAATTCATTGTAGTTTATTGCTCAGTTATAATTGTTTTAAAATTTGTATGTCTTTAAATATAGTTTTATGTATAATGCTCTATAATTTATTCCAAACTGAAAAAGAAAAATTAAACTAAAACTACAAAAGTAGGTCTTGCATCTTGATTTTCACAGCTGAGATTTTTTTTATCCCTAATAGATTTTAGCAAATGCCCTTTTGTGCCAAGTTATTTTTCCAGAAAGACTCGATTATATGAACCACTCAGGTAGGTCACTATAGTAATATAATGAAAGTGTCATGGACTCCCACATTTATATAAGACAATTGGCTTATTTTATCTGATATAAAACAAGGAAAAGCTGTGAGCTGAACCAGCCTTAACCTGCAGTCCCTCTATTATGCTTCTAAGATAGAATTTCTTGCCATATTAGTTTTTTAAACCTGTTCAATGCAACTTTAAAATGCCCTGATTTGTTTTTAAGATCTGTAATGTGTTAGTCAGAAAATAAAATAGATTCTAAATGGATTTTGATTGACTCTCTCATATAATATGGTTCCCACTTCACAGTTCAATAGAGCTTAAGTGATTTAAAAATTGAAAATCTTTTTCATTCCTTAATACAGAAAGAAGCAGGCATACGTTTTCCTTTAATTTCTATGCTCTACATATTTTTCCGATCTTTTCTAATATGCAGTTTGATTCATGAGGTAGAAGAAAGCATACATTATCTCTTTGGGAATAAAAGCAAATTTTATACAGCATACGTTAAAAAATAAATATTTTTCATGTATTCAACCAGACTTGAAATACCATCCGTCCATCCATTTTCTAACCTGTCTAATCCAGTTTCAGGGCACAGGGAGCCAGTGCTTACCCTGGTGGCATTTGGTGCTGGATGAGAGCCAACGATGGACTTGGTGCCAGGACAGACTTCCACACACACACACACCCACACACACACACATTCATAGTTGTCAATTAATCTAACCTGCACATATTTAGCACCTTGAGAAGAACTTGATCAGATTGGGAGATTGATACCAGGGAAGCAGCAATAACCCTTAGATCAGAAGAAGAAAATCAGAAGGACCAGGGAGCTCATTTCCCTTTCTGCAACAGAAGCCTTCCTCTCCGGTAAGTGCAAGCCAAACTGGAAGTTGGCATTCATTCCTGAAACTGCCTCAAGGTAACAGATTGACGTCCCAGAAGAAGTAAAATTTAGGCAGAGGAAGCCGTGATTTCAGCCTTATAGATTCTGTGTTTCATTTTGCACTGTGAATTAAACTAGGCTCCTCCACGGACTCCAACACTGTTTTCTCGTGTTTTACACTCCATGTTGGCAGTGCCTAAGCCAAGATCTGAACCCAAAACCCTGGTGCTCTCAGATAACATAAAACTGAAACTTAAATGTACATTTTTTTTAATTATAAATGAACTTATCATTAGGAAAACTTAATGAGAAGCATACTTTAAAATGTGAACTGATATGTTTGCTTTTTCTGAATTGTAGGAAATATCACTGTCAGTTTGGTGCTTCTCCATTTTCTGTGTGTTTGTCTGGAGCTGCAAAAGTCAGTTTTCCTCTCAGGAACCAGAGATGGGCAGAATGGGAAGACTTGAAACTACAAACTGGCTTTTTGTGAGTGAGTGTACCCTTTGATGTACTAGCACCCTTTCCAATGTTGATTCCTGCTTTGCACCTAAAACTGCTATGCCAATCTTTCCCAATCCAGGAACTTTTAATTAGTTTGAAAAATGAATACATGTGTAATTTGCAAACATATTTATTTCTTAGTTGGAACAATGTTACTGGTTAACTATGAAAAATATACAGCAGGGTGAGGAAGGGAGCCTGGCATGGACTGCAATTGCAGTGATGCTTCTTTAGTATTTTTTTTGCCCACGGATAGATATCTGTGATACTGGGAGCCTTGGTATCAAAGGATGGAAATATTCTGTCATCATATTAGATCACCAAGGAATTCTGTTAACTGGAGGTTTTGTTTGTCAATTGGACATAGTTCAACAATGATGTTAATGGACAGATATTGTTAGGTTCCAATTATGCTGTTCAGTTTGGAAATGCTTTTTCTCCATGGGCATTAACAAATCTGTTTCTTTATGTGTGCTCATTATGTAATTAATAATTTTTTAAGTTTTTAATTACATTTACCTGTGAACGTATAGTGCTATAAGCCTGTACTCAGTGTAGGATGCTACACAAAAACAAAAAAAAATTGAAGTGAAATGAATGTCCAGGCGACAGGAACACAAACCACTACCATGACGATTGACCATTGATTGCTTCCTCCTGATGAATTTCTGCTGCCTAGGAGTCCCTATGCCAAAAATATTAGGGGATGGAGGTTAACTAACTGTGATATCTAGGAATTATAACTGAAACATATATGGTGCATCATTCAGATTCTACTGTACTGGTACTGAGAATTGACCTGTTCAGTGATAAGGACTGGAACCCAAAGGCTGCATTTTCAGGTGAGAACAGGATAAAGCAAGAGAGAGAGAAGACAAATCATTAGACAGCGATACCCAGTTATCAACCAGAATGGCAGCTGTGATTTGGACTAGCTTGTCCATGGTTTTTTTAATTTATTTTGCTTTAGACAAGTTTTGCTAGTTTATTAGGTTTTAATATTTTATAAGCAAGGTTGTTGAGCTTTATTTTTATGCACTGTATATGTTCCATTTTTATGTTTTTTCCGGAGGAGGATTTTAATTTCTTTTTTATTTTACTTTTAAGTGGGTCACAATTTAAACTTTTATCCTCAGTATTCAATTAATGAGTTGCTAAGATGCATGTCATGTTTGCTAAAGTCCAAGTCCACTTGGACCAAGACATTGGACTCTTCAGCACGAGCCCTCAGAGACAAACACATTTACAAAAAAATACATTTTAAAATCTTGAACGAAATACATTTAGAGAGAAACACGTTTTCAAGTTTGCATTTTTGTGGTGGCACTTTCATAGTAGAGTGCATTTTTGAGTTTGGATTTTGTGGTGTGAATATAATAACAATAGGAGACACAAAAATTTGGTGCTCTAACCAAGAGAATCCCATTTAATGTGAGTACTTTGGAAACCGATTAAAAATAAGAGCAAAATTGGCAGCTTGGTTCTCCCTGCTGGTGACAGCTCCTGCTTGGCGGTCTTTTCTGTTATCCTAGATGAGCAGAAGAGGAGGTGGTGCAAAAGGAGGTCATGTCAAGCATCCTTTGGCCACTGTTAGATAGATACTTTATTAATCCCAAGGGGAAATTCACATACTCCAGCAGCAGCATACTGATAAAGACAATATTAAAGAGTGATAACAATGCAGGTATACAGACAGACAATATTATTGTATAATGTTAACGTTTACCCCCCCAGGTGGAATTGAAGAGTCGCATAGTGTGGGGGAGGAACGATCTCCTCAGTCTGTCAGTGGAGCAGGACATTGACAGCAGTCTGTTGCTGAAGCTGCTCCTCTGTCTGGAGATGACACTGTTTAGTGGATGTAGTGGATTCTTCTTGATTGATAGGAGCCTGCTCAGCACCCGTCGCTCTGCCACGGATGTCAAACTGTCCAGCTCCATGCCTACAATAGAGCCTGCCTTTCTCACCAGTTTGTCCAGGCGTGAGGCGTCCCTCTTCTTTATGCTGCCTCCCCAGCACACCACCGCGTAGAAGAGGGCACTCGCCACAACCGTCTGGTAGAACATCTGTAGCATCTTATTGCAGATGTTGAAAGACGCCAGCCTTCTAAGGAAGTATAGTCGGCTCTGTCCTTTCTAACACAGAGCATCAGTATTGGCAGTCCAGTCCAATTTATCATCCAGCTGCACTCCCAGGTATTTATAGGTCTGCAGCCTCTGTACACAGTCACCTCTGATGATCACGGGGTCCATGAAGGGCCTGGGCCTCCTAAAATCCAGCACCAGCTCCTTGGTTTTGCTGGTGTTCAGTTGTAGGTGGTTTGAGTCGCACCATTTCACAAAGTCCTTGATTAGGTTCCTGTACTCCCCCTCCTGCCCACTCCTGATGCAGCCCAAGATAGCAGTGTCATCAGCGAACTTTTGCACGTGGCAGGACTCCGAGTTGTATTGGAAGTCCAATGTATATAGGCTGAACAGGACAGGAGAAAGTACAGTCCCCTGTGGTGCTCCTGTGTTGCTGACCACAATGTCAGACCTGCAGTTTCCGAGACGCACATACTGAGGTCTGTCTTTAAGATAGTCCACGATCCATGCTACCAGGTATGAATCTACTCCCATCTCTGTCAGCTTGACCCTAAGGAGCAGAGGTTGGATGGTGTTGAAGGCGGTAGAGAAGTCCAGAAACATAATTCTTACAGCACCACTGCCTCTGTCCAAGTGGGAGAGTGATCGGTGTAGCATATACTGTAGATGATGGCATCCTCCGCTCCCACCTTCTCCTGGTATGCGAACTGCAGAGGGTCGAGGGCGTGGCGGACCTGTGGCCTCAGGTGGTGAAGCAGCAGTCGCTCCATGGTCTTCATCACATTTGACGTCAGAGCAACAGGCTGGAAGTCATTCAGGCCGGAAGTTATTCCTCCACACTAGAGAAAAAATATACAACTCCTTCCTCTCCCTGAGAATACACTAAAAGAATTCAATGTAATAGACTCACCATTTCTGTATGCTGGCAACAGTGGAAACAGCTTGCCTTCCAGTGTCAGTGCATTTTTGAGTGGTAAAAGCATACCTTCTAGTGACAGAAAACTTCCAAATTTTGATTTTTGTGCATAAACATTAGAGCTCTTTCACGTATTGTTTTTATTGCGACAGTTCATCTCATAATTACGGTGCATTTTTTAATTTTTAGTCTTGTGGCAGAGTACCTTCACTTTCTCGTATTAATTCAGTCTTTGAACAAGTACTATTAAAAGGTCTAGATTTCAGTATTTTTGTTTCGACCTCTACTGTTTTGTCTTGACTTGGTTTTTGTCTTTGTGTTTTGGCTCTGGTTATTTAATGACATTTTTGTAAATAACTCTTTGCAATTCTTTTCCAACGATGATTATAGTTAAATTATTGGATATTGAAAACAATTTGCAATGCTCACAATTTCTTTTTTTGTCTTGTATTTTGTTTTTAGTCCTCAAGAAATATTTATTTTGTGAAACATTTGAAGGAAATATGCATTTCCTGGTTTACTGCTTGGAACAATACAGCATTGCTCTCTAACCCATGCTGCTGGGGTGGTTAGTTTGGGAAGAAATAGGTGGTTGACCATCTTACTTGCAGATATTTTGGGCATTTTTACATTTTCATAACTGGCATAACAATGATGGAGTGCTAGAGGGATCTTCACTGTTTGTTGGAATGCCTAAAGAAGGTATGGGAGATCCTCAGTACTAGACATAATAATGTAGCTGTCAGGAGTAGTTGGCACATAATATAAGTAGGGAGTGTATAATTTAAAATGGGGAAAAAATAAGCCGCTTAAATTTAATTTTTTAACCAACTGAATATAAATTGCTATGAAAACAAAGAAGGGCATGCATGTTTTGGTATTTATTTTTAAATATGCAAAGAATGTGCTATCAACACAAAGTAATAAGATATAATGTATTTTTATACATACAACATATATACACAGGCTTTCTGAACACATGTCTACTTGAAATTTCAAACAGTCATAGTATTAGTTTTCCAATTACAGTATAAACTTGGCGTGAAATTCAAATTTTAACCATCTTTGACTGAATAAAATAAATGTAGACCACACAATCATGCAATGCCTAATCTTAAAAAAAGCATGAAAATGAAGAATTTCACACAGCAAAGAGTCATGAGTAAGTATAGTTGGAAGTTTAATTCTAAATTCATGCTAGTGTTCCAATAACAAAAAACTTACAAACCAGGAAAATAGTTTATTTAATGGCAACTGACACTATGGTTTACTTTGTCTTTATAAAAATGTTCCTTATTTATATACAACTCTTGGAAATGTTGTGTAGGAGAGGTCCTTGTGTCTACTGTATCTATGATCTCTAATGCTGTTAAATTAGTCAAGACCACACACAATGATACAAGCATCCATTCATAGAACTAGACATAAAAATGTATTCATTGAAGGCTCCTGGTGGCCAAATAACCCATGTAGTATGGGTGGGCTCAGTCCACAGTAGCCACATGGAGCTGCCAGGTGAACTGTGTATCCACACGGTTAAAGATGATGTAAAATCTGATGCCAATCAGATGACATGACCCATAAAAATATAAAAAACTACTTCTTTGTAATCAGCATTGGCTTTATAACATGCAACATAGCTTTACTATGTGTAGCAATTACATTCATGATGTGCTCTACAGCTATACTCCACAATGAGGAGGGAGAACTTTTCCTTTGGTTTGCCCTTGACTCCACTCTATTGTTTTGGTGGTGCTCCCTGCTAACAATACTCTTTGACCAAACCACCCCAATCACTATTGTTAATTAATGTGACAGCCTCTCTTGAGATGGTGCCATGTGTTGACATAACTGTTGCTCATGTTGGTACTTCAGGACTCATTGGTACTCTAGGACTTGCAGAATGACATTCAAGTGATTTCATTTTTATGTATATTTTCCACAGTTAAGTACTGATTAATTTTGACTGTATTAAGAAAGAATTTTAATCGCAAAAATCCCTCCTGCATATTCTAGTTTACCTGCACCCATGAGCCTTTTGTATGCCTTAAAAGGCAAAATCTTTATGGTAGCACCCATGATTCCTGCCCTTTCAGAGGGATTGAAGGGTTTTATGCAGCACATTGGGACTATGTGCCTTCAGTTGGTTCTGAGATGGTGCTGTCATTGTCAATCCCTTCCATACCTCTCTGTTTCTCTTAGTAATGGACTGAGCATCTTATGTTGACATTGCCAGGGTGAATTTCCCTCATGATGTTAATGCCTAAGCCATAACATTTTCCTGACCACAGTCTCCATGCTGACAACGTCTCCTGTTACAAGACTCAAAGTGCACAGGGTCATATGTATGATTATTATTATTACTGTATTATTATTATTATTATTATTATTGGTCATTGTTCACCTCTGACTGTAACCACCCAAGTAAACATTTTTTGTGTTTGACATCATTTTATTTTAAATGGGGAAATTCACATGATCAGAATTCTAGTAACAGCTTGACAACAGCAGGAAACCACAATAACCCTCTTGAAAATCTCTTCAAGGAGAACCCATTTCACATGACACATGCTGAAAGTTTCTATTGGCTGATTGCCAACACAAATAATATTTAAGATTCTTTGATGTCATTTTATACCATCATGTGGCACTTTTGGCCCATCTAATATGGGGCGGAACCATAACCTTGTTGCAATTATGAGACAAGATACTCTATTCTTACACAGCCTTAAAAATGTTTTGTTCAAACATACTTGTAAAAGGACTGGTTTCTTTATTTGGTTTTACTACAAATCTATGTAAAACTAAAAGTACAAAAAAAAAATGAAGAAGTAACTGTGTATTAAAGTGAAATGTCTACATTTATCTTATGCTGACATAAATAAAAAATGATAAACTATACAGATTTACTGAGATCAAACATTATATGTATGACAAGAAGAATCCCTGGACTCTGATTCCCAGGCTTAAAGATGTTCATGCGGAAAACAATCTGGCAGTTGTAGAAAATTATGGTCTGATGGACAACTGGTCCACAGTGTATTCTGAAGAAACATGAAGACAAAAGTCTAGAGAGTTGAGAATAGTTGCTCTGTAGCTATAGCATATAATGCAAAAGGTGTCTGACAAACAGAAAACATTATAACCTCTCTTTTATATATATATACTAGCTGATTACTCAGTGGCTTCGCTCACTGAGTGCAAGGGAAAAAAATAAAATGTATTTATAAAATAAATTTGTTAATTGCCAATTTTATTTTTTAACAAATAAAGAGCACTTACAATAACATAGAAATCAATATAAACAACATTATTAACATCATTATCATATTAGAATATTAAGAAATATATAAGAAGCACATTGCATATAAATATAAAATTATTAAACAGGAAAATCTGTCTTCTATAATATGCTACCGTGGTTGTTCGTTTGTCTGTCCAGGATTTTAAATCACCTGTAGCTCACAAACCATTTCACCTATTGACTTGAAATTTGGTACACATATACTACATGATGTCTACTATCTGCTTTCGGGGTGAAGATTTTATTACTCTTTTTATCTTTATTTTATTGTAGAATCAACTCTCGGCAGCGCGCAGCAGGGCGTTCGTGAGGCGCATGCATACGGGCGCCGTTCTCATTCCCTACCACCTTTGCTAATCATTCTTGAGGCAGATTGAAGACTTAAGGGCCAGATTAAGTGAAAGATTAAAGAAAGCGTACTAAGTAATTGCAACACAAAAACTAAATTAATCAGTTTTAACGTGAAAAGATGCCGACGAAAGAGAAGCAGAAGGCCGCTAGGGTGGAGTAAAGAAGAGATGCTCAGGAAGCAGCAAGCACATCAACCTCTGAGCAAACGAATGCTAAACATACAGCGAAAGGATGAATACTATGAATGCTCAAGTCAAGTGTATTCAGTGCACATTATCGTGCAGTGCGCCGTTACTGGTATTTTGATAAAAGAATTTGAACAACATATAAGAAGCGTATAAATTATTAAACAGTAAAACATTAACATTTAAGAAGTAAAGATACATTGAGTACTACTGCAGTGCTTTCGGGTATACTACATTTTTGTTTGCCCATAAATACAGTATATAAATTTTTTGGTGTACTTACCCGAGAACACGGGACATATAACTGACCGTGGGAGAAGCATGGATTTTAAACACGCGTTGAGTTCATCTGCTGGTGTCCCTCATGGAATAACTGGTAATGTTTGACGAAAATCTCCAGCGAGTAAAACGACAGTACTTCCCATTATTTTGGTAGGATCTCTGAGATCTTGCATTGTTTGGTTCAAGGCTTCATAAGCTCTTTTATGTGCCATGGTGCACTCATCTGAAACTATTATCTTTGAATGTTGCAAGACTTTTGCCTTTCCAGAGCCCTTGCGTATTTTGGAAATTGGATTTCCGTCGTGAGCGAGGTTTAATGGTAATTGCAATGCCAAATGTGCTGTACGGCCTCCATCTAATAATGTAGAAGTGATTCCCCATGACGCTACAGCCAAAGCTATGTCACCATTTGCTCTCTCGGCAAGAATTGGGTTTATTAAGAATGTTTTTCCTGTTCTTCTGTGGTCATACATAATTTCCGTTTCAAAGCTCATATGTAATTTCCGTTTCAAACGCGAAAAGAATTTTATATATATATTTATATATGTATATATATGTATATATATTATATATATATATATATATATATATACAGTATATATATATATATATATATATATATATATATATATATATATATATATATATATATATATATATATATATATACACAGTATGCCGTGTATATAGAGTGTAAATCAAAAGTATATGAGCACAATTTGATTTTGCACTGTTCCAACAATGTCATTTGATGTAAGGGTCACATATATTTTATAAAACCAACGGTTTTGTAAGAAAGCATTATTCATAAATGTTGATGTTAAGCTCTTATTTTTCATGTTTCTACATAAAAATTATTCTTGGAGGCTTCAGTGCATCAGTAAGTAAGCAAGTCATTTGCTTTGAAGTGAAAACCCATAGTAGAATCTGCTGTCAAATACATTGTGACTTCACTCTGACAATAAACCAAAATGCACATAGATACATACTTTTTTAGTGAGCCATCTTTTTTTTCAGAAAAGTAGCTTTTTACATGCCTACCCATGTACAATGCTAAAAATAATGCATAAGTAATGTATTAAGACAAATTGCCCAACTGACAAAGGACTGCCAGAACAATAATCAGCAAAATCAGTATATACAGTAGGAAATATGTATGGTAGAGTGCATGCTTCAAAAAAGGAACCCACACAAGTAATTGAAGAACCCCTTAAAACATCATTATGGATATCCAGATGGCAGTAAGTCATAACAATTTAAAATGTGCCCTGCTCAGAAATTATGTTATTCTTACAACAATGACGTGACAGAGATTTTTTAAATAAAGGACCAGAAGAAGAGACATAAGCCAAAAGATAAGCAAAGATTCATAACCAGGAAATCAATTAAACACTGATAGATAGATAGATAGATAGATAGATAGATAGATAGATAGATAGATAGATAGATAGATAGATAGATAGATAGATAGATAGATAGATAGATAGATAGATAGATACTTTATTAATCCCAAGGGGAAATTCACACTGTCATCAAACCAAAATCAAAATCCTAAATTGAAGTAGAAAATTCATAGAACAAGTCATTTACCAGGGGCACCACCTAAGCGAATACACTAATCTTTAGTTATTTATCCACACAGTCAGATAAACAGGAAATGCTGTCCAAATAAATAATGACATAGCTGACCATAACAATGAAGCAACAGCCACTCCAAAAAATGGCGGCCTCTGTGAAAACAAAATGATACATAAAAAAGATGGTAAAAATATTACAACTTTTAAATAACACTTTCTGAAAGAAAACTGCATTCATATTGAGAATCTTTGGGTTAAGTAAACCCTAACTATACATCTTTTCTTTCTGAAAATATCTCTGAAAAGGCACAAAATATTAAAACAAAAATTCAAACCACAACATTTGTAGAGACTGAGAAAAATGTCAGAAATATCACTAGGCTGAAACATACTGTATATGGGGTGGCACAATGGGTAGTGCTGCTGCCTCGCAGTTAGGAGACCTCGGTTCGCTTCCCGGGTCCTCCTTGCGGGAGTTTGCATGTTCTCCCTGTGTCTGCGTGGGTACTCTGGTTTCCTCCCACAGTCCAAAGACATGCAGGTTAGGTGCATTGGCGATCCTAAGTTGTCCCTAGTGTGTATTTGGTGAGTGGGTGTGTGTGTGTGTCCAGAGATGGGCTGGCGCCCTGCCTGGGGCTTTGTTCCTGCCTTGCGCCCTGTGCTGCCTGGGATTGGCTCCAGCAGACCCCTGTGACCCTGTGTTAGGATATAGCGGGTTGGGAAATGACTGACTGACTGGAACATATATGCCCTGTTACATGTTATGAAGGGGCAGATGTCAAGTTGCTACTAGATTTGACTCGCTCTTTAGCTCTGAATCATGGCTTGGGATCGGTATCTCAAGGGACTTCCTGATATTAGAAATAATTCTAGGAATTGTCCCAGAAGTAGCCTGTACCTCTAAAAGACTTTTTTTTGGCAGCTTCTGGCAAATGTCAATAAAGAGGGCTGTTGTTAGCCCATCATAAAGAGTGAATAAATCTAGTTGACCTCTAAAAGCCGTGCTTTCTATGATATATGTCATCATCGACAATACCTTCTAGTACAGCAAGTGCAGCTAAGGTGCCTTACTCTCCAAAGATTTCCGTCAATATATATAATTTGCAGACTACCCTAATTAGTCAATAATGATGTCAGACTTGTGAGGCAAATGTCACAGTTTCAATAAGTGATATTTGAAATAAAGCTATAACGAGTGGTTTGTTCTTATAGTTCATAACAACACAACACATACAATACAATTTATTTTTATATAGCCCAAAATCACACAAGAAATGCCACAATGGGCTTTAACAGGCCCTGCCTCTTGACAGCCCCCCAGCCTTGACTCTCTAAGAAGACAAGAAAAAACTCCCAAAAAAACCTTGTAGGGAAAAAATGGAAGAAACCTTGGGAAAGGCAGTTCAAAAAGAGACCCCTTTCCAGGTAAGTTGGATGAGCAGTGGGTGTCAAACATATTCTAGTATTGCACATATTTTTTACTGATATCAAATTAAAAAAGTCCTATTTCTTGCTCTCAACAGTCTTTTATTCATCAGCTGGCCTATATCAATATGTTAATATTATTCTTATTTTGGTTATCCATTTTCATTTAGGTTTTAAGGAGTTCAGATTTAATATATTTTTTTGTATGTTTTACTATTGCTTTTTGTACAAATTTTTGATTCTCATGAAAAGGTGTATATGTAGAAAGAAAGGTTTGTATGCATACCTTTTAGTTTGAAGTCTATTTCAGCTATTAAATCCCCAGCTTGTACATTGATTTTCATACAAGATGAAATATATGGAATTTAAGATCAAATCTGTTTGCATGCAACGCCGGTTTTGAGAGAAAATGGAATCAGGAGATGCCATGTAGAAGTCAGAATTCACTCAGAGGTCATAACCAGGAAGATAAAAATCAAAACAAAGCTTAGGACATGCAGCCAGAATCATGAACAAAGAACAGAGCAGTAAGTCATAAATCAAAAAGGGATACATGTTACCAGAACCAAGAAACATGAGAGGTAAATCCTAATCAAAAAGACAGAAACAAATGGAAACCAGTAAACTAAATAGCTAACAATGAAAAAAAAGTTTTTTCTTATAGGAATCCAAATCTTGGATAATTAGGTAAGTCAACTTTTTAAAATGTCATGCTCTTGATGTCATGATACACAAACACCAGGAACCACTTCCCTGGCAACCAGTCTCCAACACAGTGGTGTTTATAAGGAAAACAAGATGGTGCTGCAGGAAAAGGTGAATCGTTTTTAAAAATGTTAGAAAGTTCAAGTTCAAAGTTTATTGTCATGTACACAGTAAGGAAACATGTTTCCCTGTACAATAAAATTCTTTCTTTGATGTCCACACCAAATGACAAAACCAACGTATAAAGGTAAACATAAATAATAAGTAGCAGATAGATAATAAGTAACAGAGGCAGCATAAAGTATAAAAACAGAATAGAAATATAAAGTGTAATGTAGTGTAAAGTGCAGGTAGGTGTGTGACAGACCAAGTTGTGTCAGGTAGATAGAATGAGGTGAACCATGGTTATAAACTCCAATCAGTTATTTAGGAGTCTAATAGCCTTGGGAAAGAAAGAGTTCTTTAGCCTGGAAGTCCTGCATTTCATATTTCTATACCTCCTGCCTGAGGGTAGAAGTGTGAACAGTTCGTGTTGGGGGTGGGTGGGGTCCCTGAGGATCGAGGGAGTTCTCCTTTAGACTCTGCAGTTGTAGATGCTCTGCAGAGAGGGCAGTGGGGTCCTGGTGATCTTCTCAGCAGTCTTTACCACTCTCTGCAGGCGTTTGTGGTCCATAGCAGTAGTGTTGCTGTACCATACGGTGATGCAGCTGGTCAAGATGCTCTCAACAATGCAGCTGTAAAGGTTGCAGAGGATCTTAGTCGACATAGCAAACTTCCTCAGCCTCCTCAGAAAGTACAGCTGCTATTGAGCCCTCTTGACTAGCTGTGCGGTGTTAAGTGTCCAAGTGAGATCCTCACTGATGTAGACGCCCAGGTATTTAATGCTGCTCACCCTCTCCACTTCAAACCCTCAGATGAACAGTGGCCGGTGAGGTCTCCTCTCCTTCCTTATGTCCACTATCATTTTCTTTGTCTTGTCTGTGTTGAGGGTGAGGTTGTTGTCCACAACGAAGCAAAAGATGAATTTAACCACTAGATTCCATGGTCTTAGAAACTCCAAAAATAATACTCAAATAATTTTTAGAGTCCAAGGTAAAGATGGAAAAATTATTTTTTTTATGCCTGATTATGGCATCGTCATTGTTTTGCCAACCAATTTTCTCTATGTCTTTTGTGCATTTGTGTATATTTTTACACTGAATCTTCGTACTTTTGTAAGTGGAATTTTATTGCACTTGTTGCAGCAAAAAATATTTTTAAAAAGCCAATAAATGTACATGCATCTGCAACTCTTGTACACCAGTACTTTATATTTTGTGTTGCTAATATGCATTGCTTGTATCATTATTACACTTTAGGATGAATTTATAATAAAGCCTAAAATTTTCCTAAATATTAGATCATTTTTTACTGAATAGCTAAGTTCGTTAAAATCAAATCTATTTGGTAGAATGCTTTGACTACTTTTACCTAAACCTGGATTTTGGACTACTTGTGATCTCCTTGCTTCCTCACTTCTCTGAGTTAATCGAGAACTTATTCTATATAGTAACTGCACAAGGGATTGTGGAGAAATGCTGTTCATCTGCACATAGAAGAAGGTAGCGGTAACCAGGGATGGTAATGGCACAAGAAGAATGTAGAAGAGCGCTCAATGTGATATTAAAAAACAGGGACCAGTACTAGTATAATTTATTAAATAATAATAATTCATTACATTTATATAGTGCTTTTCTCAGTACTCAAAGCGCTATCCACACAGGGAGGAACCGGGAAGCAAACCCACAACCTTCCACAGTCTCCTTACTGCAAAGCAGCAGCACTACCACTGCGCCACCTGTGAGGTGGCAGACATTGGGATTTTGTGCACATGCTGCTCATAGTTTTCAGCTTGATACCTATGCACAGCTCTGGAAATGTGGTGCCCATTTCATTTTGCCACTCCCTTGTTATCAAACGTAATTCATAACAGGCAAGAATTCACAAGCCACTGCCATTATGTTGGTTGGCAGGTGCCTACACCCTTCCTGCTATTAAACAAACTGCCAACTGACAATATTTTTATGGTTCTGTGCACTCAAATGATCAAAACATGCCATTTTTTTATCTGTATGGTCAAAACATCCATTCATATTCTCAGATTGAGTGTTTCAAGGAAAATGATTGGATAGCCTGGCTGCTTTGTTAAGAGATACATTAAAGGAAATAAACTGAACAATCATAAAAACACAATCAGTCAAGTTGTCATGATCTGAGTTGGTTTTAAATTTTTTGCAGTCACTCCTAAAATAAGTAGGCTTTGGGATGCCAAGGGACACAATGGGTTTATTTATTTTCATTTAGTCATTTTGTTTATGTTATTGGCGTGCCACCATTTTGTGCATTCTGTTTAGTCTGGTCACCAACAAAGAAAAGATTTGCACTTTAACAAATTATTTTGTTAACTGACTCCAAATTTTTCTTACATTTTTGCTCTTTTTATGTGATATTGTTTTGGTCTTTGATTCCTCTGCTACATTCTTTTATTTATCATTTTGGTTTCACCTCTTCAGTATTGTCTTCCTGGTATTGACATTTGTCTGCTGGTAAAATCCCAATCCATCTCCAAATTCCATTCTTATTTAAGTGCTGTTGCCTCCCAGCATACACGTACACAAATAAGATAAAGTCATAATATTTCAAAAAATAGATTCCACAAAAATACATTAACAAAGAACAGAAACAAGGTTGAGATGTTAATAAACAGTGAAAACACAGGTATACAAAGTACTAGGGCTTGAGAAAGTAAAATTAGTGTTAACTCAATGATGGAGAATAAATTTTTGAAACGACTCTAATGAAGTTATAAGGCTAGTTTTGGGTAATAGCCACATCCAAAGTGAGGCATCATAATCATAAGCACACTTGTGTCAGTATTTGCTTTGTTCTTTTTGTGTAAAATATTCTAGCCTTGAGGGCTAGTTTACAATAAAACATTAATGCCGTTGGACTTTAGTACCAAACACACTCAAACGCACGCACACACACACACACACACGCACACCAGTCTGCTGATGATAATGTGTTCTGTTGGTTAAAGGGTTAAAGGCATTAAAGAAAATAATTTATATGAAAATGACTTCAAAGCCTATACAGTACTAAGCCTTGTGATGAGTAAGATTCAACAGGGAAAATTCCTATCAATACATGACATGTTATGTTAAATCAATTTGAGGTTCACAGTGTTGTGTTTCTTCCATGTTAAATCTGCTTCATGTCTGGCAGATTTTATTTTGCCTTCATTGTAGTAATAGCCAAGGAGAGTGGCTTGGGTTTTAAACCATGCATAGATATCTCAATATAGCTTCTGCACCTTAAGAACAAAGCAAATTACAGTTCACTAACTTCACGCCCTCTATTTCTGTACAGAGAGCAACATCAAGGAAACTGATAAGACTAAATTATGTTTAGTTTAAGGTTTTACATTTCAATTTAGCCTCGGGCTTTTGAGACATTAGGGCCTTAATCTAAATCCTGGTCAGTGCATTCTCCCAAGAGCATAAATGAAGGTTTATTAGCATCTCAGTGGTTGCCTCAGTAATGACAAAACAGTTGCTCATTACTGGTCATTAGATTCATATTACATTTATTTGCAATAGCAATACATCTTCTTTTCATACATGCATGAAAAACAACAAAAGTGATGTGACACCCTCTGCATCAAAAAAAAAAAAAAAAAAAAAAAAAACAGCCACAATGGAGCAAGGCTGTTATGGATCACTGTGTAAGGAATCGTAATTTTGTTACATCCATTGACAAATTATAGCTGTGTATCCACAGTTTACTGAAATCTCTTTCTATATTTGAATGCTGTATAGCACAGTGTTTTTTGAAATAAGTAAATGCATACATAAATATATGTTGTTTTTATAATTCATTACATGAGGTGTATAGAGATGTTATTCATAGATTTAATTATTAATTAATTACTCTGGACATAAACAAATACGAATGCAAATGTATATAAATGTCAAACACTTTCTGATTTTTTAACTGTTTTATGCTTTTCTATGCCTGTTGTCTAGGAAAATTGTTAAATAAAAGTAAAATTAATTAAACTAAAAATGGCCAAAACTGTCAAACTGAAACTAATACAGACTACTATGGACACTAAAAATCTGAATTATTTTTTATATTAGTGTTGTAAATTTGCAACACACCAAAAAGTATTTACATTAGACAGTTTTGTGCTATAAACTATGTAAAGCACACATTTTAAAGTAGCAATTCCTAATATAAAAATTAAATAATAACATTAATATGAACCTCATAATCTGTTCCCGTATTAAGTTAGTTGCTTTATTTTCTGTTATGTAACTAAGACATCCAAAACTTGTACATGCCCTCAAACTTTACATAAAAAAATTTAATAACAACAGTACACCACCATAAGTGATCACATGCAGAATCCAATAAAATATTTAGGTTATTCCACAGACTTTCAACACAGAATGTTACTGCCAGGTAAGACCTTGGTGTGGAGAACATGCTGAAATATGACAGTTTTTCTAACCAGATTCTAAATGCATCTCTGCACATATTTAAAGGTTTTGGAGAAACTAAAACCAGTTTTGAAGACAGCTGCCAAAGGCATGTGATCTGAAGAGCAACAGAGTGAGGCAGAGTCAGACACACACGCTGCAGCAGAGGTGATTTACAGTAAGGATGGAGGTGTGTCCAGTGTCACCCTCCTTCCCAAGTTACAACAAGAAGGAACAGCAACTTGGCTTTTGAGGTGAATCATTTTTGATCCATTTAGATGCATCCATTGAACACCCAATGTGCAACTATGAGGACTCTAAAGAAACAGACAATTTTAATAAGATCTGATTATAGTACATCTCAGTCATCCTATTCTCATAGCAAGCTAGGTATTTCAAGAAGGTTCCAGCTAAACTGAGCAAGGAGGCATGATCAGTTGGATCAAGGCTTTCTCCACAATCTTAAGCTTAAGTCAGGGATGTTATAGTTATTGACTGCTAAACTGTGCCTATGTTTTAGCAATTGAAAATGGGTCTAAAATATACACTATATTGCCAAAACTATTGGGACTCCCCTCCAAATTATTGAATTCTTGTGTTCCAATCACTTCCATGGCCATAGGTGTATAAAATCAAGCCATTTAGGCAGCTGCTTCTGCCAACATTTGTGAAAGAATGGGTTGCTTTCAGGAGCTCAGTGAATTCAAGCATAGTACCGTGATAGGATGCCACCTGTGCAATAAGTCCATTCATGAAATTTCCTCACTAATAAATATTCAACGGTCAACTGTAAATGGTATTATAACAAAGTGGAAGCAATTGGGAACAACAGCAACTCAGCCATGAAGTGGTAGGCTGTGTAAAATCACAGAGCGGGAACAGAGCATAAGGCGCACAATGTGCAGAAGCCACCAGCTTTCCACAGAGTCAATAGCTACAGACCTCCAAACGTCATGTGGCCTCCAAATTAGCTCAAGAACAGTGCATAGAGAGCTTCATGGAATGGGTTTCCATGGTCAAGTAGCTGCATCCAAGCCTTACATCACAAAGTGCAATGCAAAGTGTCGGATGCAGTGGCGTAAAGCACACTGCCACTGGACTCTACAGCAGTAGAGACATGCCATCTGGAGTGATGAATCACACTTCTCTGTCTGGCAATCCGGAAGGTGCTTCAAGAATATGGGGCTGAAGTGCTGCTCTTGTGTGCTATTCATTCCCTATATGAACAGAGCAGTGTACAGATACTTGACGTTTAGTAGGATTTAGTTGGACTCCATCTTGTCACCAGTCCTGTGTTTGGTTTTCATGGAAAGGATATGAAGGTACAGCCAAGGATGTAAGGGTGTCTTGTTTTGGAGGCCAGGGATAGCATGGTTGCTTTATGCAGTGTGACAGATAGGGGCGCTGTCGGCCCCTTGAACCCTCAGACAATACGTTCTGATACCAGGTAAAAGTTCAAATATTATCCATCCATCCATCCATCCATTTTCCAACCCGCTGAATCCGAACACAGGGTCACGGGGGTCTGCTGGAGCCAATCCCAGCCAACACAGGGCACAAGGCAGGAACCAATCCTGGGCAGGGTGACAACCCACCGCAGGACACACACACCCACACACCAAGCACACACTAGGGCCAATTTAGAATCGCCAATCCACCTATTGTATTGTGGAGTGTAGGTGCTTTGTGCACATTACTATTATAATAAATAATAATATTTGGACTCCCACAGTCCAAATATTATTATTTATTATAATAGTAATGTGCACAAAGAACCTACACTCCACAATACTCAATAATCACAAACACTAATCAATAATACAATACACAATCCTCCACTCCCAGCAGCTCAGTCAACATTCCTCCCAAATCGGCTCACTGATGGGATCTCCCCCAGTCCTTTTAAAGTCCTTGACCCGGAAGTGCGTCTGTCCCTCAGTCCACGTGACTTCCTAGCACTTCCGGGTCAGATCAAAACTCTTCTTTTTCTTCAGCCCGGAAGTACTTCATTTCTTCCATCCTCGTAACGAGGTAGTACTTCCAGGCTATAATGAAAATATAAACCCTTGTGCCTCCCTGCAGCATCCGCTGGCGGCCCCCATGGTATCCAGCAGGGCTGCAAGGGAAAACTCCAATATCCATGATGCCCTGCAGGAATTCGGGGCACCTCCATGTTGCAGGGAGGGCTCCATCTGGCAGCTTGGGGGTATTGGCCAGGATAAACTGCCAACAATCTCTCACAGAAGATAATGTGGTCCTCTTTACCTCATCTGACTGTGACCTTTGGCATACACTCAAGTGATTCATATGCCAAAAGTGTAGCAACATCGATGGGAATCAGCCCCTCCAAGTCTAAGGTCATGGTTTCTCTCTTGGAAAAGAGTGGATTGTTCCCTTCATGTAAGAGAGTAACAATGTCCTTTAGCAGAAGGCTTTAAGTACAGTAATCCCTCACTTATCGCGGGAGATAGGTTCCAAGGCCAACCGTGATAACTGAATTTCCGCGAAGTAAGGACACCATATTTATTTAATTATTTAACGTGTATTTGGACGTTTTTAAACCCTCCCTGTATTGTTTACAACCCACCCTTTACTCTATTAATAACAGGGACAACTGCTAAGCAATATGAAATCGGTAGATAAGTTTACACTTACTGTATAGTGAAGTACACGTAGCTATATATGACGTGATGATGGTGATGAATATGCTGCGCAGTAAAAATGATGATGATGAAGGTGATAATCCCCTGAATGCAGTAGCAAGAGCACGTTAATGCTGAATGAGTGAGATGAGACTTCCTGGTTAATGCAGCACTCCGTCGCTGAGCCAATCAGCAGCACACAGGAACTTAACTGTGTGCTCTAATTGGGTAGCTTCTCAGCCATCCGCCAATAGCATCTCTTGTATGAAATCAACTGGGCAAACCAACTGAGGAAGCAAATACCAGAAGTAAAAAGACCTATTGTCCGCAGAAACCCGCGAAGCAGTGAAAAATCCGCGTTATATATTTAGATATGCTTACATATAAAATCCGCGAAGTCATGAATCTGCGAAAAGTGAACCGTGAAGTAGCGAGGGATTACTGTATCTCTGGATCTTGTTTTTGAATGAATGAAAAAGTGATTGTGAATTGGACATGTGAATGAGAGCGGCAGCAACTAAACAGGAGAACCAGAGTAGTCTCTGCTCCTCTGGATTGAGAGGAGATATTTGAGGTTGTTTGGGCATGTTGTAAGGATGCCAAGCAGAGCTACTCTGGGCACATCTCATTGGGCGGAGACCCTGTGGCAGACCAAGGATATGCTGGAGTGTTTATCTCCTGGCTGAGTTAGGAATCCCTGAGAATTCTCCAGGAATCTATAGCTGGAGACAGGAATGTCTGGACTGACCTGCTTGGCCTACTGCCACTGTGACCCTTTCCAGGAAAAGCAGTTGAGAAGTTTCAGTGAGATAAGGAGATGAGTCTAAAATACAAAACAAAAGATAAACTAACAAGACAGAGGAAGCAACACGCAAGGCATTCCCATTTTATATTGCTGCCATATTTTATATTAAGAAGATTTTTTTTTCTAAACAAAATGAACATCATGCAAATAGAATCCTTTTGATGATCGGCACAGGCATGTCAACAATCATATACAGTAATTACAAACAAGGCACAGTATTCTACAAAGTTTAAAAATCTGTATTTAAATTGTTCATGCTGAGGTATTCACTGTCAATAAACAAAGACAAATCACTTAATGGATTTAATCAAACTATGCCCACTTTAAAAAAAGCATTTAGTTTTAGTATTATCGTAAACAAATTCTCCATCCTTGAAACATACCAAAAAGCAGTTATAAATTTGACCTTAGGTTGTCTTGTAATCTTTATAAAATGTGGTACATGACAGACAGCTCTTCATAGGCAGGGTGGGTTGGTGGCTAAACTAAGCTTTTCAGTTAACAGTAGATGCTGACATGACAAGGGAACAGAGTCCATAACTTTGACAAGCCTCAAGAAGATTCAAGAAATGTGAGAATTTCTGAGAAGAAGGGGAAATAGGAGTCCCCTCCCTCGCAAAAGTTAGTTCTTTTTCTTTGTTTTTGCACTGTTTTAGACTGTGTCAGCAGTGTTGCAGTTATGGGAGAACGCAGAAAGGCTGTGTCACATCTCCAGTTTGTATAAATTGTTTTATGATGCATTTCCCATGTCCCTTAGCATCAGGAAAGTAAAATAAGACCCTCATTTAGCTTTTTTTGTATGGTATTGTCATTAATCATTCTAATATTAGCAAGTCTATGATTTGGCTGAACTTTCATCACTATGTCCTTCCAATACATTGCTTTCTACAATGTGTTTCTCTCTTCTTAATCCATTTTCTATTTTAGCTTCCACAGAACATTTTGATGTGGATTGAAATTCATTTGATACAGTATGTCTCCTTTCAAAATTTTCTGATGCAGTGTAAGTCTGATAATTATTTAAAAGTGCATAGCAAACACTTTAATCTCAGTACTGCAGTAAAATCATCCTTTTTTCATGCTTTAATCATATAGTTATGTAGAAAATTGAAGAAAATAGAAAACTGCACTTTTATCACCTTTTGAAGTCAAAACCCATTCAAAGACAAAGTAGTTTTCAGTAATTGTTTTTGGACATTTTATTTGCTGCCACATTGACAATGATATTAAAACATCATGCCAATTAATATTCTCAAAAAAAGTACTTACACTAAGTAACTTATTTCATATACAGTAAAGGATTCTTCATGTTAAATCAAGCAAATACATTTGCAAACACAGCGTTTTCAATAAGGCAATAATACTGTGTGTAAGCTTTGGATGTAGAAAGTTGAACTAAGTAAGCAGTATAGCATTGTTAGTGAGGGCGAAGGCCAACTGGGAAGGCAGTGATTCAATGTGGCAGCAAGATGACAAGGTGTTTATCTCTGTCAGGGGAAAACAAGGGATGAAAATCTGTTTCAAAATCTGTTCTCCAGATTGCTGTGTGTCTGGCAAAAAGGATAAGAAAGTTTACCTTAAGCTCTAAAATTAGCCAGCAACACACTTATTCAATCAGCCTCTTAAACTTCTACCTCCTCCTATAAAGGAAAATGATTTAGTTACATCAAGAGACTTAGTTTGGACTCCTTTTAAGACCAATTAAAATAAATAAATACATACATACATACATATATACATACATACATACATAAAATGATTTTATTGAATGTGGTATGTTTCATCATGAGTCATCAGAACTGGATGTTGTTATAATCAGAATTGTAGAAATGTGATTACAACCTTAATGAAAAAAAAAGCCTCAGAAAAACATTTTTAATTTATGATTACTTCAAAGTACACAATAATGCTTTTTTGTTGTAGAAACATGCAGAAAATCAATATGTAAGTTCAGAAATTTATTAAACCAAAAATAAAAAAATGAGTACAGTTGTGGTCTGCCCCAAGCTTTGCTTTGAATAAATCAAAACACAAAAAAGTGTAAATATTCAGTGCCGTGTACAACAAATATAATTTGATCATCACTATGATTGATGCTTTTATATTTATAAGTTATACTAACATATATGTGATTTTATTACAGTCCCGTCAAATAAACACACTCAGGAGCCACTTGTTCGGGGGAGTCTTCCAAATGCTGACCGGCTTTTTATAGAATATGCCACGATATAAACGGTGCCCTACCGCCGCCTGTTGTCTGGGTCACGGGGACACCTCCAAAATAACAAAGATAATTCACCTTCGTCCTATCTACCTCTTTAACTGTTCGTTCCCTTCACCATTTGGTGCTGTCTTCCTTTTGCTCCAGCAACAACTACCACTTCTGGCCACCACCTCCCGGATTCCTGTCACTCAACTCTCTCTCTCTAGGGAAGTGCCCCAAGCTGTTACAAAAAGTGTTCCCCCAAGACTCCACCCCAACACTGCTTCCACTCCCTACAGCCCATGCAATGGCAAGACACGTCACACTGCCCCCTCCTCAGCTCCTCGTCCCCAAGGAAGCACATAATCATGCAGCAGTCTTTACTAGCATGGGCGTCTGTTAGTGGAGTCATGCAGGGCAAGTCATGTAACATCTGAGTCAGGATTTGTGGAAGGTGTTGTGGCAGTCATGGGTGCAGGTTGTGAAGGAGCACAACCTCTGTAGCTGGCCAGACGGTCCTGATGCAAAAACACTCTCCTGCTCGGAGGTGGTAACTGGACCTAGTAAAGAACATCTCCCACCTGTTCCAACACCTGACAGGGTCTCACCCAAGGACTGTCCAGCTTTGGAGAGCGTACCTTCTGTCTTTTTGGCCCATACACCCAAACTTGATCAACAGCTTGAAAAGGCTGCCCCCGAACCCGAATGTCATAGTGGCACTTCTGTTTCTCTGCTGCTACTCTTATCCGGCCCCTTGCAAAGTTATGTGCCACCTCCAATCGATCCTGCAACTTGTGAGCATAGTCAGGGCCTGGAGGTTCAGCTGGGGTGTCAAGGGAAACACGCAGCTCTCATCCCAGCATTAATAAGGCAGGGGTGCATCCACAGGATTCCTGCACAGCTGATCGGCAGGCTATTAGAACCAGAGCCAGCTGCTGGTCCTAGTCCTTTTGATCTTTAGAGGTAGTAAGAGCCAGCTGTGTGGTCAGAGTCTGGATAAACCGCTCGGCTAGCCTATCACTTTGGGTGTGCAGAGGGGTGGTTTGGGTTTTCTGGATGCCAAGCCTCTCACATACTTTTTGAAAGACCTGGCTTTCAAAGTTTCTCCCTTGGTCTGAATGCAGTTTGACAGGAATCCCAAACCGGCTAAAGAATCCTGAAATTAGAGCTTCAGCAACAGTCTCAGCTTCTTGATTAGGCAGTGCATAGGCCTGGGGGCACTTGGTAAAATAGTCCATCACGACTAAAACAAACCGATTCCCCATCTCTGAGCAGGGAAATGGCCCAAGAATGTCAATTGCCACCTGTTCCATTGGAGCCCCTACCTGATACTGTTGTAGTGGGGCAGTAGACCTTCCTTGGGGCCCTTTCCTGGATGCGCATAAATCACACCTGCGGCAGTAGTCCTCAACACTGCGCCTGCACTGTCCCCAATAAAACGCCTGCCTCACGGGCCTTAAGGTCTTGGTGACTCCACAATGACCAACTCCGAGCGCTCCATGCATGTTCCTCAGGATCTCTTCACTCAGCTGTTGTGGTACAACAACCTGCCACTTCCCTTCTCCAGTCACAGGGTCCCTCCACTGTCACTTCAATACCCCCTCTTCCACAACCAAGCTGTCCCACTGGGACCAAAGACACTTAATTGCAAGTGACTCAAATGCCACTTCCTCCCAGCAGGGACGATGCTTTTCCTCTTTCCAGTGGAGGACCTTCTTGACCTCGGGGTCACATTCCTGACTGACTCGCCACTCTTGGGCACAACCTGGCACTGAAAGAGCTTGGCACTGAACCTTATCAGGATCCTCACAGCTTTGATCTTGATGCTCCCTTCACTTACAATAGGCACACCCCTGATCTGTGCAGGGTCATCGAGACAGAGCATATGCATTTTTGTGTTGCTCTCCAGGTCGATGCTCTATTCGAAAGTGGTAAGTCTGAAGCTCCTTCAACCAGCGAGCAATCTGACCCTCAGGTTCTCGAAAAGACAGTAACCACAGGAGAGCTGCATGATCACTGCGGACTATAAAACAGAGGTCACACAGGTAGTGATTGAAGTGACAAACAGATTCCACCAGACCACAAAACAGAGGCCACACAGGTAGTGCTTGACGTGACAAACAGATTCCACCAGGGCAAGGAGCTCCCTCCGAGTCACGCAATAATTCCTCTCAGCTCTTCTGAGAGCACGGCTATAGTAAGCCACCACACGCTCTCCCTCTGGGTGCTGCTGTGACAGCACAGCCCCTAAGCCCACATCACTGGCATCGGTGTCAAGGAGGAACGGCAGGTCAATATTGGGTGGAGTCAAGATCGGTGCACCGCAAAGGGCTCCTTTCAATTTACAGAAGGCGGCTTGTTGGTCGCCCCCACTGGAATGCTTCATCTGGGCTCAATAAATGGTGCAAGGGTGCAGCAATAGTGGCAAATTCAGGTACAAATCGCATATAGTAAGAGGCCAGTCCAAGAAATTCTCGAATCTGCCTTCGATCCTGTGGCTCTGGCCACTCTTGCACAATAGATACCTTATCTTTCTCTGTGGTGACACCTCTTTGACTCACATGGTGACCCAGAAATGACACTTCTCTCCGGAGAAGATGGCACTTATCAGGATGAAGTTTAAGGTTGGCCACACAAACCTTCTGCAGAACCTTCCTCAAGGACTCCAGAGCCTCCTGGAATGCCATGAACCAGTAAATCATCCAAGTAGACAAGGCATTGAGTACCAGACATACCTGCCAATACCTTATCCATTAACCATTCAGATGTAGCTGGAGCATTGCAAAGACCATAAGGCATAACTCGAAACTTCCAGAGTCCCTTTCCTGTGGAGAATGCAGTCTTAGGTAGAGATTCAGGTGTTAGTGGCACCTGCCAGCAGTCACTGCGCAGGTCTAGTGATGAAAACCAGGCTGATCCTGCCACCAAATCCTCTTGGCTCTTCAATGTGAGGCAACAGATAGGAGTCCTTGATGGTTGCAGCATTTACCCGCCGGTAATCAACACTAAAACGCCACTTGCCATCCTTCTTGGGGACAAGGACCACAGGAGAGACCCAGGGAGACTCAGAGGGTTAGATAATCCCAGCCTGTCTCATCTCCTGCAGAATGTTCTCAGCTGCTGTTTGCCTAGCCAGTGGTATACGGTGGGGGTGCTGTTTAATAGGGGAAGCACTCCCAGTATTGATGTCATGCTGCACAAGATGAGTCTGGCCAACATCATCTGCGGAGGTAGCAAAACGGTCCCTAAAGTCATGTAACAACCGCCAGAGCTGGCGCTGTTGCTTGTGTGTTAACCCTTTCTTGTTGGCATTCCAAGCAGTGCGGACAACCTTCATTGCTGGTACTGGTTGAGTGATGTTAGTGGGAATAGGCACATGTTCTTCTTGGGGAGCTTCCACTGATGGTTCCCTTCTGCCTTGCTGGTGCCCTAACAAGGGGAGTGTCCCAATGCCTTGAAGATACAGAGTCCCCATTTGAAGATCTGTTCACACTCCAGCTGCTTGTAAGAAATCAAGTCCCAAGATACAGGAGTTGTTAATATTAGCCACCCAGACATTGTGCACCCACCGCTTCTCAGCAATACAAATGTCTACTTGTGCTCTGCCTAACATGGGGGTCATCTCACCTGTAGCCATCATCAACATAGTAGAAATGGCTGTACATAGGACCGCCACATCCAGCATGTTAGGATGGATAATAGATGCAGTTGACCCTGTATCCACCAGTGCCTTGCATACATGGCTGTCAATCAAAACTGAAAGGTGACAGTAATCTCCTTCACCCAACTGACCAACAGGGACTGTTCTTGGGGTCAGCGTCATCCCTCCTACACCTGTCCCTTGTTGTTTTCTGGTACAGTGCTTACTTGGGAATCCTCTTGTTTAGCCCTACTGGGGCAGTCATGCTGCAAGTGTCCATGTTGTCTACAGTACAAGCAGCGGGGTGGGCACATTAGGCTTGAAGGATTCCTGAATTTCTGTATGGTATTCACTGGAGCCACCACCTCATAGTCTTGTTCTACATCTATGACCTTAGTTTGCTGGATACCCTCTCTAAGTATTTGTTCTGCCTCCTGGGCTGCAGACAAAGCTTGTTCCAAGGTCTCAGGCTTAGCGAAATGGACTTGCTGTCTGAGATATGGTGGGCTCAAACCCCGCAGAAATGCCTCCTTAGTCAACTCTGCCTGCACTGTTCTGTCGAAATGGGGATAACCCTGTCACACTAGAGACTGTACATCTGCTGCAAATGCCCCCAGGGCCTCAGTTGTCCTGCAAACCTTCTGCTCCAGCTGTTATCTTATTGCAGTCACAGCTTCTACATGGCCAAATTGTCGCTCCAATGCAATTTCCAAAGCATGGGCATTTAACAGCTCATCTTCTGGCACATCCATCAGTGTCACCAATGCATCAACATCCAATGCTGCAACCAGCTGCACAGCTTGGTCCTCCAAACTCCAGCCATTTGCCCTGGCAATCATGCGAAAATGGGTGTTGTATGCTTCCCAAGACCCAGTTCCATCAAATCTGCCAATCTTTAACACAGTCACACCCATCTGTTGTGTCTTTATTCCAGCACTCACATGCACCGCCTTCCTATCCACCCTCAGCCACGTGTTCTCCAAGCAGCATAACAGTTCTGTGTAGCCACGGCGCCCTTCGCGCAATCCTTCAGCCAACACGTTTATTGCCTCTCCATCTATGTGTGTCAACAACTGCCCTGCTCCATAATCCTCCATCCATCCGTACGTATTTGCTAAATAAAGGAAGTGCTGTTTAAATTCCTATCGCTCTGTCCAGCCTCGCATTAAATTGAGCATCTTCCATAACATTGGGCCTCATAAATGCAAATGTTTTATGCGGGCTGAAAACCTGCCCTCCTCCATGAATGCTAACTGCCTAGGCGAACTTATATGCGGCGTGAATACTTCTTTAAATACACTCTCACCCGTACTTTGACTTCTGCTTCATTTCATCTCCACACTGTCGCGACTACATTTGTCTAATAACCAGATTCCACTTCTGACACCAATGTGACATCCCGTCGAAGAAACACACTCAGGAGCCGCTTGCCGGGGGAGTCTTCCAAATGCCGATTGGCTTATTATTGAATATGCTGCGATATAAACGGTGCCCTACCGCCGCCCATTGTCTGGGTCACGGGGATACTTCCAAAATAACAAAGATAATTCACCTTCATCCTATCTACCGCTTTAACTGTTCGTTCCCATCACCACTTGGTGCTGTCTTCTGCAGCACTTCTGGACACCACCTCCCATTTTCTTCACACACCGTTAATTAACCTGGATCCCTGTCACTCAACTCTCTCTCTCTCTAGGGAGGTGCCCCAAGCCCTTACAAAAAGTGTTCCCCCAAGACTCCACCCCAATACTGCTTCCACTCCTTACAGCCCATGCAATGGCAAGACACGTCACAATATTTTAAATCTTGAAAAGAGTCTGCAATTGAAAGCCAGGCCCAACAGCCAGAATACATTTACATTTACATTTACATCATTTAGCAGACGCTCTTATCCAGAGCGACTTACAACAGTACTTAGTAGTCTACGACTGTTCTTCAGTCTTTAAGAATACTTTAAGAATACTTCTGGTTACAGAGTTGGGGAAAGAAATAAAGACATAATGTGCTATAAATGGACTCATATCATCTGTTAGATAGATTTTATGAACAGTAAACATGTTTTAAATTAAATAATAAGAGAGATTGCTGGGTTACTACTCTCAGAGTGATTTAACTTCCTTGGCATTAGCCCTAAGTGTGACTTGGCCTCGAAATTCTATGTAAGTACAGTTAAGCTTGAGTCAGACTCAGGTGACATTTATTGATCCTCTTTATAGTGTAAAGCCCAAATAAATCTTGGCAAAGTATTATGCTGCCATCTAGTGCATAAAATAATATTGTTCTGTAAAAAAATATAAATATTTCTATGTGTTTTGCCACACTAAGTTGACTCATCAATATTCATGAGTGGGACAGAGCCTTCAACCAAAAGACAATGGCGTACAAACAAGTTATAATACCAGTTCTAAAACAAACTGAAACTGAACCATTAGTTGAATCAAGCAGTAGTGATGACAATGTGAATTGGTCATCAGACGTTGACATGGATAGTGAAATCGACGCATACAGAGTTATATGATTGAACCATTGTGATATGCCTAATGAATACAGTAGCTTGAAGCTTCATTGCAAAAGCCCCCTAAGCACTGTTCACAATGCAACAATGGTATTTCATATCAGGGGAAATGTGGAAGTCACTAAGCCTTGTGCTATGGTAGCCTACAAGAACGCAAGGGGCGCTTCGATCGTACGGATCTGGCACTGTCTACCCTCTCATGCTTGAGCAACATAAAATATTATAAGAAAAGTTTGCAAAGAAATTTGCCTCTACTGTCCCAATTGCAACATCAAGCTGGGCATTGGTGACTGTTTCAAAAAGGGTGTGTGCTAAATCATTACAGCAATGGACACTCAATATGCCTTTCCTACTGCATTTGTGTTACACATAAACATAAAGCTTAGGAGGGTACTGTCTGAGTTGCTGTTGGAAGTCTTAGGCTGTTCCAGCCTTTGCACACTGCACTGACTCAGAAAGAGACATTGAAAATTTTAATGGATAGAATCAGTAAATGAAACTTAGCTGAAAATTTAAGTCAATATCGTTACCAAAAGTCAAACCGATTAGTCATTAATCAAAGAAATTAAAGACCTTACTACTAAAAGTGAGTTTGTTACCAACAAAAAGTTTGTTGTTGCAAGAATCACTCAGTGACACTGTTCCTATTCTAGTCTCAGATACCACAGGAATGCACACACTGACCTTTATACTGTTGCTCTGATTATGTCACTTTTCGCACATTTCTAGAGCATTCTGGGAAGATTGCCAAAGCAACTGATGACACTAACCTCTCAAAATGACAGCTCCTGTAATTTAATAAAATGGCACTGTGGCATATCTGTAAAGTTACTTAACTTTTTCAGGTGCTGTTCTAGATAAAAGATTTGGACAGAATTTAATTCTTCAGGTAATAAAACCCCAAAATGGATGCATATTTTGTATGCAGTACTTCAGATAATCTCATAAAAAATAAATGAAAAAATACCAATCCTAACACTTTGAACCTTTTTTCAAAACTGAATCACTTTGCTGAAACAGTTAAGTGTACCACCAGTGAGACAAAGCTTACCAGTTCTAACAGGCTAAAAAAGAACTAGGAGATGAATAATAAAAATATAATACTCAGTCATGAATGAAATCAGGAAAAAATGGTTTCTAAAGGAATAGTGCAAGAAGTCAGCACCCAAAAAAGCTATAATGACACACGGAGTATATAGTACAGAAGGCACAACTTTGGACCCCACATAGCACACAGTCCTGGGTTATAAAGACACACAGAGCTCTTTCATCAGCAATCTGCTGCATTATGGAAACAATAACACAAAATGCAACCCCATGGAAAACAAAAAGGCAACATAGTAAGTTGAGTAAAATTTAAAATTGTTCCAGAGATAATTATTTATGGAAATAACCATTAAACTATCATATATGATGTTCAATCTTCAAAAAAACTTTAATTGCTCCGTAAAAAAAATGTATTTAGACCAAAAAAAAAGTTTACAATTTTGTAACAAGAAACCTGCCCTTGTGTCAGCCTGCCCTTGTACCTGTCATATTAGAATCTCGTGTTTTATGATGTTGATGTGCTTTGTTGCTTTCAAAGTTGTTTATTTTAAAAAATTAAACCAGCTTTAAAGGTAAACCTAACCCTAATTTTGTCTAACTTTTGGGTATCTTCCCCTCACACGCCTGTTTTCAAATACTGTATATGAGTGCCATTTTTTTCTTGACTCGCGTTAGGCTGTGAGATAAAATAGCCTACTTTTTCTGGGATATGTGCCGCCTGAAAAATGTATATCCAATGTACATTTTTTTCATTCTGAATTGATGTTGGTAACTGATATTTCATATCATATATTCATAGCTTGGTTTAATTTTTCTGAACCCATTTTATATTTTTCTCTTTTATTATGTGTTATGTGGTGACAACTGGGCAATACAGGAGAAAGAAAAAGGAAAACAAACATCCACTAGATGTATATCTTGTCCATGCTCCACTGTGCTGCTCTGATGCCTGGTTCCCACTAATGATAACAACATATTGAATCCTATTATAAAATGATAACTAGGCAGTGTATTAACTAAGGGTTTGTTGAAATCAAATTTGTTGAAATTTGGTGCACTGACTGCACAGGGGATGAAGCAGCAAAATTGAAAAATAGAATTAGGAAATGTGTTATAGTCACCATGACAAGTCAAAATTGCAACCAGTAAGTCAAGAAACTAAAAAATCAAGGCTTAATACAGGTGACAATAATTAAAATCAGTTAACAGGACAGCAAGTAAAGAACCTGGGAAATAAAATATAACACTAGCCAAAATGTGGTCAAAATGAAGCAATAATTAATTCACTAGAATTCCAAACAAAAGGAAAAGAGTTATGTGCAAATTGGGGACCCATACTCTAGCACTGCAATGCCGCTAGCATATCAGAAGCTGATTTCCCCAATGTGCACATGAACTTGATATTAGTACGTTCTTCGAACTGCGACATTGCGTCAAATGACTATGCACATGTCTAACTCAAACAGTAATTAAAACAATACTAAATGCCAAAATCAATCCAGACCTGTTGTAACTGGTTTACAGACATGCTGCGCTCCCCTCCACAACAATGTGTGCATAATCTGATCTCTCACTCTCCCGCTATATCACAGTTCCAGGAACAATTTGACTGGCCCTCGTATATTGTCACACATGTGTTCATGGGGGACAGTTTACATGCTCAAATAGTTCTATTTATCAGTCAGACGCTCTGACCTTATCCTCTCTCCTCTTGTTCCTCAGCAATTCAGCCCTGCCTCTCAGTGACATCACCACTAGTCCACCCACTAATATCACTTCTGGCCAACCTTGATGACATCTCTTCCGGTACCCAGAATTCACCTTCCTGCCACATCGTTTCCTGTTTCAACCATCCTGACTCCGCCTCTTCCTCCTATCCACCATACTTATAAAACAGACTCACCCTGTTAGTTCAGTTCAACTGGTAACTCCGATCTGTAAAGTCATGCTTCTTTTATTTGGATGAGTTTTCCAGTATACGGGGTGGCCATCCCCAAACCTTTTTCTTGTCTGCAGCCTTGTATATATATATATAAACTGCACAAAAAAATTAAAGGAACGCTTTGAAAACACATCAGATCTCAATGGGAAAAACATCATGCTGGATATCTATACTGATATGGACTGGGTAATGTGTTAGGAACGAAAGGATACCACATTGTTTGATGGAAATGAAAATTATAAATCTACAGAGGGATGAATTCAAAGACACCCCAAAAATCAAAGTAAAAAAATGATGAGGCAGGCTAGTCCATTTTTTCAAAATTTCATTGCAACAACTCAAAATTGTACTCAGTAGTTTGCAAAGCCCCCACATGCTTATATACATGCCTGACAACATCAGGGCATGCTCCTAATGAGACGACGGATGGTGTTCTGTGGGATCTCCTCTCAGACCTGGACCAGGGTATCACTGAGCTCCTGGAGAGTCTGAAGTGCAACCTGCCGACATTGGATGGACCGAAACATGTCCCAAAGGTATTCTATTTGATGTAGGTCAGGCGAGCGTGGGGGCCAGTCAATGGTATCAATTCCTTCATCCTCTAGGAACTGCCTGCATACTCTCGCCACATGAGGCTGGGCATTGTCGTGCACCATGAGGAACCCAGGACCCACTGCACCAGCATAGGGTCTGACAATGGGTCCAAAGATTTCATCCCAATACCTAATGGCAGTCAATGTGCCATTCTCTAGCCTGTAGAGGTCTGTGCATCCCTCCATGACCATCACTGACCCAACACCAAACCAGTCATGCTGAACGATGTTACAGGCAGCATAACGTTCTCCACGGCTTCTCCAGACCCTTTCACGTCTGTCAGATGTGCTCATGGTGAACCTGCTCTCATCTGTGAAAAGCACAGGGCACCAGTGGTGGACCTGTCAATTCTGGTATTCTGTGGCAAATGCAAATCGAGCTTCACGTTGCCGGGCAGTGAGCACAGGGCCCACTAGAGGACGTCGGGCCCTCAGGCCACCCTCATGAAGTCTGTTTCTGATTTTTTGGTCAGAGACATTCACACCAGTGGCCTGCTGGAGTTCATTTTGTAGGGCTCTGGCAGTGCTCATCCTGTTCTTCCTTGCCCAAAGGAGCAGATACCGGTCCTGCTGATAGGTTAAGGACCTTCTACAGCCCTGTCCAGCTCTCCTAGAGTAACTGCCTATCTCCTGGAATCACCTACATGCCCTTGTGCTGGGAGACACAGCACACCTTCTGGCAATGGCATGTATTGATGTCCCATCCTGGAGAAGTTGGACTACCTGTGCAACCTCTGTTGGGTCCAGGTATTGCCTCACGCTACCAGTAGTGACACTGACCGTAGCCAAATGCAAATCTAGTGAAAAAACAGTCCGAAAAGATGAGGAGGGAAAAATGTCAATGGCCTCCACCTGTTAAACCATTCCTGTTTTTGAGATCATCTCATTGTTGCCCCTCTAGTGCAACTGTTGTTAATTTCATTGACACCAAAACAGCTGAAACTGATTAACAACCCCCTCTGCTACTTAACTGACCAGCTCATTATCCCAGAAGTTTCATTGACTTGATGCTATACTCTTCCCCTTGGGGACAAATAAAGTCTATCTATCTATCTATCTATCTATCTATCTATCTATCTATCTATCTATCTATCTATCTATCTATCTATCTATCTATCTATCTATCTATCTATCTATCTATCTATCTATCTATCTATCTAGTCATGTACGGGTACGCCGCAACAACAGGACTAAGAATGTGATAATGTGTGTTCAACATGGCATCAAATAAATAAAACAAGACTGCAGTGGAAATGAACCCTCTAAAACAAAAACAAAACAAAACAACTAATGTCGGAAGTGAAATCCCCACAGAAACAAACCACCCAAGTGAAATAAAAATATATGCAGAAAAGTGTTTCAATAGTACACAAGTAAGCAAGCCAAGTAGGGACCATATATGACATAACCTTTATGAACACTTAAAACACAGTGCATAGTAAGAGGAAATGGGAAGCAGAACATTCATTTTAAAGAAGCAAGTTCAAAGATGTTTGTGACATGTTGTTATAATACTACATCCTTTCATCCATTTCCAAACCTAATCTAATTCAGTGTTGCAGGGGCCAGAACCTGTTCTAGCAGCAAAAAGATGTTAGACAAGAACCAACAGTATATGTGACATCAGTCCCTAACAATACACTTTACATTCATGTACACACACTTTCCGACACTCTGCCAATACAGTGTCACAAATTAATCTAGCATGCACACAGCCCTGGAGTGTGAGAGGGTACCAGAGTGGAGAATAAATAAAGTAGACAAGTGAAGATGCAGAATCCACACAGAATGGCCTGGGATTGAAACACAGTTTTGAGGGTCAGTAAAACAGTACTATAATACTCTTGTCTTGTTACAGTTTGTTAAACGTTAAAGGGGCAGATTAATTCTAGTAAATGGAATTTCCTTATGTTCAGTAGTAACTTAACGATTGGCTTATTTTTTTTATTAAGAGCCAAATGCATACACAAGAAAGCCATGACTTAAGAACAAACTAAGAAAATGTTGATTGGTTGATTGGCTGATGGAACAGTAATGACTGGAAAAAATATTTTTTTAACTGAAATTAAAAGACTAAAAACTTATAAGCCCATCAACCAGCTCTAATAGAAAGCAACTGAAGAGTGGATGACTATCACATAGTTTGCCTATTCAATAAGATACGGGTTTTTCTTATTAACAATCAGAAAGGATTATAAAAAAAAAACTAGTTTCAAACCAGACCAGGCTAAAATGCAAATTCAGAAATGTTGAAGCATTTATTTTGAAATGTATGATTCTCACAGGAAACATATGTAATGTTTAATGTTAATGGTAGAAATATAACTTTAATATATTTTCAGGTGTTTAAGTGATAAAATGTAAACTGTTCAAAACATTTTAGAAACTGTTGAAAAACTGTTTATTCACTGCAATTCATAATTAACAAATTGTAATGTAGCTTATTTCAAAAGAATCTTTCACAACAGGACTGTGCATTGAGGTGATAAAGCTAGCTGCAGTAAATATGCAGCATCTGTGAGCAAGTCATGTTCACTTACAATGGATCAGTTGACATCTCTTGAAAATTCAAAAAGAAGAAAGAAAATGTTTCTAGCAGGCAAACAAATTCTATGTATTCTTTCAAGTATAAATATTGCGGCCATCTAAATGTTGTGCAGCCCTTATGGAATAATAGGTCCAAAATTGTAAATGCTACAATTTCAGGCATTTGTGCTCTGCAAAGGAAAGCTTAATCAGTGAAATTGTTCATTGTTGTTTTGTTGATATGATTGGCTTAAGAAAAAATATATACATTCTGCTTGCTGAGCCAGATGTTACAAAGATGTCAGAGCAAATGGATCTAACCTCACGTCTTACAAAAGATGTCAGGAGTAAAACAAACAGCTGTAAAAGACATAAAACAGATTGCTTCAGAGAATCGTGCATTTTGCAGCCTTATACAACTTGTATACTGAAGACTGGCCACCATTTAACTAATAAAGCATCATGTATAGAAAATCTTTTTTGCATTCTGTTCTAAAGCTTTGATTAAACTCAAATAACTATGACTTTGTTTATCCTAAACTGTTTTTCTCTGTACTTGTTAATTTTATTGGATATGTCATGTTATTTACCTAAGATAAGATAAAGCTAACTATGATTACTTTTGATGCATTTTTGATTAATTATATATATATATATATATATATATATATATATATATATATATATATATATATATACAGTGGAACCTCGGTTTGCAAGCATAATTCATTCCGGAAACGTGCTCGTAGTCCAAAGCACTCGTATATCAAAGTGAATTTCCCAATAAGAAATAATGGAAACTCAGATGATTTCTTCCACAACCCAAAACTATTCATATAAAAATGATTAATACAAAATATAAAGTAGAAATACATAAAACAAATTAACCTGCACTTTACCTTTGAAAAGAATCATGGCTGGTGTGAGTGAGTTTCTAAACTCTTGTGGGATTCCACCCAACGGGATGACACGCGGAAGAGCGTCCCAAAGCAATCGCAGTCTCCTAGCGCTGTTGCAGTTCGCCGTAAAAGTGAATCCGAAAAGATCGCGGACATGCTATAAGCACCTGCCGTCGATGGGTGCTACAAGGAACAAGGAACATTATAAATGTGCAGGGCCCTGCCTGACTGCTGTGTCTGTTTCAAGCTGAATAAAGCTGATGTTGCTAAAGTACTGAGACTCAGCTTTGTGTTTTAGTGTGCAAGACGGGGACTCGCATGTCACAGCACACACGCGCGTGCGAGCACACACACATACACACACACACACACACACACACGTGCACGCGAGCGAGCACACACACATTCACACGCGCGAGCGAGCACACACACACACACAAGCAAGCGCGCACACACAGTCACAATGCTATAATGCTGTAGTAAACAGTATACGCTTGTACGGATGTTTACTATGAGTGAGGCACGCCGACTCAGACAGAGAATAGGAGACGATTGCCCACAATCCCGCAGCGAGAGAGAGAAGAACCATCAGCTCAGTTGTGATCACATGATGCTCAGCAGACAAAGAGTATACATACTACTCGTGCTGCAAGACCTCGCTCGTTTATCAAGTCAAAATTTATTAAAAATTTTTGCTCGTCTTCCAAAACACTCATAAACCAAGTTACTTGCAAACCGAGGTTCCACTATATATATATATATACAGTATATATATATATATATATATATATATATATATATATATATACATAATTCTTGCATTTTAAAACATAAGAATCACTAAGTGAGATGTCTGTCAGTTTCGGAAAGCAAGGCTGCTTTATTTTTAAAACTATGAAGATTTTATAGATTGATTAGACAGTGGAAAAAAAAGCTTATTCTGGATTTGAAAAAGTGCACTTCACTTCCTCTTATAAAACTCCTTTAAATATACACAGATGACAAAGCAGTACAGTGGTTTGTGATTAGTGCTGCTGGATAACTGATCCAGCCTACCTGGATTCTAGTACCATATTTCAACTTTCCTGGGTTAGTTGGCTCTCTGCAGTGGATTAGAACATTGCCCAGCAATGATGATTGCAACAAATTATTACAAATACTTAACAATGGTTCCATTTTCCCTCCTTTAACCACCACCTTATCGTGGTGGAGGGGTTTCCATGTCCCAATGATCCTAGGAGCTCTATTGTCCGGGGCTTTATGCCCCTGGTAGGGTCACCCAAGGCAAACTGGTCCTAGGTGAGGGATGAGACAAAGAGCGGTTCAAACCTCCTATGATGAATGAAAACTTTGGACAGCGTTTTTCCTTGCCTGGATGCGGGTCACCGGGGCCCCCTTCTGGAGCCAGGCCTGGAGTTGGGGATCGATGGTGAGCGCCTGGTGGCCGGGCCTGCACCCATGAGGCTCGGCCGGGCACAGCCCGAAGAGGCAACGTGGGTCCCCCTTCCCATGGGCTCATCACCTATGAGAGGGGCCAAGGAGGTCGGGTGCAGTGTGAGTTGGGTGGTGGCCGAAGGCGGGGACCTTGGCAGTCCGATCCTCGGCTACAGAAGCTGGCTCTTGGGACATGGAATGTCACCTCTCTGAAGGGGAAGGAGCATGAGCTAGTGCGCGAGGTTGAGAGGTTCCGGCTAGATATAGTCGGACTCACCTTAACGCACAGCTTGGACTCTGGAACCAATCTCCTTGAGAGGGGCTGGACTCTCTACCACTCTGGAGTTTCCCCCGGTGAGAGATGCTGAGCGGGTGTGGGTATACTTATTGCCACCCGACTTGGAGCCTGTTCATTGGGGTTTACCCCGGTAGACGAGAGGGTAGCCTCCCTCCGCCTTCGGGTGGGGGGATGGGTCCTAACTGTTGTTTGTGCGTATGCACTGAACAGCAGTTCGGAGTACCCACCCTTTTTGGAGTCCCTGGAGGGGGTGCTAGAGGGCATACCTTCTGGGGACTCCCTCGTACTGCTGGGAGACTTCAATGCTCACATGGGCAATTGACAGTGAAACCTGGAAGGGCGTGATTGGGAGGAATGGCCCCCCCGATCTGAACCCGAGTGGTGTTTTGTTATTGGACTTCTGTACTCATCACAGATTGTCCATAACGAACACCATGTTCAAGCATAGGGGTGTTCATATGTGCACTTGGCACCAGGACACCCTAGGCCTCAGTTCGATGATCGACTTTGTGGTCGTGTCATCGGACTTGCGGCCACATATCTTGGACACTCGGGTGAAGAGAGGGGCGGAGCTGTCAACTGATCACCACCTGGTGGTGAGTTGGCTTCGATGGTGGGGGAGGATGCCGGTCAGGCCTGGTAGGCCCAAACGTGCTGTGAGGGTCTGCTGGGAAAGTCTGGCAGAGCCCCCTGTCAGAAGTAGCTTCCACTCCCACCTCCGGCAGAACTTCGACCACATCCCGAGGGAGGTGGGGGACATTGAGTCCGAATGGGCCATGTTCCGTGCCTCTATTGTTGAGGCAGCTGACCAGAGCTGTGGCCGTAAGGTGGTCGGTGCCTGTCGTGGCAGCAATCCCTGAACCCGTTGGTAGACACCGGCGGTGAGGGATGCCGTCAAGCTGAAGAAGGAGTCCTACAGGACCTTTTTGTCCTGTGGGACTCTGGAGGCAGCTGATAGGTACCGGCAGGCCAAGCGGAATGCGGCTTTGGTGGTTGCTGAAGCAAAAACTTGGGCGTGGGAGGAGTTTGGGGAGGCCATGGAGAACGACTTTCGGACAGCTTCGAGGAGATTCTGGTCCACCATCCGGCATCTCAGGAGGGGGAAGCAGTGCAGTGTCAACACTGTATGTGGTGGGGATGGTGCGCTGCTGACCTCGACTCGGGACGTTGTGGGTCGGTGGGGGGAGTACTTCGAAGACCTCCTCAATCCCACTAACATGCCTTCCAATGAGGAAGCAGAGCCTGGGGACTCAGAGGTGGGCTCCCCCATCTCTGGGACTGAGGTCACCGAGGTGGTCAAAAAACTCCTTGGTGGCAGGGCCCCGGGGGTGGATGAGATACGCCCGGAGTTCCTCAAGGCTCTGGATGTTGTAGGACTGTTTTGGTTGACATGCCTCTGCAACATCGCATGGACATCAGGGACAGTGCCTCTGGATTGGCAGACCGGGTGGTGGTCCCCCTCTTTAAGAAAGGGGACCGGAGGGTGTGCTCCAACTACAGAGGGATCACACTTCTCAGCCTCCCTGGAAAAGTCTATTCAGGGGTCCTGGAGAGGAGGGTCCGTCGGATAGTCGAGCCTCGGATTCAGGAGGAACAGTGTGGTTTTCGTCCTGGTCGGGAAACAGTGGACCAGCTCTACACCCTTAGCAGGGTCCTGGAGGGTGCATGGGAGTTTGCCCAACCAGTCTACATGTGTTTTGTGGACTTGGAAAAGGCATTCGACCGTGTCCCTCGGGGGAATCCTGTGGGGGATACTCCGAGAGTATGGGGTACCGGACCCCCTGATAAGGGCTGTTCGGTCCCTGTACGATTGGTGCCAGAGCTTGGTCCGCATTGCCAGCAGTAAGTCGAAATCGTTTCCAGTGAGAGTTGGACTCCGCCAGGGCTGCCCTTTGTCACCGATTCTGTTCATAACTTTTATGGACAGAATTTCTAGGTGCAGCCAGGGCGTTGAGGGGGTCCGGTTTGGTGGACTCAGGATTGGGTCACTGCTTTTTGCAGATGATGTTGTCCTGTTTGCTTCATCAGGCCGTGATCTTCAGCTCTCTCTGAATCGGTTCGCAGCTGAGTGTGAAGAGGCTGGGATGGGAATCAGCACCTCCAAATCCGAGACCATGGTCCTCAGCCGGAAAAGGGTGGAGTGCCCTCTCAGGGATGGGAGCGAGATCCTGCCCCAAGTGGAGGAGTTCAAATATCTCGGGGTCTTGTTCACGAGTGAGGGAAGAATGGAGCATGAGATCGACAGGCGGATCGGTGCGGCATCTGCAGTAATGCGGGCTCTGCATCGTTCTGTCTTGGTGAAAAAGGAGCTGAGCCGCAAGGCGAAGCTCTCAATTTACCAGTCAATCTATGTTCCTACCCTCACCTATGGTCATGAGCTATGGGTAGTGACCGAAAGAACGAGATCGCGAATACAAGCGGTTGAAATGAGTTTCCTCCGCAGGGTGTCTGGGCTCTCCCTTAAAGATAGGGTGAGAAGCTCAGTCATCCGGGAGGGGCTCAGAGTAGAGCCGCTGCTCCTCCGCATTGAGAGGAGTCAGATGAGGTGGCTCAGGCATCTGATCAGGATGCCTCCTGGACGCCTCCCTGGTGAGGTGTTCCGGGCACGTCTAACCGGGAGGAGGCCCCGGGGAAGACCCAGGACACGCTGGAGGGACTATGTCTCTCGGCTGGCCTGGGAACACCTTTTGATTCTCCCAGAAGAGCTAGAAGAAGTGGCCGGGGAGAGGGAATTCTGGGCATCTCTGCTCAAGCTGCTGCCCCCGCGACCCGACCTCGGATAAGCGGAAGAGGATGGATGGATGGATGGATGGTTCCATCTTTGACTATTGTAACTAATTATACATTAGAGTTAACCACTCATCCCTTGCTTGTTTTCAGCTCATTCAGAATGCTGCTTCCAGGCTTCTAACAGGCACACAAAAACATACTCACATCACCCCAGTCTTAGCTTCTCTTCAGTGGCTTCCTGTTTGCCACAGGATTAAATAGTTTATCCCACTTTTATCTTGCTGACCTCTTACACCCTTACACTCCTTCACAATCACTGAGGTCCTCTGACCAGAAGTTATTGGTTGTGCCAAATTCTAGACTTAAGCTTAGAGGGGACTGTGCTTTTGCAGTAGCTGCCCTTACACTTTAGAATAGACTACCTTATTATTTTAGGTCAGCACCAACTTTGGTCACTTTTAAATTTTGCCAGAAAATCTTTTTTACTTAGCTTTCTAAACTTGTATTTAAGTATTTATTTTTGGTGTATTTATTTTCTGGATATATATATATATATATATATATATATATATATATATATATATATATATATATATATATACAGTATATATAGTAAGGGGTGACTGGTAGCCCAACCTAGCTAGGATGTCCAAGCAATAGAAGGATGGGGGAAGGCAGCTTCTCTAGCATACTGCCTCCCCCAGAATGCTAGATGGCAGCCCCCATGGGTTGTCTGCACACGGGTGCGGCTTAAAAAGGAGCCAGCTGCCTAACAGAGACAATGATTGGACACATCTGTCTTTGAAGTTCAAGGCTTAACGAGCTAATCCAACCAATTTGGTGTTGCGAGTAATCAGTATTGAGCAGTTACATGCATTCAAATCAGCAAAATTACAAGGGGACCCACATTTTTGCACAGCCAGTTTTTCACATTTGATTTAATTTCATAAAACTAAATACTGCTTCACTAAAAATCTTTGTTTGGAAAACATCCCAGTACTCAGATGTTCCTAGGAAATGAAAGACATACCACTGTTATCTTTTTTGTTGAAAGTAAAGTAAATTATTATGCAGGCTGAGAGGGGTTCTCAAACATTTTCATATGACTGTAGATAGATAGATAGATAGATAGATAGATAGATAGATAGATAGATAGATAGATAGATAGATAGATAGATAGATAGATAGATAGATAGATAGATAGATAGATAGATAGAAAATGTAGACCACTGGGGTGCGTATAACCTCCCTAACCCAACGCAAACAGCCACAGGGCCCAAGTTCAACAAAGCACACGTTTATTTTCAGCTGGGGAAACACTTCTTCCTCACTCCCCAAAGTATAGCACAGTTTAAAGCACAGTCAACACTCCATTTATTTCCTTTCCTTCTCTCGCCTCCACTCCTCCTCCAGCAAGCTTCGTCCATCTTCCTCCCAACTCTGACTCTCTGAATGGAGTGAGGTAGCTTCTTTTAAGTTGGTCCTGGGAGTGCTCCAGGTGGCTCATCAATTGAACCTGGAATCACTCCCAGGTGTGGTGAAAGCCCAAAGTAGGGCAAAGTAGTGCAAAACTCTAACTCCCTGCATGCCCTGCAGAAATCCATAGTGCCACAGCCACCTAGCAGGGCTGCCCTCTGATGACCCTGGGGAGGTAGTGCCTTGCAGATGCCTTTTCTGTAGCCACCCATCACAACACATACATACATACACACACACTCCCAAACACACACACATTAAAGTCTGAACTCAAACCAGAATGATTAAAAAGAAAGAAAAACTTTTGACTTAGCAGTTAAAATCCCAATGAATCATTATGCAGGTGTATTGCAATTGGTATAAAGGAGCCCCAGCAGAGTTTCTTGACACACTTCTACTGAATGATTTGTTGGCAGAAGTGCTTATTGTTAGTGTGGCAGAGAGAGGTTGTGTAGCATTGTTCATAATGACACTCAGTTTTGTTTTAATTTTCTCCTTCACTACTACCTTTAGGGAGTCAAGAGTGACTCACATAACAGAGCCTGCCCTTTTAATTAGCTTGTTGATTCGGTGGTCCTCTCTAGAAGTGATGTTACTGGCCCAGCACATTACAGTGTAGAAAACTACACTGGCCATCACAGAGTTGTAGCAGATGTGCAGGATGACACTACCCACATTAGACAAACACAGGCTCTTAAAAAATAAAGATCCTGGTCAGCCCTTACTAATATAGTTCCTCTGTGTTACAAGCTAGGCCAACTTGTCATTGATCTGAACCTCCAAGTACTAGGATTGCACCACCCCATATCCACTCCTTGAAAGTGACCAGACATAGAGGCTCCTTTGGTGTCAAACGTCAATAACCAGTTTCTTGGTTTGGCTGAGGTTAAGTTGCAGGCAATTATTTCTGCACTCCTTTACTCTGTCTCATTCCCTTTATCGATACAGCCCATACATGTACAGAGTAAAGAGAAAAGGACACAGGACTGTTCCTTGTGGTGCTCCACTGTTACTCACATCCATATCAGAGACACAGTACTTGACAGACAGTCCATTATCCAGGGAACCATAAGCTCCTCCACCTGCATATCTCTACACTTACCCTTTAACAGGGATGGCTAGATGATATTAAAGGCACTGGATAAATCAAAAAACATCATCCTCACTCTGCTGCCAGAATAAAAGAATAAGCTTTGTAGAGCAGATAGATAATTGCTATCCTCCATTCCAATCTTTGTCCATTAGGCATTTTTCAGTGAGCCTAGGTGGTCTACTACAAAAGAACTCATATAATCCAGGACCAACATTTTAAAGGTCTTAATGATGTGAGACATAAGTGCCACTGGTCTTTAATCACCAGGTGAAGACGCACCTGCCTTCTTTGGAACAAGAACAATGCAAGATGTTTTCCACAAGAGCTACACTTTCTGAAGCCTTAGTTGCAGACTGAATAAGTGGCACATGATACCACAAAGTTGTTCAGCACAGGCCTTAAGAACTCAAAGACTGGCTCCATCTTGTCCCACAGATTTTCCTGTGTGCAGCTTTATCAGTTCTCTTCTCACATGATCCTTGGTCATAGGCAGCCCATACTGATGGTCAGAGGTGGATTCATCTCTGGCCATTCGAGTTGAAGTGGTAGGCATTGGTGATGTAGTAGGGATTGTGTTGAAAGAAGGCAGTGGAAAGGAAAATCTGTTAAAAAATCTAAAATTTTAAAATCTATTGAAGACTCTAAAATTCATAAAAATCTTAGAATCAATGACCCAAAAGGATAGAGAGTGTAACAGTTGAGGCTGTTATCGACCTCTCGAATCCTCAGGTACCACGCCAAACACCAGGTAAAAGTCCAAGACTTTTTATTTTTATAATAATACTGTGCACTAAGCACCCTCCACTCCACACTACACATACAAATACCAATAATCAATAATGCAATACAATAATCACTCCTCCTCTCCCAGACACTATGCCACCCTTCCTCCCAGCTCAGCTCAGTGTCTGGGCTTTCCCAGAGTCCTTTTATACCCCCTGACCCGAAGGTGTTTCTGTCACACAATCCACAAGTTCTCATTACTTCCGGGTCAGGGTAAAAGTCCATATCTTCAACCCGGAAGCACGTCGTTTCTTCTTGTCGTGATCATGATGCACTTCCAGGTTATAGGGCACGTAAGAGTCTGACAGCCTCCCTACAGCGACTCCCGGTGGTCCCCAAGGTATCCAGCAGGGCTGTGTATACAAACTACAAGGTCCATAATGCCCTGCTGGAATTCGGGGAACCTCCATGCTGTTGGGAGGGCTCCACCTGGTGGCCTGGAGGTGTGGGCCGGAATATTTAGCCAGCCATCCATCACAAGAGCTAAAGAAATAGGGCAGAGAATCAATGAGTAATGGAAAGGTTGGAAAAATTTGGAGGCATATTTTGTAATCAAGGAATAGTTGCCAAGATAACAGGGTAAATATTCAAATTGGTAGTGCGATCAGCAATGTTATGTAGCACAAAATTGGAAAACAACCGAAAAGGAGACTGAAAGAATGGAAGTTCAAGAGATGGTTGTGTGTGGTGAATGAAATGGATTGAGTGGAAAATAAATGCATTAGGAGTAGTTTAAAGGTGAAAGGGATGTAAAGAAAGATGATGAAAGAAGACACGTATTGAGACAAGAAAAAAAGAGTATTAGAGATGTAGTTGCCAGGAGTAAGAAGGATAGGAAAACCAAAACCAAATGGAGAGATGTGGTAGAGCAGAGTATGTATAAAAGATGGTGTAATATAAGATGAGATAGAATATCATGGAACAAACACATATTGTACACTTCCACTGCAGCAACCCCAGATAAGGGAAAGCCAAAGAGGAAGAAGGGATCATTCTGGAGTTTGGAGCCACTACAGCTAAAGACTTTGGCTCTTACAATAATTTTACTCATCTTTTTGAGTATAAGAATTACAAAGCTTTGTAAGATGTGTGGCTAAGTTATATACAACAAGTCAAAATGGAGGTTTGACATTTAGGTGTTGTGACGGGTGGCCACGGCCATTACCTGGTCGGGATGCCAACTGTTTGGAAGGACCGGGGGAGAGAGCATTGGCAAGGCAATACCTCCTCTGGGACACTAGAGGGCAAGTCTCCTGGTTGGCTGTGGCACCATGGATTCCTGCAGGGTATTTTGGCTCAGCTCTGTTGGATTCCATGGGGGCCACCAGGGGGAGCTGCAGAGCTCTTCACTGGCCTCTCACCACACCTGGGAGTGATTCCAGGTCCGATTAATGAAACACCTGGAACACTCCCAGGGCCATCATAAAAGGAGCCACCTCACTCCATTCGGGGACTCAGAGGAGGTGGGCAAAGCTTGCCGGGAGAGGAGTAAAGGTTGTGAAAGGAGAGAGAAAGAAAGAAAGAAAGAAAGAAAGAAAGAAAGAAAGAAAGAAAGAAAAGAGAAGAAAAGGACTGTGCTTTGGTATACTTTGTGTACTGTGCTGTTGGGAGCAGAGAGAAACTCTCTGCAGCTGTAAATAAAAGTGTGTGCTGGACTGGAACTTGTGTCTGCCTGTCTGTGCCGGGTTAGGGCAGTTGTATGCACCCCGGTGGCCCACAGTGTAAACTTCAGCTAGTCATTTAGTAGCTGCACTTCAAGTTTGTAGTTTAACTTTTTGCAGCTGTTTTTTGAATCAGCTGTACAATAGCACTGCAATGAGCTGAATAGCCTGACAATAAACCATTGCAATAGCTACTGTAATTCCACTTGATATAAAGGAAAGGAAATAACATCATTTTGCAAATTATGAAACTGTGTTGGTTTACCTTCAGTTTAAAATACTTTTTAAGAGAAAGGGAGTGTGCTACTTTTGCCTTTGTTTTACTTTCAGTTTTTAGTAGTGCTGTTTTAGTTTCCAATTGCTTAGATGCTGCTGCTAAATTAACATCAAATTAAGGGAACAAAAAACGTTTTTTGTCTAAGCTGTTACTGCCAGGCAGAGCTGATTGGTTGGTAATTGATGCTATTTAAACTAGAGAGCTAGGAAATTATTCGAAAAGCAGCATCATCGTTAAAAAAAAAAAAAAAAAAAAAAAGAAAAAGAAAAAAAAAAGAAAGCCAAGTACTTCTAAACTGTTGTTTAATCAGAAAGCATTACCTGATTCCAATCTGTACAACAAAGCCACTTGTCAGAAGCACAGATTAAAGAAAAATTAGTAACAAGAAAATTGAAAGGTATGGTTCTCAAACCCATTACCTGCAACAGATGCAGTGTGTGTGCTGTCATTTAAAACCCTAGTCAGTCAGACTACACCTGTTAAAGCTGTTGAGAAATGTAAAGGTGTGGCACTTGAGGAGGAGCTTCTTATAGACATCTTTCATATAGAAACTCAAGTCATCAAGACTCACACATTTTAGAAATGCCTGCCCCTATTACCTAAAATGTCTAAAGAAACAATCATATACTCTTAATGAAAAAAAAGCAAAAAACAATGAAAAATCTCCTGAATTAGATGATGACTAAATCAGAAAAAAAGAAATATTGGCCATTGTCAATATCATTTTCTGCAATACAGCCATTTATTGATTCAGCATAGATTAGGAATTAGCAATCAGTATCTCAATTTTCCCACATCACAAAGTGTAACTCGGCTGCTAGCAAAGGCAGTTAAAGAACCTCTAGTTGTGGTTTTGGAACAAATGACACCAGAAACACAATTGGATATACTTTATCTTTCATACTAAATTTAGGGAGCTTGGAATTAATGCTAAAATCAGTTTATTTTTATTATATTTTTTAGCAACAGGAAAAAGCTGCACCTTACAGAAATGAATAATAAATTATAATGCTTAAATTAAATAAATTTACAGTGTAATCTATATGCTTTTAGTAAGCACATTCCAGCAATTACTGTGCTACAGAAGAGAGAAGTACCTGATGACTAGAAAGCAGCAAATGTACAAGAAAAGAAAGAATGGATCCCAGTAATTATAAATAGTAAAACTCACTTTTAAAAATTAAATAATAAATAAATTAGAAAACTACTTATATGAAAATAATATAATGAATAATAGAATTGACTGTGGTGGGTTGGCACCCTGCCCGGGATTGGTTCCTGCCTTGTGCCCTGTGTTGGCTGGGATTGGCTCCAGCAGACCCCCATGACCCTGTGTTTGGATTCAGCGGGTTGGATAATGGATGGATAATAGAATTGAGAGGTCAGCTCTTCCTTTACTTGTGGATATTTATTGTGTTAGTATTGTGTTGTACCTTAAAACTCCTGTCTAAAGTTTCCCATTGTTAAGGAATGCCTTTTGAACAACAAATATAAATACTGGAAAGAGCTCTGTTTGAACAAAATCCTCGTGTAACAAGTTTTTTTTGATCCTGGCCAATTTACTATAGAACTAATGTTAAAACACCCCATTACTTTGAAGTCATTTTATCTGTAAACCTTAAAGGTCATTTTCATAATAAAAAGCAGCAAAATGAATTTTGTTTTGTACTTGGCCCTAATATCGCAATTCAGGAGCTTCACTGGACAGCTAATTAGATTGCATGTTTATGTCACTTGGTTTACTTGATAGTTGCCATACACTTGCTGAGGAGTAGAGTTCGATAAGGGCTAATGCAGACCGGAGGTATGGTGGGTGTATCTAGGGACAAGCTAACTGTGAATCAAATTTGATATCAGCTCTACTTGCAGAGCTCTAGATGTTTGCTTCAGCTAGACTCTGTTGCTTATTTCTGGGTTTATTAAGGTATTGTTAAACTTTTCTGAGTACATTGAGAGAGCTGGTCAGTTGCATTAGGACATTTCCACCCGAAGGACACCATTTATGAAAGTTAAGGTTAAAGTGCATTATGGACACTGAGGGATGTAACTCAAGTGGCATATTCACCAGACACTAAAGGGGTACCCTGACACCCCTCCCCTGGACCTTGAAGTTTAATAATACTGACTGCACACCAAGGGGCAATGTTTATGTGACTTAAGCAATTTACAGAAAAAGTTGGAACTTCTTGTTGCCATTAATGCAGGCAAACAACAAATTGTGAAGTGCATTACGCAGAGACTGGCATCCTGGCTGGAACTGAACTGAGATCCTTACCCAACCAGGGTGCCCCTGGCGTGGTAGGACAGGAGAAGGCAGCTTGCTCTGGGCATTATCTTTCCCGAGGTGCAAGATGGCAGCCTCCCTGGATTATGACAACTTTACGATTTCCACAGGGCACACTGAGAACTGAAGTTTATTGGCTCAGCCCTGTTGGGTTCCGTGAGTGCCGCCAGGCTGAAGGGACTAGTGAGTCCTACTTTGTTGGGCTCCAGCCTTACCTGGAAGTGCTCCTGGACCACAGTTTCGGAACACTGGAAGTACACATAAAAAGAGCAGCCTGTTGCAGTTCGGGGAGCCAGAGTTGAGAGGAGGAAGACAAAGCTGGCCTGGAGGAGTGGTGGAGTGAAGGAAAGATAAATCATGAGTTGCTTAGTACAAAAATGTGGTTGTGGTGTGGGAAACACTTACTTTGGAAAGAGTTTCGCACCTATAAAAAGCCTTTGTATATAGTGAACTAGTACCCATGCATTTGTGTAGGGAGTTTGGGGAGCTGCAGCACCCCCTGAGGACCACAATATGTTGAAATCAGGTTCGGTGTTTCACAGTCAGCCTTGTTAATTGTACATGTCGAACAGCTGCACTATGTTCCAATTGCATTGTAATGAAATCCCTGTTATAATGAATTTTTTTTTTCAGTCCCAAAGTACAATAGTGATCACGCTTGTATTCTCTCTGTCTCTGCCTGATTCTCTCTCTTTTTCTCCCAATATACTTGCCATTTCTGACTGACTCAATCTCACTCTCTGTCTCTCTCTTTCTCTCTCTCTCATGACATGTTATTTACTTCTCCTTGCCTCTCTGCAATCTGACCTCAATCGGTTGTAGCATGTCCTTTCAATTCTGTGGGCAATATTAATTTGCAGTTGAAGTCAGATATTTACATACACTTATGGTGAATTCCTTAAAACTGACTTAATAACCGCTCCACAGAATTTATACTAACAAACTATAAATTTGGTATATCATTTAAGACATCTACTTTGTGCAGGGCAAAAGTAATTTTTTCCAACAATGTTCACAGAGAGAGTATTTCAAAAATAACCCTAACCCTAATGTCTAACCCTATATCACAATTCCAGTGGGACACAAGTTTATATACATCTTACATTGATGGATGAAAGAAAGATCCAGTCAAAGCAATCTGTTAGACTTATTTGAACAAGAAACTGGAACAACAGGCAAAAACAAACTTAGTGGTAAATGACATAATTTACCTTTCAAATGCCATTTGATATGCTTTCACATACAAAAAGAATTTCTTAAAGCTAGAAGCTGTTGCGCCAGAAGTCATTTATGTAAGATGACAGTGTCCTATTAGCTTATACATAATACAAAAGTAAAATTATGATTTCTGTTACAGTACTAATTCAGAATGGACATACATGCATTTCTTCTGATAACCTGAACTTACCGGATATCAAAACAATTATTTATTTTTATCTTGCCCATAATGAATGTCTTTAGTGCTTCAGACCAAGAAGCCATAAAATTAAAGGAATACTCCGCTCAAAAATGATATTTTTTTAATATGTTACTAACCTCATGTAGTTTGTAGTTAAGGCTAAGAATAAAATGTAATCTCATGTTTTCATACAGAATAGACACAACTAAGTTTCTCATATAGTAGGCATCTATTCCAAGTACCAACACTGGACAACAACAAACAGTTTTAAAGTGTCCATGAAAAAATCTCATACTACTCTTGTTACATAATCCACATGTCAGGTCATTCAGTCATGTGCTCACAATATCCCAAACACATTCATTCTTACTAAAATATTGTTGAATCCACCATTGCTGGAACACGCTTTTGTGAATGAAAATGGAACTCTCGAAGATGTGCTTGATCAATTAAATTGAAGACTCACCTCGCCACCACATTCATTAGTCAAGAGTCTAGCCCATTAACATTTTTTTAATTATTTAATATTGAACTTCATGTGATATCAACAAAAAGCATGTACTGTGAGACATGTAAGACTAAAGATTAATAGTTAAAGAAAAACAATTGAAAACATGATCAGGAAGAGAATATGCCATATACAGTAATTGTGCATATCTGAGATGCTTCAACAAGTTGTCTCTGCCACTTAATAATACTGAGGTACACCAGTTGTGTTTCACCACGATGACTATAAATGTAGCAATGGGAGATACATTTACGGCATCTGAGCACATTCCTTTTTAGCTGAAGACAGCATTTTTCTGAGGTGGTTTATTTATGAGTAAAAATACAGTATATGTGTTTGGGACATTGTGAGCGTACGACTGGATGACTTGACGTGTGGATTTTGTGATACAAGTAATGTGAAATTTTTTTAATGGATGTTTTTGAGATTGTTTGCTGTTGACCAGCGATGGTTGCCATAGACTCTATCATATCAGAAAATTTGTTATCTCTGCACAAAACCGTGTGTTACACACATGCACATGAGAGGCAGCTAAAGGGTCTAAATGAGAGTAATTCTATGCCAGACCAGGGGGTGGCGGAGTGCACTGACCTTTTTTCTCGCTTTCCTGCAGACTGTTCACGGGAAATTATGCCTGGCCCTGATGATGTCACTTCCGGTTCTGGCCCTTCAGATGATATCACTTCTGTTTCCGGCCCTACTGATGGCGTCCCTTTTCATTTCTTGCCCTTCTGATGACGTCACTTCCGGTTCTGAGCATAATGATGTCACGTCCGGTATAGAATCCATGGACTAAGAGCCTTCCGGTTCGTGCCCTTTTGATGACGTCATGTCCAGGTCCAAGCCTATGGAAGAGGACCCTTCTGCCCTTGAGGACTTCACTTCTCTTTCTGGCCTTTAAAACTGCCATATTCTACAAAACTAATCAGTTCTGTTTTGGACTCCATTCTGAGCACATCAGTGCTAGCAATTTACCATTTACAGCAGTGGCGGCTCGTAGCTAAAATTAGTGGGGGTGCTGCTCCAGAAAATTTTTAGCCTTTGTTTTAAAATTGTGTAAAAGGAAACAAACATGTATAAAAAGAAAATTTATTCTGAATAGCTGGAAGCAGGATAATAATCTAATTCTACACTTTATCACATTCAAGAATATGGTACACGGTTTTTAAGCACAACACACGCAGAGTAAAAAAAAAACACTACCTTCCAACAGCGAGCCAGCGTCGGCACTGCGGGAGCGACAGTGCTCTCTCTCCCTCGCAGCCTCGCGTGCAGCTTCCTATGTGCGCATGCGCACAACAGCCAAACACCACGCCGCTGGAACTGTGAAGCGCACAGTTCCATACAAAGATTTTTGTATCTTTTTCATAAACTGGGGGATGGCTACTGACAGTAAGCTTAAGGATTATATATTGTACAAGTATAAAGAAAGAATTAAAGAAAAAAGGACTCATTATATTAAATGTCATCGATAATATCAAGTGGAAATAGGGGGTGCTGCAGTTCCACAGTGCCTATATGCGAGCCACCACTGATTTACCTTCAGGGAGTATTATACGGGTGGCTGCCCCAAACCTTTTTATGACTCTTGCGACTGTTTTCTGTGACACTTGATTTTACATTTTTTGGGCCATCACTACAAACCTGAAGGGGTGAGTAACATATAAATAAATATTATTTTGGATGGAGTATTCCTTCAATTGACAGTCTGCTAAGATAAGGAGGCAGATACAAGTAAAGCAGGCACAGACACAAATGAAGACCAAAGGGCACAATTTGTAACATTTACACTGGTCATCCAATTTGAAACATTTAATGATAAAACACTAAAGGTTCCTGCCTGAAGAATTTGCTGCCATTTTAATCTCACTTATTTACATTACTCATCTTTCTATAAAGGCACTGAAACTGCTGTCTAAGGCTATTAAGAAAGAAGAATCATTGTAATCAAGGAACTTTTACATCACCTTTCTTAAAGTTTCATCATTTTATTTTCAATTACTGTATATTTGCAAAGACATCTGTGATGTTTACAAGTGTTAGCCCCCTCTTTAGAGAATAGGACCACAAATCTTGATTTCTTTTTCTTACAAACAGACAACAGCTGAAATGAGTCCAACAAGTTAAATTACATTTTTGTTCACGTAAGCAAGAAACAAAGTGAAAGCACTAAACCAAACATTAGAAATCGGTCTTTGGTTTACACAGAGCATTTCATGCTGTGCCCCTAATGAGACTATCAATATTTTCTTCACACTAACTTATACACAGTAAACCACTAGCTGCTCTGTGCTGATTACCAATTTACAGTCCCATACAATGGTATCAATAAGTGTTTCTCTCCATATAATAGTTTGTTAAAAAAATTACATTTTCATAAGAAAACTATTTACTGTTTTTATTTAGGTTGTAATAAATAACACATGTGAGTACACTATTTTTTGTCTCATACCAATCTGATCTGCTTTAGAGCAACCTGTAATTAGAGTCCAATTGTGAGTGCATACATCCATGAAAATTGGTCAGATTAAACAAACAACACATTTACAACTAAAATATTCAAATTGTATTGCATTGGTAAACATTAGCAAACCCTCCACCCTCATGAATCAACTTGCACAAGGCAAATGCCAACCCTTAAGAAGATACTCACAAGCATACTATTTCAAATCAGAACAGGTTTGTCTTTTCAGAAAACTTAAAAGTGTGGGTTTGGAGTGTAAAATGACACTGAGGAGCTAGAGTCCGCCTGGAAAATTCACAGAGAGTGGCACACAACATGGAAACTCTACATTAGTGTTACTCTGATCAATGATTAAAACAGCAAGAAAAAAATAAAAACCTGTCGTGGATATGAGGCCTAATCAATCACTGGATGAAATATGCACAAATATAAACAGTCGACAAGCAGAAACAAATATTGGAGATTAACATTTGCTAGTCAAGCCCTTAAAAAAAAAAATTTATATATATATATATATATATATATATATATATATATATATATATACCCAATACCCCCCCCCCCGATCACACTGACTTAGCCATCCCCCCACCCCCTCCACGTAATGTTTTGGTATATATATCGAGGCAAGCACGTCAGTAAAATGAAACCTAGGAGGGAGATGTCCAGAGTAGTTCCTTCCAATTACTTGACATCTCTACATTTGAATTGTTTTTCTGATGATTTCAATAGTTTCTAGGACCCCAGGCTTTTTACAGCACAGAATCAAGAAGAATTCTTTGTGTAGCTTTTGCTGATGAAATGAAATTGTTGAATCTAGAAAAAAATTTTATATTTTTTCAAATCCTTTAGAAAAAAAAAGTCCTAATTATTCTAGGAATCAAAACTATAAAAAATGATGCATGCATTTACCAAACATCACATAATTTATGTTACATGAAACATTCCTATACACAATGTGATTGCTCAGTAGTCAATGTTGCTGACATACTGTATGCCTCCAGTGTTCTGGTTTCAAATGCCAAGTCCTTTTGTTTTTTTTTTATTTATTTATTTTTTGTCTGTGTGGAGTTTGTATGATCTTGCTATATCTTCATTGGTTTCCCTTCAGGTACTGTGATTTTTTTCACACATTCCTGTAGTACTAGGGTATTGTACCCTGTTAGCCATCATGAATGTAGAGAAAAGTCAAGCAAAATGACACCTTTTATTGGCTAACTAAAAAGATTAAAATATGCAAGCTTTCACTCCCTCTGCAGGCAAGATGTAATACAGAAGCTGGAGTTCCCAGTGTTTATATACACACTAGGACAAGAAACAACATTGGTAAATCTTTAAGTGAGAAATCTTAAATGTAAAAAATTAATAGATTCCTTCAGGCTAGGGTTCATTTAACAAGAGAGAAGAACAATGTATGGTCAAGATCTTTGGATATGATAACTGTCCAACAAAGTCTTTTGAAGTTTCTGATGAGTTTTTCAAAACAATATGGGTCTGTAGACAGGTTGTCTGTGTCAGTCTGAGACATGCAAACAATCCTCATATCTGGCCATAAAAACAAGAGAACCCTAGCTTGAAGGAATCTATTAATTTTTTACATTTAAGATTTCTCACTTAAAGAGTGTATATAAACACAAGGAACTCCAGTTTCTGTATTACATCTTGCCTGAAGAAGGGTCCTGAGTTGCCTCGAAAGCTTACATATTGTAATCTTTTTAGTTAGTCAATAAAAGGTGTCATTTTGCTTGACTTTTCTCTACATTCACTCATCCCCAAAGATTTGAGTGTTGCATTCATTGCCCACTCTAAGCTGAACCTGTGTGATTGTGTGTATAGGTATGTGCATGAGTGAGTGGAACATGTGGTGGACTGGTGCACTGTCCAGGGCTGTTAACTACCTTGCATGCAGTACTGTAATCTTGAATTGTAATGAAGTAATCATCAAATGAAGAAGATCTTATCAGTATCATAGATTCATTCTGAAGGTTAGTGAAGGAAGAGTGATAGTGTGGAGGGTGCTGTTGTGTCAATCTTTAGCCCTCTTAAAATGAGTAAAGCATCACTTGAAAGCCACAGGACATCTGAATGTCATTAGCAATGAGCTGTATTCCTTCATGGAGCTGTGTAACCACATTATAAATGGACCTTTCCAGTTAGATTGTGTTACATGCACAACTCTAGGAAAGTCTGAAGTGGTGCCAAGAACATGTAAATTAATATAGTTTAAGGAAAAATCTTCCTTCAATATCAGGAGTCTAATTTATAAAAATGTGCATAAAATGATGCTAAATTTGAGCCTAGGATTATTTCCTAAAACTTCCTATGAAAAATGTATAAAATATTGAGATGCACAAGTAAATGGTCCTAAATAATGCTCGCACTTGCGGCCTGTTTATAAATCCTAAATTATTTTAGATTTGTGCACTAGTAAATGAGTGTGTTGTCTCTGCTCACAGATATCCTTATTTTTACGGTTTATCCAGGGTTGGCACATCAGCTTTAATCTCCATAATACTTTTTATTTATTTTGATGTTTTCAGCAGCTTATTTTGGATAATTCTTGATATAAATGTTTTTGTTAAATTTTCTTTTCTTTAGTATTTAACTACTGTATATTTTGTTAAGTGTTTTATATGTTTTGGTTATTTTGTAATTTTCTTTTGGCCTTTTATTTATGTCATTGTTCTTTGTTATTATTTCTTATCTTGTATATTGATCCTAAGGGGATTGAGGCACCTGATGTTGCAATTATTGGATCAATCATCCATGGTCCAATATTGGGTATGTGTTTCCACAACACCTTTTTTGAGGCATGAGTTGTCTCCTCTACAATTGCTGACTGGCTCATATTTTTGTTAGTTCTTTTGCTTAGTTTCCCTATTTTTTTAAACTTTCTTGTCATTAATGTTTTTTTATCATTGGACCTTGGGCCTGTCTTTATTCAGTTTTGGTTCTTTTGGTTATGTTATGCTCCTCTTTATCTTAATTTGCTTTTTGAAAATTTTGTAAAGAAAATCTTTTTTTAGTAAGAATGCTTGTTTTGCTTATACTTGGCCTGGGGCTTTAAAGTTCTCCTCTCCCTTTTTTGAGTAATATTAAGCTTGGTTTCTTTTAGTCTGCACATGCTGCAAACACTGCTTCTTGAGTTTTAGTAGGTAATGTTTACTTGATGCTACTGAGGTTTTACTTGTGTTTTTCAGGCCTGTTCTATTATGACTAATATGTCACTGATTATATGCCTTATATGCCTTACAAGTCTGTTTGTTGATAACATCAGCCAACCTTTTTAGAGTGTCTTTAACCTGCAGTCATAAACTATATTTTTTGGAATTTTGTGAGCAATCATAATACTTATATGGTAGGATATCATGCAGCATAAACAGAAAGAAATCACTCATAATTAACTTAATAATGTACTTAGTTTACTTTTTATTGTCATTGTGTACTTAAACAATTGTACAAGAAAGAATTAAATTTGATTCCTTCAGGACACTGGTGCAGGACAAAGGACAAATGCAGTACAAAAGAGACATAAAACAGTAGCACAGCATTACAGGGCATGTAATCAGTGACATTGAGTGATAATACAGCAGGGACTGTTAAGACCATATACTGTCTAGAATTCAGTAAACTATTAGCTTGTGGGAAAAAGCTATTTTTAAATATGATATGTTGGCTTGCTGGGTGTGATGCAGTTTTCTGGAAGGCAGGATTATGCAGAAACTATGAAAATGGTGAAAAGGTCTTTAATGGTGGAGTGCACTTTCCTGACACACCACTTGCTGTAAATACACTGGGTAATGGATAGTGTGAGACTTGCCCGGACACCACCAGTCAGAAACCACATCTTTATAAAAGTCACATGTTTATTAATCACCAATAAACACAGGTTCACAGTCTCAAATACTACACACAATGCACACAACAATAATCACCACAATAAGGGCTTCTCTCTCTCAGTCCTTGGCCACCTTTCTTCTCCTCCCGGGAGCTTTGTCCTACTCCTGCTCCCGACTCAAGCTCCTTGATTGTAGGAAGGCGGCCCCTTTTATCCCCATCCGGATGTGCTCCAGGTGGCTGATGACATCCTTCCGGCAGCACTTCCTGGTGTGACGGAAGTGCTGCCCTTTGCACCGGAAGCACTCCGGGCGTTCCTGGCAGGTTCCTCCGCCATCTTGCCGAGTGTGGCGGAAGTAACTATTTCCGGGTTCCACAAGGTTTAAGGCACCCTCTAGCGGTGGCCACGGGTCCCAATGAGTTAATACCTTTTTCCTCTTTTCCCGTGGTCCTCTCCTGCTCCAGGGCGGTTGCCCCCTCGTGGCCCGGAAAATATACGTGCCACCTTCCGGTCCTTCCAGGCATCCCAGCCGGGTAAGGACCCCAGCAATCTGTGACAATAGTGAAGAGCAGATATTGGACTGGGCTGTCTTCACCAGACACTGCAGAACTCTCTGGTCAGAGACAATGCAGATCACATACCAGGTAGTAATGCAGTGTGTCAGAATGTTATCAATAGCACACATTTGGAAACTAATAAGTAGTGGTAATCCAGCTTTTTAATCTCTCCTCAAAAAGCAGATATATTGTTATGCCTTTTTGATTAGGCGTAATATACTTTATGCTCAAAAGAGGTTTTCATAAGTGTGTACTTGAAAATGTGCAGTAACTCCACTGCCATTAATGAACCATTAATATACAAGAACCACTCCACTTCATCACTATATTCTGATTCATCCCTGTTTTTGATGGAGCCTAGCATATTTGATGATATGATTAACACTGCATTTAGCGACACAGTCATGGTTCAGGAGTAGTGCTGATTGCCAAAATTTGTCTAAGCATTTTTCGCAGTGAATATGCTGAGTTCACCAGTGAAGATGTTGGCCGGATATTTTCCTGGAAATTTGCCGTGCTGCCAGCTTAGACAAACTCTTTTTCCTAACAACCCATGAGTCCATCATGACATCAAGAGCAACAACAACAATTTATTAATTGTATAAACAAAAATCAAACAATGAATTCCTCAATGGGCTTGTTTTTTGACAGCTCCCAGTCTTGACTCCCTAAGAAGACAAGAAAAAAAACCCTGTAGGAAAAAAAATGGAATAAACCTTGGGAAAGGTAATTCAGAGAGAGACCAACTTCCTGGTAGGTAGGTATTGCAATGGATGTCAAAAAATGGAATATATACACAGAACAGAACACAAGGAATCCTCTTCACAGAGGTTTATGGCCAGTCTATCACTGACACCTCAGAAATACAATACAATAGCACAAACTAATTTGTTCTTCCACAGCACTCCTCACCAAGTGCAGGTGCAAGCACTGCAACAACTCTCATGCCAAATGTAAGAATAGATTATACTACTCACTAAATACAGAACTATCACATATAAGGATACAGATGTGTTTAATTACATTTAAAACAAAGTAGAAACTAATTAACAAAACTAATAAATAATAATATCTGCCCATCAGCTAATTGTAGAACCACTGCCAGATTGTAGAAATGGAGTCAGAGAGAAGCCAGACCAGTCCTGGAGTCTCCTCAGCCATCAACCCACCTCCCTCTACTGGCCATTCTGATGACAGGACCCTTCTACCCCATGATTCTAGTGCTGCTTTATCTGAGATGACTTTCCAGCATGGTAGGCAAATACCTTGGCAGTACAGCAGTGGCATCAAGTGCCACATGAGGATACAGAGAAGAGAAACAGAATAGGGGAGAGTTAGTAACAGTTTATAAACATTGAAAATGACTGACTGACATATTTTAGTTCTAAGGACTAACAACAGAGATGCAGTATGCACAACTAATCAGCAGCTCTACTCAGGGTATGCTAAACTACAGCAGTGAGTCTTCAGCTTGGATATATAAGCTGAAACCGAAGGGTCATCTCTTATAGTAGCAGACAGACTATTCCATAGCTTCAGAACTCTGTACATCATAAGCAGGATGGAATCTTCAGATATTGTGTGTTCAGATTTGTAAGTAATGGTAAGTTAACATAAGTAAGTAGGGCCTTTGCCATTTCAGGATTTATATAGTATGTTAAAAGGAGAATTTTGAAATCTTCCCTAAACTTAACTGGCATGTAAAATCTTTTTAGCGGTCAGGAGCCGCTAAGATTCACACCGCCAAAGAAGACGGTGATTTATTTATTTTAAAAGCAGAGATCCCAGGAACGTCCCCAGCCTTGGATCGACCCACACACTCTCACCACAGAGACAAATAAGCACACTGGGAATGGCAAACAATTATAAATATAATGACACGAATTGAGTAATAAAAACAGTAATACCACCCCTGACCCCTTCGGCGATATTACACATACACAAAATAAACACAAACACCACACAGCAAAGTCCATATATAAGAAACAGGTTGAAAGACGAATAGTGACCAAGTTAAGTCCAGCGATCTGTAAGTTGCAATGGAGAAGGGAAAATACAGTCCTACCGGTATTTACTGATGAGGTTGATGGTTGATGGTTGATTCGGGAGCTCTCCACTCTTCCGGAAAATCCAATAATCCAATACAGCTCTCAGTGAACAGGTAGACAGACAATCCAGACCCCAACAAACGAATACAGTCCAAGACAAAATGATCACAGTTCAAATAACAGCAGGAGAGACGACAAATAACCGCAACAATACAAACCAAAAACAAAACTTTTTCCCTCTAATATTTCTTGCAGTTTGAATTAACAAAAAGCTGCATAAAGAATGATTTTAGTAGCCACTGAACACCACATTGCAGTAGTTTACCCTACTAGAAATTAATTAATTAATTAATTCTCAATATCCTGCATATTTAGAAAAAAAGTTAATTTTTGAATGTTTTTAAGATGGAAAAACATGTTTTGGATAGTTTTGTAATGTGTGCTTTAAACAACATGCTATTGTCAAAGATAACGCCTAAATTATGGGCTGATTCAGTAAAATTAATGGTGAGTCCAACTAAGTTAATTAATGACAAAATTCTGTTGTGATCAGCATCATTACCTCTAATAATTAACATTTCTGTTTTATCTGTGTTCAAAGATAAGTAGTTCTCATCCATCCACTCCTTTAACTCACTAATGCATCTAATTAAGGACAACATTGGAGAAACATCATTTGGCCTGAAAGAAAGGTATAACTGGGTGTAATCTGTGTACGACTGAAAATTAACGTTATGTTTTCTAATGATGGTTCCTAGTGGAAGCATGTAAAGTGTAAACAATGAAGGTCCCAGCACTGAGCGCTCTGGGACACCATATCATACTTCTGAGTATAATGATCAAAATGCTTTGGCAGCGATTTTGGATGGGGATATCACTACCTAATCGCACAAACATAGAACTTTCATGCAAGTACACTGCAAGCATACCCCACCTCACATTTTATGTAAATTCCTGATCTGCTTTCCATATATGTGGTGTACCCCCTCTACACTCCAGCTGGATTTGCATCCTGCATGCACTTAAAAAAAAAAACACAAACTTGCAGTATTTTTCTTTGAGGAATACATTAGCTGAGAGTAATGAGAGTATTATGAAAATATTTGGTTGTTCTGCATAGATTCATTTTATGTTGTGTCTTAGTGTTGGACTAAGCATGTTTTGCTCCTGACTGTGCAGTGCAGATCAAACACTATCAGAGGCAGTTTCCAGGTATATAATGCTGACCCTGTGCATCACAAGCTCTGTGCCTGTACAGAGCTGCGCAATATTGTGAAGTGATATTTGAGTCCCCATGCTGGGTCCATTTAAGGGAAGTGGACACATGCTGAATGCATGCTTAATTAAGGATGCTGCAAGGTGGCAGTTAAAACAAACCTTAAGGGAGCCCTCCACCAACCCCCCAATACCATCCAAAGTCATAAAACACAAGAGATTTTGTGAAATAATAATAATAGCAAAAGATTAATTAGTATTTACAAGGTGTTTTAGTCTTCTTGATGAAAGTGCAAAGCATCTGCACAGATAGCTTGGAAGCAGAAAAGTTGTGCTAGCTGGAACTTGACATTCCCATGCCATGACTTATTGGCACAGCCAAGTAGTGCCCCGAAGATTTGAACTCTGTGAGTTTAGTGTTTTTACTTATAGCTGGTTTGTGGCCATTTGTTTGTGGTTATCATTCCTTCTACATCTTTTGTTTGAGGCACAACACAGGTCACATTTTTGGCCATAATAATTGATCCAGCACAGCTCTTGGTCTCTACAGCAGAGTCACTTACTCCCTGGATTGTGTTCTTTATAGAAATGCAGGACATGCTTGAACCTGAACATATACCACTTCAGTAACCATGACAGAAATAATCAGATGAGACAAATATGGTACAAAAAGATATATACTTGCTTTAAAATGAAGCTTTCACTCCCAATATATAATGCACAATCATTTATACATATATATCCAGGCCAAAGAGAAGCCATTGGAGCAGTACAATCATCTTCCAGTACTTCTGTGGGGAATGCTGATAATTGTAAGTCTGGGTTGGCAGAGTGAAAGCAGCAGACAGCTTCTGGCTTCTAAATGGTCCCCCACCATTATAATTATTTTACATATTCAGTGAGCCTTTTAGAAAACTTGCCAGGTATGGATAACTACTATCTGAACCATGCTATTTATGGACTGTACTCTTCTAATACCTTAATAACACCTTTTTCCCTATATGTGCACAGTGCACCTATACTAATCACTCATTGCCCCTGCCTGAAAGTGATAGGTGAGGCCTGTGGTGATGGGTTGGGCTTGTTTTATTCAATCAAAATCCCTACCTGAAAGAACTGTCTCTACATCAGCTGCATGTATGCCAAACAATTAGTCTCACAAATCACAATTATGAAATAGTTATTTTAAATTTCTGTTTACTCTTGGGGAAACTTAAAAGATCATTGCGCTATTGTAATCCACTCAAAACTAGTTCATTTTCTACTTTCCCATTGACTCCAAAGCATTTCGCCGAGTTCTTTAAATTTCCCAAATAGTTCCGTGATTTTGCTGAACTCACTGCAAAGTGAACTCCACAGTGTTTGCCCATCACTATATAGGATTGTATAAAGTAATGGTCAGAGCATACAACATTACGGTGCACCCATGTTCAAAATCAGGGTGTTGAAGATTTACTATAAATCTTTGTGGCCTGCGACATAGTTGGTCAGAGGTCCAACTGCACTGTGAAGAGTTCAGTTCCATTGAGGACAGCTCTTGTATTGATTGTTGTCGGATGATTGTATTAAATGCTGAACTAAAATCTACAAGCAGAATTCTAATGTTACAAATAATCTTAATGGTCAAGAAGTGTCAAGGCTACATATATTGCAGCAGAAATTCACTCTTTAGCGGATTTATTATACTGACTGGAAAACTGTGAATCTAATGTTGATGGAGTAGAGACTTTGATGTGTAGCATGGCTAACCTCTAAAAATATATCATAATGACTAGGACGAGTGCAATGGCGGAATAACAACAACATTTATTTACTCTATATAGCGCATTTTCATACAAATAATGCAGCTCAAAGTGCTTTACATGATGAAGAAAGATAAAAAAGACAAAATAAATAAAAATTAGAATAAGGGAACACTAATTAACATAGAAAAAAAAGTAAGGTCCAATGGCCAGGGAGGACAGAAAAAACAAAAAAAAAACTTCAGACGGCTGGAGAAAAAAATAAAATCTGCAGGGGTTCCAGGCCATGAGACCACCCAGCCCCCTCTAGGCATTCCACATAACATAAATGACCTCAATCTGTCCTCATTGTATTCAGGGTTCTCATGGAAGAACTTGATGATGACGTTCATGTGGACTTCTGGCCTTTAATCCATCACTGTAGGGACATCACAGTGCTTTGATCAGGTGGTGGTGGCGCAGGTCACCACCCCAGAAACCCGGAAAAAGAACAGAAGAGAAAGTAGGGGTTAGTACAGATTTTGGAGCCACCATGAATAATCATGATAATTAATCGAATATACAGGGCATCAGGATTAAACTAAAGCTATGAGAAAGCCATGTTAAAATAATGTGTTTTCAGCAGTTTTTTAAAGTGCTCCACTGTATTAGCCTGACAAATTCCTATTGACATTAAGGGTATGATAGTGACAAATTTTTGAGAACCAGGATGATGACTTCTGATTTAAAACATTTTCGGAGAATAGCCTGTGCCAGGGACATGTTAAAAATGTCAGTGAAAACTCTCTCATCGCATGACTTGGAATACCATCTGGACCTTCTGCCTTCCATATGTTGACTCTAGCCATGGTCTTTCTCACATCGCCTGTGAAAAGAGACAGTACTGAGTCACCAGGGGAAAGTGCTGTCTTAATGGTCAGTGTTGTGTTAAGTTTTTTGGACACAGCATAGAACTCATTCAGCACATAATGCAGAGGCATATTCCCATCTTCAATGCTAATGTTTCACCTCTTATAATCAGTGAGGAACTTTATGTCCTGCCATATATGTTTTTTACCCTTATCCTCAAAATACTCCTGCATCTAAAAGTCATGGGCTTCTTTAGCTTTCCTGATGCCACTGATTTCAATGGCCCTGGCCACCTTAACTGCTTCACTATTGTCAGATTTAAATACAGCATTACAAGCTTTCAACAACAAGCAGCCTCAGAGTTCAACCAAGGCTTCTGATTAGTATGAAGAAAAGCAAAGTTGTGACCACAACATCATCTGCACACTTGCTAATATAGCCAATGACAGATGATGTGTATTCCTCTATGTCCAAACAGTTACCATATGATGTGGACGCTTTAAACATATTCCAGTCATTGTAATGAAAGCAATCCCGGAAAGCTGAGATTGCTCCTCCTGGCAACACTTTTCTTTGTTGGTGATATGTTTAGATCTTTTAAGAAGTGGTTTGTATGCTGGGATCAACAGAAAGGAGTTGTGGTGAGACTGAGCCAGATGGGGTAGGGGTACTACTTTGTACACATTTTAAATATTTACATAAACATGATCCAATATGTTTTTCCCTCTATTTGGACACTGAACATTTAGATTGAAGTCAGGATAAACTAAGATTAGCATGATTATCCAGCAACATTGAAGAGACCAGCTGGGTGTATGTAGCGCTATACATTATGCCGAGCAAGTCTTATATTTTAGCATTTCACACACTGCAAAAATAATAATATTAAGCACTCCAGACTGATAGTAAGGACAGCATACACCCTACTCTGCCCTGCACCCATTCATTTGGTTCAATTTACGACTCCTAACAATATGTCTAACAAAAAATGAAAATACAAAAATCATTTGCTTACTTACAGTTACACTTTGAGTTTAGTCTTTTACCATTGAAATGACATTTTCCATGCTTTTCTCATACTGCTAAGCCTGCTACATGGCTGTTGCACAGCACAATTCAGTGGAGTGGTGTAGGGCTAGGTTGTCACTCGATAATTCATTTTGCAGACCAAGCATTTGTATAAAGAAGAGCAGATGTTTAGCTTTCACATTTATGTAAACATGTTACTGTAAGACAAAGAAATGCTTGATAGAGCATTTTCATTGTGAGAAGAAGCAGATCTGTATTTGTGTGTTCCTTAACTAAACTCCTGCTTTCTTATCAAAGTTATGTGCAAGTTGTTATCCACTCTGATTTATAAAATCCCCAGCCCATCAACTTTCAGAACAGCCCTCACATGTTTTTCTAGAGTAAGCTTTTTAATTTATTCCTAACAAACTCTTCTATGATGTTTTGAGGCTTCTTTCAACATTTATGACAGTAATAGTAACACTCAAAGTGCAGCTTTTGATGAAAAATTAATAGTTTGCAACTTATTGTCCTATAACTTATGTGCATGACATAATTATTTCTCTAATAGAGGGCTCCGCCCCCTGCTCGCTTCGCTTGCCCACCCCCGGGTTTGGTTTACCGGATACATAATTTAAAGAGATTGTTATTTTCATGGGAATTGTTACATATGCATTATTTTCAGTTTTACTTTAAAACTTTTGTAAAAACAATACTTGTCCTTTATTTCCGACCCTGGGCATGGTTAAATCTCTTTCTCGCAGGATGTGTAACGCTGCTCGCGTTGTGAAGTGGGGGCAGCTGAATGCACACTAAAGAGAAGTGGTTGGATCATCTGCTGGCTTGTTGCTGCTGCTGCTGGCGAACTGCGTGTTCTGCTTGTTGCACTGCGCGTCGATCATTTCAAAGCATGTACAGCAGCTGTCCTTTTGCCACTTCGCATCTCTGCCGCTCGCGTTGTGAAGGGGGGGGGCGAACACATGCTAAGGGGAAACAGTCAAATCATCTGCTGGCTTGCTGCTGCTGGCAGCTGCGTGTTTTGCTTGTCACTTGTCGTTGTTTTAAGAGCTGGGAGCACATGAAGCATGTCTGCCAAAAGCATTCCAACAACTGCTAGGTTAGATGTCCATGAACTTGTTTTAAATGTTGTCTCACTACCTTGTCTCACATGATGTTAAAGTGTGTCTGGCGGGACTTCAAATTGTCTTCCGAAAAGATCACGTCTTGTCTCCCTAGTCTCCCTCTCAAGATTTTTTTTTATAATAGAGAGAAATGGAAAAAATTGGAGAAAGAAATGTCTGTTCTTTACTTTGATAAATGGAATAAATGGCAAAACTGAGCTGAGTTTAGAGGTTTCCTGAAAATGTAGCCCCTAGCAAAAAATGGCTAGAAATTAACATAATGTCTGTGAACCAACATGTAAATAGTGTAGACACACATTCATCTTTTGATCACCTCAATTGAAACACTTCCTCTCTGCCTAAAAGGTAAACAAAATGTCCACTTCGATAATAGAAGGTGGAGAGGAAAAAAAATTACAAACCTCTGGCCCAAAAATAATACAAACGTCTACTAAATAGTTAATTATTTATTTAAAGAATTAAATAAGATTGAATGCAAAACATAAATCAGAAGCAAAAGGAGCAAAAATGTATTTACCTAAATGGCAAACCTAAAAGCAAACAAAACCAGAATACAGAAACTGGAAACATTACCTTTAACAATACCAGGTGCCAAAAACAAGTAATTCAATGATCAAAAAAGCACAAATCAAAAAACAGGAACCCAGGCATTGCTGAAGCACCCATTTCATCTGCTGGTTTGATGGGAGCAGTTACTTAGTTCCTTTGCCACCTATCTCGAACCGGTTCAATATACATACTACAAGAAACATAACTTAAAGAGGTAGACATCACAAAACTAACATTACACATAAACACAAAATTACAAATAAACAAATGTTATTCAAATCATTTTTTGCTGCTTTTGTATAAATCAGGTACTTTCATCTCCTTTGTGGCAAAAACGTAGTCTACTGCTACACATGCAGAAAGAAATTTTTGAACATATCCATTTCATTCTACACAGATAATAAAACATTTTCATTTCAGTTTCAGATTTTCTGCATGGCAGTTTTTGTGTTGATTACCAGAGAGCATTAGTACTACTAGGAGAGGGAGGGCATAAGTGTACATTAGGTGGGATGAACATATTTAATTTGAGTATAGTATAGATGAAGGCAACAAGTTTGTAAGTAAGGAAGGGACAGAAAGGGCTCAGCCTTAGAAAAACCATCAACTAGGGAAGCAAGCAGGAGAAATCTAAAGTTTAGCAACTACAAACAAAGACACACAGTAGGCAGTCAAGGGGTAAGAATATTAAGTGAGTCTAATGGGCCAGCAGGCATTAAATAACTGTAGTAGCTTCTCTAATCTGATATTTAATTTTATTTAAATAATTTAATAAAAATTATGTACTGTATATGTTAATAAAAATGACTTAAGCAGTTAGTCCAAAATTTAATAATGTAGCTAAAACAATGCAAGTTCTATATGATGTTGGACTTTTTGGAGGGTAGCTTAGACAAATTGTGCCGCATTGATGGCTGAGATAGTTTTGACTCTGATCCAAGTGAATGCTGTAATGCAGTGCTGATGGCATGAATGTGCAGGCAGGAGACATGGCACAAAACATTCAGCCAGAGATGCTAGCTGATCCAGCAATTCAGTCTCAGTTTTGAGGAGGAGATGGTTAGCCTATATTGTAGCAGAGAATTGATGGATCTTGCTCAGATGTCCTTTAGGGAGATGCGCATTCCAAGGTAGTGCAGGAAGAAACTCCGGACTGAAGAGTTACAGACAGTTAAGAGCAAAATTTGTAAAACACTGTAAAACTTTGGCTTAAATCGTGCTGGGGCCAGCACCCTAGCTGCATGATTAGGTGGCCCTGCCTCCTTAGGCTCTACACACAGGAGGCAAAGCAGACCACAAACAACACTGCATATACAGGAAATAAAAACAAAATAATTATCAAAAAATGTTCAGATTTTTTTCCCTTTTTTTAGATTAAAAGAATAATTTAAATATAAACTTTTCTGTTTTTTTGGCCGGCCAGTGGTTTGCGTGGTTCCCCTTCTCTTTTTTTGCTTTGCCTTTTATGCCTTATTAATCTCATTGTACAGAATGTGTTTAATACTAATGTGAAATTGAAGATATTGTTTAATTTTTCTCCACTCTGGGTAGACCAGATTTTGGGTACATCATAACTCCCTTAAAGGAACCCAAAGTCTAGGCCACAGAACAGTGAAATCAAGCTTGATCACACATTTTACAGTTTTTGACTATTTGTTCTACCATTGCAGTATACCCATAATTTACTGAGGAAAATTTGTTAAATTTATTTGTGTTACTCAGGCTCACTAACACTATCAAAGGATTTAAACTCTAAAATTCTAGATATCCCTTGGCATATGAAGTAAGCAATCAGAATTGCTTTTGTCATCCTGTGTTTGTCAAAAGCTATTATGAGGCAACCTGTCAAGTACATATCCTGCTGACACACTGGCTTTTATTGGTCTGTATAATAAATTACTTTAATAATCAGGTAATGATATATAACCATGTCCAAGAATTCTGTTTTTTATTTGTATGTTAAATTAATGACAAACATGTTTCTTCAAACAAGAATATTTGCCTATGGTTAGATTTTTTGAATTTTAAGGAAAATGTTAAAGGTAGAATTGTGTGAAGTTTTGAGTGTTATTTGTCCTGCAAGACTAATTATTAATTAATGTGCATAAATAAATCTGTTTTGTTGTGAACAATAACTTTTTACTCAATGCTTTACATTTTATTTAATTTTGTCTGGTGGTCTTGGGGATATGTGACAAAAAGCCATATAAAAACAAATGATGTATTGTATACTGCATTTTATACACTGGTACAGTTTTATAGAGAATCAAACAGCTTATTAATGCTAAATTTACAAAATAGTAATCATTTACTTTGTCATGGTGCTGTATGTCATGGAGTATTATCAGGTATGGTTAGAGATTGATTGGTCAAACCATGTTAGGAACCTAAAAATACATGTTATAAGCAGCTGACCAGGAGTCAACAGCAGTTACAGTTGACATTCCTTTTAGAAATAGCATATATAATACATGTCATCTATGAGCGTCACCCGAGTAATGTTGGACACAGAGGCCTCCCTTCCTTCATCTTAGTGGTGTTGAGCACACATGTCAGACACAGGTTATTTAGTTTGGCCAAGCCCACTTGAGATAACTTGGTCATCCAAACGGATAACATTTCCTAGCAAATAATATGGTAGGTCCTAACTTTAAATTGATCTAGCCTTACACTGCCTGTTACCACCATGACCTACAGTAGGTAAAGCAATTTAGAAAATGATAAGAAATTACATGACATCACCTAGATTTTGGGATTATGTCAGGTTTTTTTCTAACTGTGTTTTGTTTTTTACTTCTATGACAGTAGGCAGCTATTTGACACTTAGGGTTTAGGGGTGTGATAGCAGCCTGCAGATCATATGATACAGTATAGGCAGTTTAATGTCAAATGCAACTATCCATGAAATGCAATTTTCCTTGTAGAAAACAAGTGCAATAATATTTTTTTGCATGCTCTCTTTATCAAAATGTACTTACACATGTACAAATAATGTCAAACTTGCATGCGGAAATACACATTTCTCTTATATGGTATGGATAGATGTGCTAAATGTGTTGATAATAGCATTTTATGTAACTTCGATGAAAGCCTCTGACAGAAATCTCTTCTAATTTTCATAATCTTGAAGTATAATTGCATTAAATTGATGCTTTATTATTCTGAAGTAGACAATTTTGACACCCCTGTGCTTGCTACACTTTTTTTTTTAAATGAGGGCTTTTAAACTCATTTAACTTTATGTGAATAAAAGTTAACATTATAAGTGATGTCAGCTACTGCCTCACAGTTTTTGTTCAGAAAACGTTTAAAATGTTAATACTTTGAACTTGCCATGAGGATTGTAATGATGTACACTAAAAGACCTTAATCACTCAGAAAAACCTGGCAAATTATACCTGCTTGTCATCCATATCGAGTATCTATTACTCGTGGACATAGCACATTAACTGACTCATTATCTATTTCAAACCATATGGACTTGGGCTTGGGTGGGTCACTCTGATGATATCCTGAGGTGATCAGCCTAATTATTACAATTATGCAATTTCAATCATAGGGATAGTCATAGAAAATGGTGCTGTGGCCTCTTCAAATTGGTGTCAATAAACCCAGACAATGACTGAGATGGGTGATGTGCACCATGGCTGTTACAATTCCCCAGGTACTACAGTCATAATTACTTAAAAAAAGTTTGGATGAAGTGCAGATATTCTGAGCTGTAAGCTGTTTTGCATAATGGCTTTAGAAGTACTACATAGTCTGTAACTTCATATCCTCTAGCTTAAAAATGGTGAAGGACATTTTCAGTGCTTACAATGTTGTGATTAAGAATTGTTCATTCAGAAATTGTGGGACAAATACAAATACATTGCTTATGTATTTAAGAATCCTGACCTAAAAACAACTTTTCTTATGTTTGGTCATTTTTCTTCTTAATATTTTAAATTGTAAGTGGCTTTGCTGCATTGTGCAACCCTAACAATTATCAGAAAGTCCAGAAGTCCCACATGAAAATGAAGTACTTTGGGGGCAACTTAAACAGCTACAGAATGCTTGACAGTGTTTTAGATACAAAAAGATTTTTTACTATTCTGTCTGAAATAATAATCCTTTTTTCTGCATGCATTAGGTTTCAGGATGATAGTAATTTATTACATATATGCATAAAGATGGCTTATTTTGTAGCACTAGGAAAGGTGTTATTTAAACTGAGAAAAAAACATTTAATTAAATGTAGTTTAGGAGCATGAATAGCACCATTTGCTCTAAGGTGAACTGGGCAGTCAGGATGGCAGTTAATGCACCTGTTTACCTCTATTTTGCAATTACAAATTATCCATTAAGACAGATGGATTTTAACAATTTTGCTACGGTATACAAAACCCACACACATAAGGGCATGTTTCTACACTGAATGCTGAGCAAATAAGGATGTTGGGTAAATATTCCACTCAGGTTCTCAGATCTTCCTCTTGCACCTGTGGCTCTTGAATTATTAGGACTGATAATGCTTAGTGGTTTGCAACATCTTCCTGCTGTGATTTTTTGTGGAACCTTTATTTATGCCTCATGCTGAGAATTTTCAGCAAGTGCTTTTCACCGATCGATTACCACTCACTACCCTGCTCATCCATTGACCTCAGCAGGAGAAACACATTAAACAAGACAATGGTTAGCAGAAATGTAGGTCTTAATCTTCATCATGCAGTTTGGTACAGAGGGGTAGTTTAAGGTGAGGAAGGTTCAGGTGTTTATCTGAAACCCGTTGCTGAAGCACCATTCAGGATGACAATGCTTTACAGGGTTCAGAAAATAAATGTGTGTTATAATCTGTGCCTTTTGATTTCATTATCACCTCACTTATATTTTTCCTTTATTATTCATTTTACCTTCAAGACCTTCCTTTTTTTAATTCTATTTACTGATTTTTCATGCAGCATTTTTCTTCGTTGTTTAACCAGTAAAAGCACACTACAAAATCGTGTAACTGGAATATATCAATACAATTTAATATGAATATTCATTAACACCTTATAGGTCATCAACTAACAATTGTCCTACCGTTCCATTTTATTTTTACATATTGTACACATACTGTTTTTTTTTCTACCAAAATACAGTAATGTCAACCAAAATAGGTATACCCTCTATAAAACTGCCTTTTTCAATATGTAAAAAAAGAGTTCTTTGGAAATACAGCTTTCAATACATGTAAAGAAACTGTACTGCAGGGAGGTGGCATGGTGATGCAGAGGTTAGAGCTACTTCATCACACCTCCTGAGTTCTAATTCAGATCATGGCCCTAGCATTGTTTCAGGGGTCTCTTTTGGTACCCTGTTTCTTTCTACATCCCAAACATACACAACTCTAAACTGGACCTCTGTATGTAACTGTAGATTTTAATGTAGTTGTTTACTATGAAATGGGACAATTCTTATGATGGACCAGGTATGGATTAAGGTGACCCATGTTTATGAACTGGAGAATAAGCTGACTGACAGAATGAACTTATATATTAAAAAAGGCAAAAGTTATGGCATTAGAAAATACAAATGGTGTTTGGTTATCCTAGCATGTCGAGTATAAAGTAGTTCAAAGATGCATTGGCTCTTTTAACTTTCTTTATTTTTCTACAGTTTTACACACAGCCATGTGACACAGTACTGAACTTGTCATTGTGACTTGGTAATGCTCTCCAACACTCTGACTAAACAGTATGCACTTACACATCTTTCTCTCCCTAACTACTTTAAGAGTTCAACTGGAAAGAAACTATCAAGTGTTCCATGTATGTTGAAAGTGTGAAAAATAATCACTTGGTGACAGAAATGGCTGAGGACCTTTCAGGATGTTCCAGAGGAGAGATTTTGTTTCCTGAGAACAAAATGATAATTACCTTTGAAACATGCAGTACCTATTGCAAGGCTTTAAGGAGAAGTAAGCACTAAGTTAATTCTTTAGGAACTCTCTTTTGCCTATTTATCTTAAATAACCACTATACTTTAATATATTGCCATACACGTGAGAATAATCAGTGCCTCATTGCTTATCATGAAGGGAGACACAGTAAGAAGTTTGGACATTTATTAACCCATTTTCCATTTCCTTCATTAGAATGAAGGAGAAGTTCCGGGAGGAAGCCTAATGCCACTTTTTCCCCATAGCCTCTAGCCATGCGCCTTCCAGTCCCGCAGGTATATTACCTAACTCACTAGAAATCTGGATTCATTGTGGGACCAGCTACAAGAAGGAGAGAGGTCCATGATACAAAGCTTAATGGAATCTCTTCAGAAAGCCTTTTGCCCTGGCACAAAATTATTCTTTTTTGTCTTAAAACCTTGGTCATTTAAAGGTTTTCCTGAGAACCTGCAAATCTTTTTCAGTTTATTTGTGCGTTCTGTACAATATGCAGGAAAACCAAAGGTCAATAACAGAAACTGATTCTGTCAATTAAAATCTGGATTCACTTACTAAGTCCACACATAGGAGCATAGGGCCAATGCTCAGAGGACAGAGATGGCCAATCCAACTAAGCATATTTTTTAAAGTAGCTGGAGTGGTCCGATGCTGTTACCCGTATAAGGCCGAGGACTGGCAACAGGAGCTGGTGAAACAAGGTTTGTGGCGGCACCCTGCTGGGAGCCATGGATAGCAGTGACCTGAACCTGAAGTAGAAGGTTGGGTGTGTCTGTCGGTAGGATCCTGTGTGTGGTAAGCATAGGAGATGTTGGTTTTAAAGGGATACACTAGGGACCGAGTTTTTAGAACATTTCCTGATTTAGGGATTTTAACCTCATGTTAAAGGATTATTTATTTATTGACTTGGTTTTAACCTCTATGCACCTTCACTGTTTTTATGGATTATTTATTTATTGAAGATTTGAAGCACTGCACTATTTATTTGAAAATTGCTTTGGTTTTTGGATTGTAAAAAGCACTGAACACTTGTTATACCCACCCCTTGCTGCATGTGTGTGTCCTCATTTGCCTAGCTCATATCGGTTATGACTATCGACGGTGGTGGGTTAAAGAGGCTCCCAAAGGGAAGTGGAAGCATGGAGCTAACCCACACCGTCATGGCTCATCAGATATTTACTGATTTTACTGGGATTCTTATGAATTATATCTTCTTGCTCATACTAAAGAGTAAAAACAGAGCATGTGGCTTAGCAATTGGATAAATATTTGCTAATACAAATTAGAAGGTGAAAAAATAGAATAATCATGAGGTCCACGCATATTGGCCCTGCTTAAGGAGGTTAGCGAATGCATATATAAACACTTGACATATATTTTTCAAAAGTCACTGCACATTGTGAAAATTTCTAGGGACTGAAAAATAGCAAAAATTATCCTGCTGTATAAAAAGGTAGATCTGAAAGATCCTACTGAATATAGGACAGAAAGCTTAACGTGGATCACAGATAAATTAATGGAAGGAATTATTAAGGAAAAGACTGGGGAACACATGGCAAGAACTGGATATTTAGGGAATAGTCAGCGTGGGTTTAGACGGGGGAAGGTAGCATTTTTCTAATATGTTAGAATTCTATGAGAAAGCAACAAAAGCAGGCAATCAGAGAGGTGCATATGATATTATTTATCTTAATTTTCAGAAGAGATTTGATAAGGTCCTACATGAACGGTTAGCAATAAAACTGAAAGAATTGTGAGTTCAGGGTGTAGTGTGTAACTACCAGGAAAAGAAAATCCGAACACATTTCTCCAGTTTTGATGTCACTACACTGGTTACCTGTGTCATTCAGAATTGACTTTAAAATTCTGCTTATGGTTTATAAAGCTTTAAATAATCTCGCCCCCGCTTATATATCGGAATGTCTGACACCTTATATTCCAAATCGTAACCTCAGATCCTCAACTGAGTGTCTCCTTAGAATTCCAAGAGCAAAACTTAAAAGAAGTGGTGAGGTGGCCTTCTGCTGTTATGCACCTAAAATCTGGAATAGCCTGCCAGTAGGAATTTGCCAGGCTAATACAGTGGAGCACTTTAAAAAACTACTGAAAACACATTATTTTAACATGGCCTTCTCATAACTTCACTGTAATTTATTCCTGATACTCTATATATGCAATTCATTATAATAACTATTCTTTCAAAATCTGTACTAACCCCTACTCTCTCTTCTGTTTCCTTTTCCGGTGTCCTGTTGGTGGTGGCGTGCGCCACCACCATCTACCCAAAGCACCATGATGTTCCAACAATGATGGATGGATTAAAAGCCAGAAGTCTGTATGACCATCGGCATCAAGTGACTCCGTGAAAAACCCGAACTACAAAGAGGACTATTTCATTTATGTTAGGTAGAATGCCCAGAGGGGACTGTGCGGTCTCGTGGCCTGGAACCCCTACAGATTTTTTTTTTTTTTTTTCTCCAGCCTTCTGGAGTTTTTTGTTTTTTTTTGTTTTTTCTGTCCACCCTGGCCATCAGACCTTACTCCTTTCTATGTTAACTAATGTTGTCTTATTTTAATTTCTTATTTTGTCTTTTATTTTTCTTCTCTTCATTATGTAAAGCACTTTGAGCTACTTTTTGTATGAAAATGTGCTATATAAATAAATGTTGTTGTTGTTGTTGTTGGTTGCAAAACTGGTTAAAACAAAGGAAACAAAGGTTACTATGCAAGGAATCTTATCAGAATTACGTGATGTTAAATGCAGTATCCCAAAGAAGTCTGCAGATGACACCAAATTAGGAGGGATGGAAGATCATCAAAAATCAGTTGATTGATAATATAATGATGGCCAGAATACAGGCTTGGGCAGATGTGTAGCTGATGAAATTAAATGTAAATAAAGGTAAGGTATTAAATGTAGGAAATAGAAATGTTCAGTTTGAATACACAATAGCAGTTCTAGAACTTGAAAGTATCCCTTATGATAAGGACATAGTAGTTGTACTAGACTACACAGTGTTCAGAATGTTAGGCAATTTTAAAAGATATGACACAGATAAAGAGTTGGGGCACACACGTGACATGGCCAAGCCCAGACCCAACATGTTGGGATGCCTGAACCGAGAAATAGTAAACCCAAGAAAGAACTTTGATGTTAGAGTGCTGGAAACCCTTAAAATATAAGACTTTAAACCTATAAGACTAATGTTCTAAGAACCAGCTCATGACAAGCAAGTTTGACCCTTGTTCACCGTCACCCACTGGAGTGGTGCATGATCAAGGATTAGAGTGAATTTGCAGCCAAGAAGGTAATATCTCAGCTGGTTAATAGTCCATTTAATTCCTACAACTTCGTGCTTGACTGCCTTGTGCCTGGTCTCCCAGTCCAATAGTTTCTGGCTTAGGAACAGGGTGCTCAAAACTGATTTGATTAAGCTAAAAGCTTAATGGCTTTGGATCAAGACAATGGGATCAGACCAGAGACTAAAACTCTCCTCGATCATACCTAAATCCTGTATTTGCCTGATCTCAAGTTCCATCTCTGCATGCTTTGCTTTCAGGTGTCTGTATGGGCGTGCTCGGTCTATTACTACAGGCTCTGTTATGATGTTGTGCATGATCAGAGAGGTCCTTCTTGTCCATTCATTCACCACTTCCAGCTTGGACAAGACAGTTGCTTTGAGCTCCTGTTGTTGTTTGGCAATCAAATCAGGTCTAAAATAAAGGTTGCTCCTTGAGAATATAAAGAACTAGGTTGATCAAAGTATGGCTCAGATTCATTCTCCTTCCTTGGTTTCAGCAGGTTGACATGATATACCTATTCGGTTGACAATTTGGTTGTTTCATCAAATAGTCGTTTCACCCCTTTTCTCTCCATAATTTTGCATGGGTCATGCCCATATGCCAGCAATCTGGAATGACAAGTGGGAATAAGCACACTAATCCATCCATCCATCCATCCATTTTCCAACCCACTGAATCCGAACACAGGGTCACGGGGGTCTGCTGGAGCCAATCCCAGACAACATAGGGCACAAGGCAGGAACCAATCCCGGGCAGGGTGCCAACCCACCACAGGCACACTAATCCACTGTACTATTTCCCTTCATAATTTTAAACACTTTAATCATGTTTCCTCTTAATCTTCTTTTGCTGAAACTGAAAGGGCTCGGGTTTTTTATTTTTTCCTCATAATTCATCCTCTGTAGCCCTGGAATCAACCTTGTCACTCTTCTATGGACTTTTTCTAGCATTGCTATGTCCTTTTTGAAAAATGGAGATCAAAACTGCACACAGTACTCCAGATGAGGCCTGTGAAGCTTAATACATGTGAGCTGGTTCGCAAACCTGCTGCCGGAAGGTTTTGAGAACTAGCAGCCACAACCTCACCTAATCCTTTTGTTCCACTATGCAATATAATAAGTTGTTGTGTAAAACAAAATGCGTCCCTTGTGCCATGAGATGTTAAGTACACTGTCTATTGATCAGAACAACTGCATTTTTGGCAAACTTTACAGAATCATTGCTCCATTGTTCTCTTTTGAAAGAAGCCAGAGTTACCTAAATTGAAAATGTAAAAAGGAGAGTGGATCTGAGGTTACCTCAGTGGGCTGGGTGATCGTCCGTGACTCCATAGTGAAATCAGCTCGAGAAGGAATGTTGTTGGCTGCGTCATACTAGGCAACCACGAGATTGCATTCCCTAGCTGGCTGAATATAGGGCAGGGAGACAGCTTGAGATGAATTTTAACTGTCTATTGCAAGGCCCTGTGTATTCTCAGGACTGGTTGTTGTTTTTCTGTTTTTAGTATCACTGGGTAAAGTGGGATGCACATAACAGCTACTGAGAGTGTGCATGTTTCACCCTCATGTTTTATGACACACCTGTATAGGGAAGGAATAAGGGATTAGCGATAGCACACCAAAGACCTTAAGCTGTCTCCCATGTGCACAAATATGACAGTTACATAGCATGATGTTTATGCTTGAACTTTATGACACACTGATGTCTACTACATGCAGTTTTGGGCTACAAAAAAGACAAAGCAGTGCTAGAAAAAGTCCAGAGAAGAGTGACTAGCCTGATTCCAGAACTGCAGTTTATGAGTTAAGAGAAAAGATTAAAGGAGTTGAGCCTTTACAGTTTATGCAAATGGAGATTAAGAGGTCATATAAATTTTTTAACTTATTAAAAGAGTTGTATAGTAGATCCAGGCCATTACTATAGATCAGGGGTCTCCAATCACAGTCCTGAAGGGCCGCAGTGGCTGCAGGTTTTTGTTCTAACCCGGTTGCTTAATTAGAAAGCAATTCTGCCAATAATTTAATTTCATGGCTTGTTAGTGCTTTAACTCTGCTATGTCAGGTCATTCTCATATCCTAGACTTTCTTCCCCTATCTAAGGATATCATCCAAATGATTTGAAGGCTAAAATGGACGAGCAATTCTCAATCATTCACTTTTTTATCTTTACTTTCCTTCCAAGTATTTAATTAAACCAAATAATGCAAGATAAATACACACTGGCGTAAATGGTAACAAGCCAAATGGAGAAATGCTGGTCTCTTTTGTCATTCGCATGTTATTGCTAATTAGGATCCATTAAAAACTGAATGAATACAGCTGTTTAAGATGAAAATAAGCAATAAGCATTCAAAATCTTAATGAGCGAGACAACTAAAGTGAAGCAGAAGTGTTACTTGAGCAATTAGTGCTTCTTATTAAGCAATTGAGTTGGAGCAAAAACCTGCAGCCACTGCGGCCCTCCAGGACTGTGATTGGAGACCCCTGCTATAGATAGATAGATAGATAGATAGATAGATAGATAGATAGATAGATAGATAGATAGATAGATAGATAGATAGATACTTTATTTGTCCTTAAGGGAAAAGATTAAACTTTACAGAGGCTCAGGAGAGAGAGAGAAATATATATATATATATATATATATATATATATATATATATATATATATATATATATATATATATATATATATATATATATATTTAAATATATTATATAAATTATATAACCAAAAAAAAAAAAATTTTCCCATTTTCAAATGTTCCAGTCTCCAGGTGGCAGAGAGTATATACTGTAGATTCAAACATAGACATAGTTTGAAGGAGCAGCATGTATTGCTTCTGCCACAAGTTGGACTTAACATCCAGTTAATAAAGAAAGTATATATATAGAGCTTCAAATTTTCAGATTGGTTGGAAGAATAAAAACCTGCAGTGCATATCTTCTTTCCTATATTAAACATATTGCAGTGTGATTCAGGACATAAACACTGTACACATTAACTACTATCACATATATAGCCAATATTTAAATCTAAGTTAACATATAGAAACATTTTTTGTTAGTTTGCAATTTTTTTTTAATTTGGAATACTGGTAGGTTAAGTGAATTGCTCAGGGCCACATAGTGGAATTGGCAGGAATTGATAGGCAGGAATTGATTAATCAACTTCAGCAGTTACAGTCCAATGATTAAGCCACAACAATACAATGTCTACAGTGTATGTCACTAGGAAACACTTACCAGAGCCTTTAGAAAAGTGGTCGGTGTTGTTGAAAAACAAAAAATGGATTATCAGTCATGTCCAGATTGGATGGAAACTATAGCATTGCTCAAGATAGTGTGGCATTATGTAATATTCATTTGAACACTCCTTTCTTTCTATACTGGGGTAACTTGACATATTCAAGTAAAATTTTGAGCGAATCTTTTTTGTAATATAAAAAATAATAAAATTTTGTAAACATCATCATCTGGGGCCTCATGTATAACGACGTGCGTAGAATTCACACAATAACATGGTGTACGGATAAAGGCGGAAATGTGCTTACACACAAAAAAATCCAGATGCATAAATCTGTACCAACGCCAGCTTCCATGTTCTTCCGCTACATAAATCCTGGTCAGCATGAAAAGTAACGCACGCGCACGTGTCTGCTGTCCCGCCGCAACTCCTCCTAGAAATACACCTCTTTGAATATGCAGATCAATATAAATAGCCCTTAAGCTCAGCCTTCTGTGAAAAGACAATGGCAAAAGCACGGGAGAAAATAGAAGAATTTCAGCAAATACCAAGTGGAGGCAAGGAAAAAGTACTATTTGTTGGTTTAAACAGTGATATAACAGTGATATAAACAACAAAAGGAAGTTGATCGAGTGACATAGAGTGTCGGAGAAACTTGAAAGTTCAAGTTCACAAAGTTGCACAGTGCCCGAAATAAAAAAGAAGCGGTCAGATATCAAAGTCGCCGTGAAAAGGTGAGTCGTAGCCCACCGTCTGAGTGTTATATGAAAGCTTATTAGGGTACAAAGAAAAGAAAATAGGCACATAGTGGGAAAAAAGCAGAAATGTCACAGGAGGCTGGGGGACAGACCCAGCCGGGACGCCTGGAAGGACCGGGAGGTGGCATATACGTCCTCCAGGCCACGAAGGGGCAACCGCCCTGGATCTTGAGGGGAACACCGGAGAAGAGCAAGGACGCTCAAGCCCATTGCGGCCCGTGGCCACAGCCAGGGGGCGCCCCGAGCCTCAGAGAGCCTGGGAACCATTCACTTCCGCCACACCCAGGAAGATGGAGGAAGATCCTTTCAGGGACGCCCGGAGTGCTTCTGGGTGCAAGAGCAGCACTTCCACCACACCAGGAAGTGTTGCCGGAAGGATGTCATCATGCACCTGGAGCACATCCGGGTGGGAATAAAAGGGGCCACCTTCCTACAGTCTGGGAGCTAGAGTCAGGAGTGGGAGCAGGACAAGGCTCCCGTGGAGAGAGGAAAGGCGGCCCACGGACATTTGAAGAGAGGCCTGTGTTAGGAGTGTTTGGTGCAGGGGCACTTTGTGTTGTGCGAAGTAAAGAACTGAAAGTAAACATGTGTTTTGATAAAGATGTGGCCTCAGTCTGGTGGTGTCCGGGCATGTCTCACACACGTTAAATGCTTTGTTTTGTATTTGATCTTCTATGTGCTCTATGTGCACTACCTGCTTCTTAAACGGGCTTTCTCTTCCTGCGACAGGACACAGAATCCATTACATTCGAAATATTACAGCTCTCTTGAATAATTAAAATACTGAGATGTATACGTGATATCATTTTCATGATGACAGGGATTAAAGCATATTAGTAAACATGGGAACATGGTAGCGCAGTGATAGTGACGAGCAGGTACCTCATCCACAAATTGTTCCTGCCTCCCGCAAGATGCTTGCTGCACCATGTGCGACCTTCGATGAAATAATTTATTGCAGCAGTACTGTCTCAAACATACTAGCCCCCAATTCCTGTCCTCCCTTTTCTTTCTCCAATTAACCAATCACCACACAATCAGCTCTGTAATAGATGTTAAGCCATCTGTAAGCTTAGAATGCCAATTCTTCAAAACTTTTAAGGAACAATATAGATTATTTAAATGACGTTAACATTTTATCTGTATAATGTAATAAACATATTTTGCTGCATTTCATCTTAAAAATGATATTGTCATCACAAGTAAATATGTGCTTTATAAAGTGGTGCAGGTTGTGCAATATTATAACTGTATCGCAAGTTTACAGTGAGGTAATTGTACTTGTAAGTACAAACAGTTTTATAAGGAGCACTTGATGGATTGATTGAGTGCATTTATAGTTCCTGGGATGAAACTGTTTCTGAACCGTGAGGTCCGTACAGGAAAGGCTCTGAAGCGTTTGACGGATGAGAGCAGTTCAAATAGCGAATGGCTGAGGCAGCGTGTGCTTGATTCTGTATACCGATAATTCTCTTTCCGATTAGCTGCTCCGAGTGGTGCAGTGAGAGTAACAACGCTAAAGCAGCTATGGTATTTGGAATAGTTTGGCCATTCCGTGGACCATTATATTGTTACAGATTAATTACAATCAGATGCCTTAAACTAATAAACAATATGCGGTTAATTTCAGTGTATTTATAAAGCCGCGCCAGGGATGTGGATCTGAAAAACAAAGGGAAACCACACTGGAACAGTAGCACTGCTTTGACGCTGGGTGCCACCAGTTTGCAAAACCAAGCGGAGAACTTGTGTACACCAGGGTTTGAGCTACCGTGAAAATGTGCGTGGCTTTACGCCAAGTTTAGGTTTTATACATCGCGATTTGACCGTGGAAACAGGCTTACACAACATTTTTGTGCGTACGCACCGTTTATACATGAGGCCCTGGTGTGTAAAGACGTTTTTGCCATTTTTTCATATTCAGTGTTTTTGTATTTGTGATTTTATTTAAAATATGTACTTTGCTTTCAATTGCATATTATATTCCTCAGAGTGCTGCCAGACCTCCTCTTTTAATAAGCAACTGTACTAGTCACTGAGTTGGCTATAAACCAAGGATATTTCAGTGAATTTCAGCTCCCCACCTGTGTCTATGTGTGCTTAAATGATTGCTATTAAATATATCAGAATAAACTGAAGACACCGCATAAAGATTAAAAAAAGAAAACAACATTTCTTTGTGATATTCTGAAAAAACTTTAGCCACAGGTGCAAAAAAATACATAATGTTCTTAATTGAACCTTCTAATTTATTGGCAATCTGCTTCTAATGGTTTGCTTTACAGAACTATATCATTCTATAAATATTCAGTAGTAACCAACTAGCAAAGGTCTATAAAGCAGTTCTCTCTTTCTGAAGGAAAAAAAAATCACACATATACTTAATGAAGAAATGGCTTACAGAGATATGGTTGGCTTTTAGACATCATGGTGCAAGGACAACAATCTCTGCCTTATTATAACAAAAAAGGGAGTTTATCATAGACTTCAGAAAACAGAAGGCAAACTACATTCCAGTCTGCATCAGAGAAAGTATTGTGGTTGTAACTGTTTTGGACAAAGCAGCACTGACTGATGATCCAAAGTGAGCAAAACACATTTCAGCTATATTCAACAAGGCTAACTGATGCCTTTCTTTAGACATCTGAGGGAACCATGGATGTCTTCATCTGTGTTCACCAGCATTTATAGGTGCATAGTGGAGTCCATCCTCACTAACTGCACTGGTATGACACCTGTTCAGCTCAGAGTTACAAAGCAATACAAAGAATAGTGATGTTAGCTCAGAATATTACTGGAGGTCAATGCCCTTCTCTTCAGGATATACATAACACATACTGCTTCAGAAAGGTAAATAGATTTATAAAAGATCTTAGCCATCCAGCAATGTCATTTTTCCACTTCCTCCATTCAGGCAAATGGGATGGAACCATTAGCACATGCATCAGTAGATTCAAGAGACAGTGTTTATCCACAGATCAAGAGGTTACATAAGAACCACTGATACTGACAGATATATGTTCTTATATACTGCATGTATATGTGTATGTATCTATGCATATTTCATAAAGTGTATATACTGTATATGTGATAGTCATGGTCTTTTTTGTTTGTTCCTGGTAGTGTAGATGTTCAAAGTAAACTTTCTTTGTGCTATGTACATAAAAAATAGTCTTGTTCTTGAATACACATTGGGAATATTTTGTAATCATATGATATGTAGGGGAAAATGTTTTAAAAAGATTAGGATATAGAGAGCTCTGGAAACACTCCCAGGTATAGTGGAAGCCCAAGAAAGTAGGGCTCTGCAGCTCCCCCTGGTGGCCTCCCATGAAGGTGTCCCATCCAAGTAAGAGCCCTGGCCATCCATCAGTTTCATTGTGTCACAAGAAGACTAATATGAAATGAGTTTATTATTATTATGAATAATAATAATATTACTACTAATAATAATAATTATAACATAAAAGATAAAAGACAAATATAATATTGAATTGTAATGTACAAACAACCTTGCTCTCAAGTACAGATTTATATTGCAACTCTTTAGTATACAGCATAATCAGACTTGTATTTTCCAAAGGAGAACTGAAACTGTACATCACGGTTATTTCCAAAAATACATTCAGAAAAATGTTTGTGCTGCTTTTCCTTTCTTTACATATTGTAGAAGTCTCAAGAGCTACACTAAATACAATCAACTTGTTATTCAAACAGCCATTCAAACAGTACTGCAAGACATTTATTGTTCTTATTATCTGATTAAAATACAGTAATAATTGCATCAAGTGACAGTCAAATGTATTTTATATAAGTACTTTTAAACAGCAAGTTTTCAGAACCCTACACTTCTCCAGTCTCCAATGAGCTTTGTACTGGGTTATCATTTTTATGTAAATGATGCTCGGACCTATTTCAGTGTTAAAAGTGAAATTTCATCAGAATTTGCTCAGCTCACAACTTGCCCCAGTCAAATTAAAACCTGGACTGAATATCTCTTTGAAATTAAACTGCAACAAAACCAAAGTCATGCTAATTGGCACTAAAGCTCAGATTAAGAAAACGAGTTTCTTTTCAATCACTCTTGGTAACAATGTCATCAGACCTTGTTCTTCTGTTAGAAACCTTAGTGTCATTTTTTTATTCATCCATTTCTTGCTTTACCCACATAAATCACATTAAGATACTTTTTTATTACGCCTCTGTAACATATTCAGTGTTCGCTCTTTCCTCTCCTGTTCTAATGCTGATAAACTTGTTGATCCTTTTATTACATTCTGCATTGACTACTGTAACTCCCTACTAGCAGGTGCCTCTTCTAATCTGTTATCACAGTTTCAGCTGGTTCAAAACTCTGCTGCAAGAGTCCTTACACAGACCCATGACAGCAAACAATCAACACCCATTCAGCTCTGCTATGACTGGCTCCTTGTGTCATACAGGACTGAAAAAAAACTCTATTACTAATCTACAAAGTTTAAAGCAGCCTTTCGCGTCAGTAACTCCTCCATCCACTAAGGTCCACTGATTCTGACAATCTTGTTGTGCCCCGAAGTTACCTGTGCTCAGTGGGTGATAGGGCCTTTAGCTCTGTCACACCCAGACTTTGGAACAACCTCCCTAAATTAATGAGATCATCTGACTCAATTCATTCTTTAAATAAAATTTAAAAAAACCCAAAACTCATTAGTTCAGGAAGGGATTTAACCTACCTTAATATTCTGACCATTTTTTTGAGTTTACCATCTCAGTCCAGGAGCTAAGGATAATTTATGTTTGTATCACTAGTCATGTTATTTATTCATGTTTTTTTTCTAGCATTTTTCTATTTTATTCTGGTTTATTGATTTTTTTTTTTATTCCATTGCAATGCTTTGTATAGCCTGCATTTATATGTATTCAGTGTTTATGCAGATGTTATGCATTCGATGTTATATATGCCCTGCTGTTCTTTCTGAATTTTTGTGAAGCGATCTGAGCATGGGAAAGGTGCTATACTGTATTTACTTTTACTTATTTGGCTGATGCCTTTTTCCAAGGCGACTTACAACATTTATGATACAATTTGTTACATTTCTTTTGGTTTTCCAGTTGAAGCACAGGCAGGTCAAGTAACTTGCTCAGGATCACACAGTGTCAGTGGCAAGATTTGTATCCACATCCCAGGGTGTGAATTCCAAAGCCTTAACCACTACACCACAGTGCCTACTTCAATATAAATACATTAATATTTATTATTATGTGCATATGATTATATTATGTATAGTCGCATACTTAATTTTCTCACGTGTAGTTTACAGCATGTATTGTAACATGACGGCAGCACTTTCCGCCCCTACTTTATTAGGATTGGCATGTATTGTTAAACAGCCGCTATCAATTTGCACTTCTATTGGACGATTGACACGTCAGTCACGGACACAACTAGCTGAAGGAGGAAGTAACTTTGTGTGGCTTTGTAGGACTTGGTGAGCGGACTGCTGTTTACTGCACTTATTAACTTTGTGATTAGTTTAGAATTGCACTGTTTTTTTGATATATTTACGAATTAACATACTTTCAGCATATTGTTAAATAAAGAACCCTCAAAAAAGATGTTATAATAAACTTCTGGTTACTGTGCTTTGCGTGTGCTGGTGTAAAAAAAATACATGTGAAAGATCTTAAGTGTTTCCAGTGGAATCTTCAGTTTAGATAAAAGAGGAAGAACACGTTTAATCTATGTATCAGTAGTCATAGTGTTACAGCGTCGTCAGTGTTGAAAAATCGAAACTAAGTCTTTCAAGTGGAATTGTATGAGTAGAAGTGTGCACCTATCAGCAAAAGAAACAATAAAATGCCGTGGAAAAGAGCAGAGTTTACAACACGCTTCCGTAGTGAGTGACAATCCCGTTTTCCACAAGTTTAACATTGTTTTAGGAAATTCCTTAATAAACCATCAGTAACTCCTACCACCAGTTTAAAGTTCATTCAAATTTCATGATGTCTATGTGTTATTTATTTATTGTTGAATAAAATTATGGTCTTTTATTCATTAGGAAATTAGGTTACGGCGTTATGCCACCCAGAAAAAAAGCTCTTCCTCGCCCACTGCCTGAAGGATGGATTGTAACAGATGCAGAAAAGAGGCAATGGACACTAGGAAAAATGATTGGACAAGGTGGATTTGGCCTGATATATCTAGGTGAGTTTTTTTTTTTTTTTTTTTTTTATATATCTCCCCCCCCCCCCCCCCCCCCCCCCCCCCCCCCCCCCCAAGACAAATAATCTTAAAATTAAGACAAAATCAATTATCAATTTAGATATTACTTTTTACTTAAACAGTTTACTTTTTCTAGCCTAGTGGTTTATCCCCGCCCTGCATCAGGCATAGATTTCCTCCCACAAAACCTATGTGTTAAGTTAACTAGTGATTCAAAATTACCCTAATGTATATTCTAGCCCAATTGTTGACCCTGCCTTATATTGGATTCAGATGTCCTCCCACAAAACCTTTGCATTAAGTAAAGTAATGATTAAAAATTGCGCTGATGTGTATGCCTTATGCCAGACTGATACCTCACTCTGTGCTGGTTCTTCTTTTGTCCCCAGTGAGGACAGGATTGACTTCAGCTTTATACAACCCTGGAATGGAAAATCAAGTTCATAAAATAGATGGGAGGATGTGTAGATGGGCATTATGTAGTCATGTTTGTTAAATTTAAGTGCCAACAATCGGTGGAAGGGATGTCTTTTCATTTGAGGCTTCTTCAAACTTGTTTAAACTGCAAATTAGTAATTGATCTCTTCTTAAATTGAATGCCAGTCTACTTGGCATTTCAATGGTATTAAGTTTGTACCAGCTTTGAACTGTGATAGGTGAGTTTATGCAAAGATATTGACTTTTACTTTATACTGTATATGGATATTTGTTTATCATGCATGTCATGAACCATTTCAATTGAGGTTTCGTGTCTAGGTTGTTTTTTGTCTTGATATGCAATATTCATGAATTATTTGCACAGGACATTACTGCATTCTGTTTAACAAAACACCTTGAATGAAAAATGTGCCTTGATATATAGACTGTATATCTATATACATTAATTAATTTGATAGTTGTGGAAAAAAAAAATCAGCAGGGAATATGAGGGGAAAAAAGATGTGGAGAGAAAATTGGTGAACATTATTGTTAGCCACTGGAATTGAGTTAATCATTATACAGTATGTATGCACTAATTCATCTTTTTTTTTTTTTGTACTTGCTCACAGAGCCTTCAAGACTGTACAATTAAAATTATTTTAATTTACATACTAGGTTTTTAGTTATAAGGAACACTGTGTCATACAAGGAGTCCAGTTCAAGTTCTTAATAATTGGTGCTTCATCAACTCTCCTAGGCTATTCTTATTGTGACCGTTATTTTTTATAACACTAAGCTAGATGTCAAGGTTGCTTCTGTGTGATATTTGTAGCTTGTGCTTGCCACTACACAGGTTACAGCACAATATGTTAGTTGGTGTCTCGTTTTGGCAAATTTTGTCTGGATGGAGAACTGAAAACAGTGTTTTCCCCTACATCTGTTCTATGTTGTCATGATTATGAAAGTTAATAAGCTGAACAGAAAACTGGGCAGTGATTTGGGTGTGTCTTAGTTTTCTGAAGCAGAATGTCTTATTTTTTCAGCTAGCAGTTAGAGAAGTGAACTTTATCTTAAATCTTTCCCAATATATCAAAAAGAAATTCTGAAAGCCATCTTTTGGATATATAAAACTGCATCTTTCATTATGTTAAGATTGATAAACTTGAATTCCATGTTTGTCGTGTTGTAATAATGTAACTGAAATTCTTTATTCAAGAAAAAAAATGATTTATTCAAAAAATGGAACTTGATTTATAGTACAGGTATGTAATGGTAAGAAGTTTTAAATTTGGGGTTTTAAGAGGATGAAAATATGAAAAAAGGTGGCTTAAGAAAAGGGAAGAAAATACAACATGATATAGCATTAAGCAAAATATTGTCAGAAAGATTAATAGTTACTAGCCAACCAGCGGCGTAACATACGCCGCATAATTATGTATTGATGGGTGAACACTTGCTGAACGACACAGTTGTCCAAATGGGGTGGGTTTGTGAATACCACTGAGTGAATGAAAAGATGGACCTCTGGAGAGAGCAACATACAATTGTCCGTGACTGAAAGCGGGATCGTCTGTGACGATGGAGGCCACGCTGGTGAAAGTTACTTCGTCGGTTAGGGATAAGTTTCAGCACTTGTTCATTAAGGTGTAGCGAGTCTTCGTTGTTGATGCTTAATATAGCTTGCTTACTGAGTTGTTCCGGAGTCACAGTTGAGAAACACTTTTTTAATGTCTTTTAAGCACAGGGAAAAAAAGTAACATGTGAAACATCCGTAATGTAATAAGCCACCAAGAAAAGTAACATTGCAACAATGCACGCTACGATCCGATCGCTGTAAACAGAAGTGAAAACAAAATCGAGGCCGGTGCATTCTTTAACTGTCTTGTAGCGCAATGGTAGTGCTGCTGTTTTGCAGTAAGGAGACTGTAGAAGATTTTGGGTTCGCTTCCCGGTTTCTCCCTGTGTGGATAGCGCTTTGAATACTGAAAACACCGGTATATCAATGTAATGGAGTATTATTATTCTTATGCGTCCAGCGCTCTCTCTCTCCCGCGCCTGTATGCGTGTGTGTGTGTCGCTCGCTCTCTCTCGCTCGCTGCACGTGTTCCTGCAGGCATACCAGTAAGTGAATGAAAAGATGGAACTCTGGAGAGAGCAACATACAACTGTCTGTGACTGAAAACTGGTTTTGGCAGATGCATGCACATCTTTTTGAAAGTTTGGCCCTGTGCCTTATCAGTTGTCATCGCAAAGGCAAATCTAACAGGAAATTGTCTTTGTGTTAAAGTAAAAGGCAAATTATCGGCGACAAACTGTTTTACACGCTGCATACATACTACGCCGCATAATCACGCCGCTTTTTTAATGTTTTTTAAGCAGAGGGAAAAAATGAACATTTGCAAAATCCGTAACGCCGCTTTCAGTAAGTACAATGCACACGCGTTTAATTTGTCAGCCACTTTTTGCCAGCAGCCTTTTCTGGTTTGGGCTGCTTTTGCAGTGTTACCGCTTGTGCATATTAAATCTTGAAATCCTTCGAGTAACTAATTAACTAACACCCACCCAGCTTGTGAGAAAAAAAATGTGCCCGTTCTTTCATCATTTTGTTGCAGCCTATCAAAGACTTGCTGATCATGTTTTCTAGACTCAATATACAGTGGAACCTCGGTTCACAACCATAATTCGTTCCAAACCTCTGGTCGTAAACCGATTTGGTCGTGAACCGAAGCAATTTCCCCCATAGGATTGCATGTAAATACAATTAATCCATTCCAGACCATACGAACTGTATGTAAATATATTTTTTTAAAGATTTTTAAGCACAAATATAGTTAATTATTACACCATAGAATGCACAGTGTAATAGTAAAAACATTGAATAACACTGACATAAACACCCAGGCTCCCTGCTCAGCTGCATGGCATGTGCAGTGCATGCGCAGGCTCTCTCTCTCAGCAGCACGGAGCCCCCCCCGCCCCCCCCCCCCCCCTCTCTCTCTCTCTCACTCTCTCAGCAGCACGCGAGCCCCCTCCCCCCTCTCTCAGCAGCACGGAGCCTCCCCAGCCCCCCCCCCTCTCTCTCAGCAGCACGTGAGCCTCCCCAGCCCCCCCCCTCTCTCTCAGCAGCACGCAAGCCCCCCCCCTCTCTCTCTCTCTCTCTCTCTCAGCAGCACGCGAGCCTAACCCACCCCCCCCCTCTCTCTCAGCAGCACGCGAGCCCCCTCCCCCCTCTCTCAGCAGCACTCGAGCCTCTCCAGCCCCTCTCTCTCTCTCAGCAGCACGCGAGCCCCCTCCCCCTCTCTCAGCAGCACGCGAGCCCCCTCCCCCCTCTCTCAGCAGCACGCGAGCCTCCCCAGCCCCCCCTCTCTCTCAGCAGCACACGAGCCTCCCCAGCCCCCCCTCTCTCAGCAGCACGCGAGCCTCCCCAGCTCCCTCCCTCCCTCTCTCAGCAGCACGGCGAGCCTCCCCAGCCCCCCCCCCTGTCTCTCCGCAGCACGGAGAGTTGGTGGGTGTGGCTCCTTCCTGCGTGCGCCATTGGCGTGTTACTTGTCGGCGGTTTAGTGAATCCACGCCCCTTCCGGCGTGCTTTCCATGGTCGGCTACTTGTCTTCTGGCTTAGTGAATTATATATATAGATAATGCAGTTATTCGACTCATGCAGTGGACGGGGCAGTGTCTGTGAGTCTTTAGTACACTAATTTGTTTAAATTGCTGTTTAATTCCCCAGCAGTAGTAGAAATTCTTGCTTATTTTCACCACTTATTTTGCTCAATGTATTATTTGTGTGTATGTATGTATGTATGTATATGTATATTTGTTGATGTGGCGTAATTACTTCTTAATTTTAAGCACTAACGTTTAAGTTATTAAACTAGATATGATATTGTCTCTGCGGTGGGTTGGCACCCTGCCTGGGATTGGTTCCTGCCTTGTGCCCTGTGTTGGCTGGGATTGGCTCCAGCAGACCCCCGTGACCCTGTGTTCGGATTCAGCAGGTTGGAAAATGGATGGATGGATGGATAATATTGTCTAGAAGTAACGGTTTGAGCATGAACTGCTATCACATTGCTGCGCCCACCACACAACTAACCACCTCAGGATGCCAAATTAGGACCTGAGTGCAGCCACGCAATGGGTGACACCTCAGCATCACACACACTTTGGCTTACAAATTATGTAGGTATTTTCTCTAATGGTGTTTTTTTTTTTTTTTTTTTTTTTAATATAAACTATGAGAAAAGGAATGTTGGTCTGCTCAGGTCCACAAAACATTTTAACAGTGCTCTTTTAAAAAAGAGAAAATCAATAATTTTGGAAATGTATGCCATTGCACAATGCGAGCAGCAACGGGCCATGGAACTAAAGAACGGGCTTAATTAATAACAAGAATTGGCGCCTAATTAAGCAACAGGTTGGAGTGAAACTGGTTGTAGTTTAAGACCCTGATTTAGTTGGTCTTCTGTTGGCTCACTCACTTCACGTTTCATTTCTGTTTGGGTTCCATTTAAGGAAAGAAATGGCGCAATTTAGAGGAACGATGAAGAAATTCAGGGGAACAAATCTTAAAAAAACAAGTCAATTAAAATGAAAGGAAAGGGAATTAATCAACAGCAAAAACTGGTCACCAATTGAGAAAAGGGTTAGAATGAAATCCTGCAGCCACTGCAGCCCTCCAAGACTGGAGTTTGAGACCACTGATATTATTAGAATAGAAAAATACTTACTAATTGGAAATTTCCTGTGCATTGAAAACGTTTATTTAACTTGTAGCTTGACTGGCTTAAAATATGAAATGTTTTAATATTAAAATTGAGCATTTTCAAATTACTGAGGAAAACTGTGATACATTCAAATGACTGCAACTTCAAGTTGGGAATAACTTGGAACTTATCTTAGTTCAGCCAGATGTTTGTTGGAAAATAGTGTAGTTTATGTATACCATGGGCCTAGAGTCCTAGTATGTAGACTGAAATAAATCTGCTAGATGCATCATTAGCTGTTTGTTTTGTGTAGCAGTCTCATCATTTGCTTTATGCTTTTATTATTTATTCCTATAATGATACTTAATTTGAAAGCTGCAACTGTATATATAAAATATAGATTGACATTTATGTCATTGTGGTGGAAGTGGTTAATGCTGTGGTCAGTAGTCTAAATTAAACTCCTGTAGCTGGAACTGTGTCTGCATAGGTTTTTCAAAAGGTGGTGTTTTCCACCTGAATACCAAAGAGATGTGTATTAGGTTAAGTAGCAATTCTTAATTGACCTTGTGAAGGTGGGTAAGGGTGTGCATGTGAGTGGGCCCTGAGGATATTCAACCACACGGTTGCAATTTGAAATGTAGGTTATCCTTGGCCCATAGGTGCTCGCTAAGAAATGGTTTTAAAAATTTTGTGGTCCAAGCGCGTTCTCTCTGTATGTCTGTTCGCTTTTCACGAGAGAATTACTTAACGAATGTAGATCTGGTTGTTTTCTGTAATATGCTTGAACTTTCCAGTTGATTTTGCAACTTTTCTCATCACGTGAAGTACCATAGTTCGCTTGCGGTACCGATGTATTTATGCAAATCTAAGAGAGTGGCTGTGGGCCGAGAGCAGGGGGGCGGAGCCTTCCTCATTCACTAACCAGCCTCTGTTCGAGTTGGTCTACGTCTCGCCACGTGTTGGAGTGCACCTTGCCTTCGCTTACCTAGCAATATCTGTTTGTTCAACAGACATTATCATCTACAGATTGTTAAGGAGTAATGTTTGACGTTTTTGAGAGAGAGAGAGAGATCAGAGCTCCATGTGTTTTAGAGGGTAGTTGCTGATTGCCAGAGATATCACGGCCATATGCTTTTCTCCCCATGCGGGGGAACGCTCTCCCGTTGGAGCTGAACATGATCAGATATACAGTGATCCCCTGCCTATCATGGAAGTTACGTTCCAGACCCATCAGCGATCGGTGAAAATCCGCGATATAAAAAGACCATATAAATAAACACTTTTTTTTTTATAGTTTAAGCCTTAAAATACCCCTCCCACACGCTTTAAACACATGTAAACATATTAAAACACACTTTGTAAACACATATGATATGTGGATGTCGGGCTAAGGATATGAGTAACATCTCTCTATTATAAAAAAAATCTTGGCAGGGAGACGAGGCTTGATCTTCTCAGAAGACATCCCGCGAGAGACCTTGTAACGGTCACGCAAAACAAGGCAGTGAGACAGAAGGACAGCTGCCGTACAGGCTTTTAAATGATCGACGTGGAGCACGACAAGCAGTACAGACATCTTGGTAGAAGCAGCGCAAAGCCAGTAGCTGGTGCGTTCAGCTCCCCCCCTCCCCTTCACAACGTGAATGGGAGAGACAAAAAGTGGCAGGAGCGTAGCGGGCCTCTGGGGAGGTTGAGCAAAGCGAACGAGACCTGATCATCTTGGAGAGACACTTTGATGACACGCAAGACTGGACATTACAACCTCAGGAAGCAAAGCCCGTGAGACCATGACCTTTGCACGTTACGCCCTACTTACAAACAATTTAAAACAAGTTCACTGACATCTAACCTAGCAGTTGTTGGAATGTTTTTGGCAGACAAACTTCAGGTGCTCCCAGCTCTTAAAACAATGACAAGCAGAACATGCAGTTTGCCAGCAGCAGGTGCAGCAAGCCAGCATGCGTTCAGCCCTCACACCCCAAACCTTCTCCTCCTTCAGAACGCTAGTGACAGAGACGCGAAGTGGCAAAAGGACAGCTGTTGTACAGGCTTTTAAGTGATTGACGCAAAGCGCGACAAGCACAACTCACAGCTGGCCAGCAGCAGCAGCAAGACACCAGCTGAACCGGTCGCATCTCTTTAGCGTGCGTTCAGACCCCCCCTTCACAAATCGAGCAGTGTTATATGGCCCGTGAGAAAGAGATTTAACCACACCCGGGGCAGGAAATAAAGGACATATATTGTTTTTACAAAAGTTTTAAAGTAAAAATTAAAACAATGCATATGTAACAATTCCCATGAAAATAACAATCTCTTTAAATTGTTTATCTGGTAAACCAAACCCGGGGTTGAGCGAGCAAAGCGATCAGGGGGTGAAGCCCTGTAATAATAATAGTAATCTATATATATAAAATCCCTGTGTGCGTCCAGGTGTCCGTGTGTGGGTGTCTTCTGGTGAAGTGCGCATGCGCGGGGCACGGTGCGATGCACGATATTACTGTCGGAGAAAGTTGCAGGCGTTTTACTGAAATACAAACCAGTATTAGTGCGAGAGGAAATTAAAGGTACACGATACAGTGACGCATATTACAGCCACATACAAGCCAGTATTACTGTCAGAGGAGATTAAAGGCATATTACCAATGCGCACGCCTGTATTACCGCCAGAGAAAATTAAAGGTATATTACGGACGTACAAGCCTGCGGACTTACAAGACGGTATCCTTCAATAAGGGCGTGCACAAAAAGGCGAGCCTCAAAAGGGCGACCTCAATTGAATAATGGCGCGCGTAAATAAAGATCTGCACCTTTGTTGCTCTTCACATATTCCAGAGCCATTTGAACTAAATTATCTACGAACACCTTTATTCACCGCGCTCAATTGAGGTCGCCCTTTTGAAGCTCGCCTTTTTGTGCGCGCCCTTATTGAATAGAGCCGTACAAGACAGTGTTACTGTCACAGAAAATTAAAGACACACAATACACGGCGGCAGCCCATGAAGAACGGTCAGCTCAGCAAGTAAACATCAACAAAAGAAAGGCTGAAAGAAAGAAAAATACGACCAACAAAAAGAATGAGGTCAAAGTCCCTTGCCATTTAATATAGACTGTTCCTACTAATGTTTATGCACTACTGTTCTAGCGCCCGTTATTGTAACGGGCTAAATGACTAGTAATAATAATATTAATAAATCCACAATGTAGCGGGGGCACGATAGCTGAACCGCGATATAGCGAGGGATCACTAGTGCCAACATCTATTGATTTTTAAACTTTGTCCTGTTTGATTACTATGTGGGCGTAGCCACAGGATACAGCTAATAATACTATATTGGAAGCTGAAAGACTTTATGCCTTAACTTATCTTAACAGTTATTATATTCAGCGCCAATTTTGTAATTTACAGTACAGGTAGTCCCCAGGTTACGGATATCCGACCTACGACTTACGAACGAGGACACAGCTGCGACACATGCGCCTCAATAACTGCTGCTCCGTCATCTTCGGCCTGGGGATGCTGCAAGTGGTGGCTTGAGGGGGGCGATTTTGCTGCTCACGCAGTGTAGTGTCCCTCGGGCGGCTCCCGGAGGCAAGCGGTGACCCGTGGTCCATAGTCACCGGGGCCACAGCTATCGTGTGCAGGACAATGGTTCGCTGCCTGCCCACTACGCCGCCGCAACAGCTACTGCTCCGGACTGGACACAGACTGGATGGAGCGGAGAGGGGCGTTTCACTGCCCGCCCAACACACAAGGCTGGTAATGCTGCAAGCGGTGACCCGGTTGTGGCTGAACAGGGCGGCGGGGGGTAGCATTGTAGTGTGCCTCGGATGGCTGCCTGTTGAATTGGGGTTGGGCGATTCACTACCCGCCTTTGGCTGCACTGTGTTCGTTCTCGGTGGGCGGACACTGCAGAGAGCATACTGTAGTGGAGGTGACTGAGGTGGGCTGGTGATGAACCGCCCCTCGCCGCCCCCATTCATTCTCAATAGCAAGCCTGCTTGTACTGTTACGCACATAGCAGGAAGTTGTCTCTTGTCAGTACATCAGACGTGTTGATGGGTGCCTTCCTGCTGTGATAATGTGTACAGTGCTGCGCAGAAGAGCTCATCTTAACCTTTTGTCTTCACCCTTCAAGAATGTCTCTGAAACACAAATCTAATGCAAATGCTGATGATACACTAAAGAAGAGAAAAACCATCACCATTGAAAATAAAGTAGAAATAATAAAAAGGTCAGAGAGAGGTGAAACTCCACTCCACTTGGTTACAGTCGGTCAACAATAGCATTTATTAAAATAATGTACCTGTTCCGACTTAAATACAAATTCAATTTAAATACAAAGCTACAGTCCCTATCACGTACGTAACCCGGGGACTGCCTGTATACTATTTAGTTTGGATGGTCCAGTGCATCTCTACAATGATTGCCATTTGCTTTGTAATAATACTTACATTTAAAATCACTGTAATTTTCATTGATCATGTCATAATTTATTAATAGTGTTTTTAAGGGGCCTTATTTAATTTTGTAGTTATGAGTTTTAAAATTATATGCTATAGTGCTCTTTGATAGAAATATGTGGCAGGTATCTCTCACAGGACTGGCAATACCACATTTTGACAGTTGAGCAATTTAGGTTTATTACCCTTGCCTCATTCATAAGCAGCATCTCAAGTCCTTCAAAAATGTGGATGTTTCTGCTTACAACTGTCATTTTAACAAATAATACCACATCTGTCTGTCCAAATGAAAGTGATTATCTGCCAAGCCAACTTTACATTAAACCATTAATGAGCTACATAAGCAGAAAAATTAACCCTGATTTTGTACACAAGTGTACATTAGTGGATGCTAGCATGCAATTACCCTGCATTTATACTATCCAGCTTCCTGACAGTTAACTTTTTACTTGCTTAAAAGTCCCCACAAATGAAAGAACTGTGTGCCACTCACTGGTTGTTATTGAAAAATTTAGAACTTTACTGCTATGAACTGTTGTGCAATGCACTTTACCTTCAGGTGATACCACTTAACAGTGCTTATGTTTAGTACACAATATAAGAAATAACATTTTAAATTTTTTTTTAAATCATGATTTACTAGTTTTTCGTAACAGTACACTAAAGGTTGAGAGTTTATATTTTTTGTTAATATTTTTGATTTTGCTTTTAGCATCTCGAGGTACTGGGAAACATGATGAAGATGAGGCAGAATTTGTAATTAAAGTAGTAAGTAGTGCTTGTAATTTTTTTTTCGTCTTTTTATCGTGCTGTAAATGTCTCTTTGCTTGTCACCTTGTTATTGTAAGAAGTAAGATCATCTATTTGGTTAAGTGCACAAATAGATGCTTATGTTTATTTTAAGTATTTGTAAAACAATTATTATTATTGCTACATTTTAGATAACTGATTGTCTAGCTAATAATAAATATATTTTTATATTTATATTTAAGAAATATTTTATTCTAAAGCTGCAGTGTTTGCAAATAGTCATTAGTATTGCACTACAATTTTAGATAAATTGCTGATAGTCTAATTGGAAAAATATATATTCATGTTGTTATAACATGTTTTATACACAGATTTGATTTTACTGTTTGTTTTTCATACAGAAAAACTTTTTGGATTGGATCATCATTTTTATTTGATTTAATCATTATAACTAAAATAATGCATATTTAAATATTCTTTATTGTTTTTTCTTTAACTGCTTTTGTGTAAAGCTTTATAATGTCTAATGTGAAATTTTTGATTCATATTTTGTGCCTTGTTAAGGAATATAAAGAAAATGGACCACTGTTCTCTGAACTTAAATTTTACCAAAGGGCTGCAAAGCCAGCTGATAGTAAGTGTGTTCTTTTTATTTTGTTTAACATAGATGTTTAGCTAAATACCATTAACTGCACCACTTACAGTAGTATATCTGGCTGGTAAAATGTAGTATACATAAATGTGAAGAATTTAATTAATACTTTTTTCTCATTGAGGTCATGTTTTTGTATGAGTACTTAACTGCTACTCTAATGGTCAATGACTTGTAAGTGTATTTATTGATAGAAAGTACTGACAACCATATTTTCAGAGGGACATTTTAGTCATGTGTAAATCTCTCCTCTTTTTTTAGTACAGGATTACTATAATATTTATATCAGTATATAGATTTTCTGATACCCAGGGTGGAATACCATTTTGTTGATTGTTAGATTACCCTTTATTTATTTACCTCATTAGAAAGCAATGTAGTGGATGGGAGCACTCAAATGTTTTGTGGAAAAGGGATCAAAAAACAGTCCCACTGATTCTCTAACATGCACTATATAAAGTGTTCCGTATAAATACAGTACACCTTGTGAGTATAGTAGGACTCAAGATTGGTCCATTGATTTATGATTTATTTATATGTTATGCTAGTGCTGTACTTACATGACTCATGACATCCAGTGTCACCGTTGCAGCCATTTCCACCCAGCATGTTTCAACATTCTTATAAAGGTTTAAGTTTAAATCCATATTACGAGGGCAATCCCAAAAGTAAGGTCTCCTATTTTTTTTTTAGAAATACAAACAAGCGTTTATTTTCTATAATGTTTACATCATTTTAAAGGTTAAAGACTTATTTGTTTTTCTACATAATCGCCATTTCGGTCAATGCATTTTTGTAGACGCTGTGGTAGTTTTAGAATGCCCATGTCATACCAGCTCACCGCCATGTCCTTCAGGAAGCGTTGAACCTCATCTTTCACCTCTTCATCGGAGCAGAATCGCCTTCCGGACAAATGTTCTTTCATCTTAGGGAACTGGTGGTAGTCACTGGGTGCCAAGTCTGGACTATATATGATGAAGTTCCAACCGCGATCTTTACGCATGTTTTCCACAACCTTCGCAACTGTCTCGTCGGAAATTGACGGTCTCCTGCGGGAACTTCGCACTTGGCGGTAGCGTTCAACGGGAGCTCCATTTTCAAGGGCTGCCAAGCCAAGATTGAGCATCCCAGCGAAGCCGCACATGCTTGTTTGGGAGTGGAGGAAGCACCAGTCACAACAGTTTGGCCAACAGCCGTACGAACAGTTTCTCTACGTCCCCACCGCTTCGGAGACCTTACTTTTGGGATTGCCCTCGTACATTTGCAGTTGATGTATTGCTGTGTTGGCCAATAAAAACTGAAGCTCAAATGCTGGAGTTATAGTGAGAGCCAAGAATTTTGAAGCTCTGACTCTTGGGGGGGAAAATAGCCCATTCCCTAACTTTAACCCTCATTCCCCAGCCCTGATAATCCTGACAATTTTTAAAATTCTAATCCACAGATTCTTCGATGTCCTGAAATTAACAATTTTCAGATGCTAAAACACATTGTGCTTTTAACTGAAACCCAACTAGTCATATTTAAACAATTCTATTGTTTGTAACAATCATTGCAACTATCAAAAGATTCATGCAACATGTATTTGTTTAATGTTCCTCATCACCATCTGTAAATGTAATAGTTTGACCAAAATCCTTTAAATATTATTGGTCAGTTCTCTCGCTTTAGGTAGCTTGGTCCCACATGAGAACAACTTTCATTCTCTTTCTGTAAAAAATGTGTGTTGTTTTCACAGAAAGTTTAGTTTTTATACTAGAGATTTTGCTTCATGTCTTGTCAAAGTATAGTTGTTTCTGTGCCAAAAAAACACTGCTCTATTTAATAATTTTGGGAAGTTCTATCTTAAAACAGTGCCTTAATTTATTTGATTAAAATCAGTAAGTTACATTACATTTATATTTCTATCCAGAAGAGTCTGTTTTCAGTTGAATTAAATATAATTTCTGGTTTTCTGTATTCAGTGCTGTACAGATAAGAGGAGAATGCTCCACATGGAGCAAGGTCATCAGTGGAGTACTCAGGGGTATGTCCTTGGACCATTACTTTTTCTGATTTATTCTAATGATGTTGATTTGGGTATAGTTAGTAAACTTGTCAAATTCCCAGACACTAAAATTGAAAGGATGGCAGACACTGAGGACACAGCAAAAACAATTCAAAAAGGAATGAATAGCCTTCAGAACTGGCCAAACACCTGGAACATACTGTTTAATATAGAAAAGAAATTTTCCTGCAAATCATCTAATGTAGTCTACCTAATTTTCTGCATGAAATGTCCTGACACTGCACTCTATGTGGGAGAAACTGGACAAACACTCCGCCAGAGAATGAATTTACACAGGTTCCACATTAAACATGGCCACACAGATGTTCCTGTGGCGGCCCACTTCAACAGCCATGGACACTGTGAGAAGGACTTTAAAGTCACAGTGCTTATGGGCAACTTCAAAACACCGCAAGAGAGAAAAGAATGGGAAGTTAAACTCATGCTAAAATTTAATACTTTACAACATGGATTGAAGTACTAGGGTGTTGTACCGTGTTAGCCATTATGAATGTAGAGAAAAGCCAAGCAAAATGACACCTTTTATTGGCTAACTAGAAGAAGATGTCGCTGTCCATGTGTGCCAGTTTCTTCCACCGGGTTAGCCAATAAAAGGTGTCATTTTGCTTGGCTTTTCTCAACATGGATTGAATAAAGACAAGAGTTTTATGGCCAGATATGAGGATTGTTTACATCTCTCAGAATGACAGACAGCCTGTCTACAGACCCACATTGTTTTGAAAAAACTCATTACAAACTTCAAAAGACTTTGTTGGACAGTTATCTTATCCAGAGATCTTGACAATACATTGTTCTTTTCTCTCTTGTTAAATTAACCCTAGCCTGAATGAATCTATTAATTTTTTACATTTAAAATTTCTCATTTAAATATTTACCAATGTCGTTTCTTGTCCTAGAGTGTGTATATAAACATAGGAAACTCCAGTTTCTGTATTACATCTTGCCTGAAGAAGGGGCCTGAGTTGCCTCGAAAGCTTGCATATTGTAATCTTTTTAGTTAGCCAATAAAAGGTGTCATTTTGCTTGGCTTTTCTCTATATAGAAAAGTGCAAAGTCCTACACGTGGGCAATTTGAATATCAATTATAAATATCAAATGGGAGACACTGTCCTACAGGAAGCAGAAGGCAACATTTTCATTGACTAAGTATTGCACAGATGCTATTAAAAAGGCAAATAAAATATTAGGCTATATCATAACTGCTGAATCAAGGGATGTTATGGTCAAACTATTTAATGCACTATTAAGACATCTGGAGTATTGAATGCAGTTCTGGTCACTACAGCAAAAGAAAAACATAGCAGCACTTGAAGCTGTGCAGAGTAGAGTAACCAAGTGCATGTCATGGTTTAAGGACATGTCCTTAATTAAACCTGTGTAGTCTTGAGCAGAGGAGACTGTGTGGACCTAATCCAGGTATTTAAAATCCTCAAAGGCATTGATAAAGTCGATCCAGTAACATTCTTTCGGCTTAAGGGTGGATCACGTACTCGAGGACATCGATGTAAATTAAGGGGAAGTGCATTTAAAACTGAAGGCTTGAAGCAGTTCTCTATGCAAAGAGTTGTGGGATTCTGGAGCCAACTACTGAGACATGTAGTTGAAGCAGAATCCTTGACAACCTTTAAGAAAAATCTGGATGAGATATTGGTACAGCTCAGCTATTAGCTAAACAAATGGGCTTGATGGACTGAACGGTCTCCTTTTGTTTGTCAAATTTCTCTTGCTGGTGAATATCAAATAGTGTTGTGTCGACACTTTTATGGACTATTGTACACCTTATTCTACTGTCAACATTCTTTTAGTATTGTACTGATATTTGACATTTATGTTTTGTTTAAATTTCTCAATGAAAGTTATTGCTTTTTATTATTTCAAATATTACTTATGGAATCATGGCAATATTAAATAATTTTTCTGTGATCTGATCATCAAAATCAGTACCACTTATTATTTGTATTGTAAGTTGTTTGTGTTTTGGAATGGTATTTTACTATTAAAAACTGTCAACAGCAGAGCCATTGAGGGAAAGCACTGTTTTAATTTCAGTACGAAGTAGAACTATAATGAATCATTTTTTTCTTTATCCAGCATTTCGGCCTTTTAATCCTTTTAGCTATTCTTCCTTAGCTTTTTTTATTTTATTAGGGCCTTGAGGTGCGTTTGCCATCCTACCTTATATCCTGGTTCTTCAGTCATTTTTTTGTTTCTTTTTTTTAATTCATCTTTCCTAATGGGTCTGTGGTAGAGAACAGTGCTGGGCTGGGGGTGTTTGTTAAACTTCAAACCAGTAATTACAATTTCACCTTGTTTTATTTATTGAAAAAATATTGACAAACAGGACCCCTGCAAAGTCGGGGTTCAGAGTTCGCAGCCTCAGTCATTCGCGGATTTTTCTTTAGAACCTATCTAATAATTGTTAGTGGAAACCGCAAGTATCCTCCGCAATTTTTATGGCTTTTTTCATGGCAATACTGTACTGTAGAGAGAACAGGAAGCAACTGTAGAGGAATATGTGGCTTGGGATGGTGAAAGTAGCCAATAGAATTTGAAACTGCAACTCCCAGCAGTCCGTGCAGTGGCTCCGATTGGTTGTTTGTTGAGGTCAAAGGATGTCAGCGTGGCTTTTAAAATGGGGGCCGGTGACCAAAAGCAAAAAAAGTTTTTGTAATTTGTGTTTCAAGTTCTTGTCTGTCTGCCTTCTGTTGGGTTACCTGTACTTATTCGTTTTCTCCTGGATCATTTCGTGGTTGGTGTCTGGATTGTCTGCCATCTGCCTGTGTACATGAGGACTGCAAGTGGATTCATGGCCATCCTGCGAAGAAAGGAGCCCTCCTGAACCTGTCCACTCGTCTTCACCATTTCAGGAAATAGCAGTAGGACTATCTTTACATTCCCATTCAACGTGCGGATCTCTGGACCATCTATTTTCATCATTACATTTCATCTGTTGCCGTTTTTCATGATTTACTGTGTGTGTTTTGTTTGTGCTTTGTTGTATTTAATATGTTGCCGTAAGGGGAACAGGGGTGGTATCGTTGTTTTCATTTATTTCATTTGTTTTCATTACATTCTTTATTTGCTGTTTAATTACCAGTTTGCTTTGTTTTTGTCTTTGTGAGTGCGTGTGGGTCGGGCCAAGGCTGGGTGCATCCCAGGAATCTCCACCATAAAAATAAATAAATCGCCGTCTTCTAGACGGTGTAAATCTTAGCGGCACCGGACCGCTACAGCGTTATTCATTTCTCCTTGCTACTGATTTGATTGTGATGCATCTCCAGCTGAGTGTTCTTATGTTTTCCGTTTTGTTCTTCTTTACCCATAAACCGCCACAACCGGCTATAGTTGTTTCCCCAGTGCCATTTGCGAGCACGCAGGAGCTGATCAGTCAGTGCCGTACATTTGTTGAGCAGCCAGTTCATGACCACTGCCAACCCCTTGTGAGCAGGGTGGCTGAACGCACCCCTAGAAGACACGGACGCTCCTCAAAAAAACCCTCTTAAAAAATGCTGATAGACTACCTTCACTTTGCTCTCTTACTTGCTGGGCTTACTTGCGGCTGCTCTGTCGCGTGATATGCTTCTTGTGTGACGCGGTCCTGCTCCTGTTGTGCTCCCCTATGATGTTTTTCTATTCTTTAATCGAGAACTAACTGCATACTGAGCTCGTTTTACTTCTGAAAGGGACATGTTTGTTTGAAGTGTTTGAATAAAGTTCCTGTCTTTACAATCTCCTGTGTTTCTGTGCAATTCTGTGACCCAAGCGTGACACCCTGCAGCACTGCAGCCTCACTGTCCCTGGGATTGAGCCGCTGCACTAGACTAGCCTGCAAGAATCGGCGCTTACCTCTGTGTGCTTGCGTGCAGCCAACTCAAGCGCAGTTGGCCCAGTGATTTACTGAATTTCATCCATGGCGTCAAGTTGCACCTTGTACATATTGTTCTAGTAGTTTTTTTAAATAGTTTTTACAGTTCATTAGCAGTGTGTAAAATGATCATCAGTGTTGCAGTAATTGTGATGCTCTTTGCATGAAAAAAGATGTGTTCCATTAATATTTCACTTTTTCTTTGTGAATTGTAACATTTACTTAACAAAAGTGCAGCAAAAAAGTATTTGGCGTCCAGGGATGCATTAACCCCCAAGTATGTGGCAGTTTAAGGGGTAAAGCGCCAAGATGTCGGCGAAATGCCCTACACCTTCTAAGGCTTCTGGGAATGAAAATGAATTACAGTACATATAGCGGTAACAGGTATTTTACATTCTAGCACTGCAGGTGACTTATCAGTACAGTACTGTACAGTATATGGGTTTACCTTTACATTCTTTATTTTTGAAGCTGAGTATTAAGCTGAGTTTGAAATTAAATTAAAAGTATTTTGGGGGCATATTTAGGGTTTAAACAAAAAAAAGCCATTTTTTTTAACCACATCCAAAATTTGCGGTTTTTCACAATTTGCGGGTGCTCTAGGAACGTAACCCCCGCAAATTTTGGAGGTGTACCATATATATATATATATATATATATATATATATATATATATATTTATATATATATATATTTTTTATATTAACCGCTGAATCCGAACACAGGGTCACGGGGGTCTGCTGGAGCCAATCCCAGCCAACACAGGGCACAAGGCAGGAAACAATCCTGGGCAGGGTGCCAACCCACCGCAGGACACCCACAAACACACCCACACACCAAGCACACACTAGGGCCAATTTAGAATCGCCAATCCACCTAACCTGCATGTCTTTGGACTGTGGGAGGAAACCGGAGCTCCCGGAGGAAACCCACGCAGACACGGGGAGAACATGCAAACTCCACGCAGGGAGGACCCGGGAATCGAACCCAGGTCCCCAGATCTCCCAACTGCGAGGCAGCAGCGCTACCCACTGCACCACCGTGCCGCCACTTTATTAATCCCCAAGGGGAAATTCACATACTCCAGCAGCAGCATACTGATAAAAATAATAATAAAAAAAAAAAACTACATTTAAAGAGTGATAAAAATGCAGGTATAACAGACAGTAACTTTGTATATTGTTAACGTTTACACCCCCCTGGGTGGAATTGAAGAGTCGCATAGTGTGGGGGAGGAACAATCTCCTCAATCTGTCAGTGGAGCAGGACAGTGACCGCAGTCTGTCGCTGAGGTTGCTCCACTGTCTGGAGATGATACTGTTCAGTGGATTCTCCATGATTGACAGGAGCCTGCTCCGCGCCCGTCACTCTGCCACAATAGAGCCTGCCTTCCTCATCAGTTTGTCCAGGTGTGAGGCGTCCCTCTTCTTTATGCTGCCTCCCCAGCACACCACCGCGTGGAAGAGGGCGCTCGCCACAACCATTTGATAGAACATCTTCAGCATTTTATTGCAGATGTTGAAGGACGCCAGCCTTCTAAGAAACTATAGTCAGCTCTGTCCTTTCTTGCACAGAGCATCAGTATTGGCAGTCCAGTCCAATTTATCATCCAGCTACACTCCCAGGTATTTATAGGTCTGCACCCTCTGCATACAGTCACCTCTGATGATCACGGGGTCCATGAAGGGCCTGTGCCTCCTAAAATCCACCACCAGCTCCTTTGATCGGTATGATGTTAATAAATTTGGTTCTTCTTTCACATTAAAAATACCTACCATGATATACTGTAGACAATTTGGCTAGGTTCCCACTTTACTTTCCAAAACTGTCTCTGTTGATATGGATTCCCAACCCTTAGACTTACAGTTAGGTACATAAATATTTGGACAGAGACAACTTTTTTCTAATTTTGGTTCTGTACATTACCACAATGAATTTTAAATGAAACAACTCAGCATGCATTTCACTTGTTGAAGACTAAACTTCAGACAGAAAGGCCCACAAACAAACAGCAACTGAAAGCCGCTGCAGTAAAGGCCTGGCAGAGCATTAAAAAGAAGGAAACCCAGCATCTGGTTATGTCCATGAGTTTAAGACTTCAGGCTGTCATTGCCAGCAAAGGGTTTTCAACCAAGTATTAGAAATGAACATTTTATTTCCAGTTATTTAATTTGTCCCAATTATTTTTGAGCCCCTGAAATGAAGGGATTGTGTTAAAAAATGCTTTAGTTGCCTCACATTTTTATGCAATCTTTTTGTTCACCCCACTGAATTAAAGCTGAAAGTCTGCACTTCAACTGCATCTGAGTTGTTTCATTTAAAATTCATTGTGGTAATGTACAGAACCAAAATTAGAAAAAAAGTTGTCTCTGTCCAAATATTTATGGACCTAACTGTATACTAGAGTACTGAAGCACACTTTAAGGAACAGCATAATACAATTTATTGATAAATTCGAGGATTACAGAAATGTGAACAGCTTATATCAGGGCATAAAAGATGGGATGCAAGACACATGAAACACACAAACATAAAACAAAGAATTCTTAATTTGTTGAAACTTTCTGTGGACTTTCTTGATTTATAAGGTTCTATCCATTATTTGTCCCCAGGGGGAAATTTTGGCTTTTTACAGAATAGTGATAGGACATAAAGACTATTTGGTGCGGTGAAAGTCAATAACCAGGTGCTTGGTTTTGCTGATGTTAAGATGCAGACAATTCTCTTTGCACCAAGAAACAGACTTCTCCATCTGAAACCTATACAGTCTCTCATCCCCATTTATCAATACACCCCATAAGTGCAGAATCTTATAGTTCATTATCCAGGACACCATAGGCTCATCCACCTGCATATATTTGAGTTTACTCCTTAACAAGGATGTCTGGATGGTATTAAAAGAACTGGAGAAATCAAAAAACATAATCCTAATAGTTCTGCCATCTTTGTCCAGGTGAGAATAAGCCTTGTGGACCACATAGATAATTGTGTCCTCCATTCCAATCTTTGTCCGATAGGCAGTGGCTCCAGGCGATCTACCACAAGAGGACTCGTGGTCCAGGACCAGTCTCTCAGAGGTCTTCATGATGTGAAATGTAAGCGCCACTGCTCTGTATTCATTAGGTGAAGAGGCGCCTGCCTCCTTTGGAACAGGAACTAGTCTACAAGTCAACAAGTTTACCTATGACCATCAGTGCGGATTGTCCATAACTGAAGACCAAGTAGGGAGACAACTGAGGAAGCTACACACAGGAAAAGCTGCAGGACAAGATAGTCAGAACTCAAGTTCTTAAGGTCTGTGGTGACCAACTTTGTGGTGTCTTATGTCACCTGCTCAATTTGTCCCCAAGGATTCAGAAAGTGCCACTGTTGTGGAAAACTTCAGGCATTGTTCCAATGCAGCTTTTCCTCAGTTTTCTCCCTACTTGGTCTTCTTCAGTTATGGACAATCCATACTGATGGTCATAGGTAGACTTGTCACTGGCCATTCCAGTTGATGTGGTAGGAGTTGTTGATGTAGTAGGGATGGTGTGGGGAAGAATGTGGCAGTGGGAGGGAAAATCTTTTTTTTATATAATATATATAAAAAAACAAATTGGTTCAGGGTGGTAGCTTTGTCCAAGTTCCCCTCTAGCACCTGAGCCCTGGGTTGCTTGAGTCCAGTAATTATACCTAGTTAATTCCAGATATCTTTCATGTTATTCTAAGTGAGTTTGTTTTCTAATTTAGCTTTTTAAGCTTCCTTTCCTTCACTCAGCTTTTTCTTTAGCCCACACTGTACGTCCTTCAGAACCTCTTTGTCACTGGATTTGAATGCTCTCTTTTTCTCATTTAGGAGACCTTTTAGTTCTTTTGTAATCAAGGGCTTGTTGCTTAGAAACCATTGCACTGTGTTTGTGGGTACCACAAAGTATGTGTTTCAGTGACAGAGTCCCTCTGTATCATCCCCATGTAACTCGCATATCATTTCCCAGTCTGTCATTTGGAAGCAGTCATTCAGAGCCATTTCAACCTCCAGGCTCCGTTTCTTCTCTATTCTGGTGGTAACAGGTTTCCACCCAATAACAGGATTGTAGCTGGGAATAAGATGAATCGGCTTGCCTAAAGGAGCCAGTAGAATACACTTAAAGGCATCTTTAACATTTGAGTGCAGCAGGTCTAGCTTGTTGTTTCCTCGAGTGGAACTGGTCACAAACTGGTAGAAATTTGCCATTATTCCTTCCTAAGTCACATGGTTGAAGTTGCTATGTATTATAACTTCAGGGTTGCAAGCTCTCTGCTTTAGCATTTGTCTTAGTTTGTCCTTGTTGTAATGCACAGCTTTGGGTGAGAGGGGGCTTAACCATGATGATATGGCACAAGGTTTTTTTTTGTTTTCAATTTACATAAATGCTTGTAAAAAGTAAGAAGTTTCCAGATACTGCTCATTATAAAGTTATTACACATAAGAAATATGTTCGCCTGTTTCCTAGCTACTTAAAGTTCTGGTTTATCTTGGCACAGGTAGAGTAGCCGTATACGTTCATAGGGAGAAGTGTAATTTTTTCTGGCACAAGAGTTCTGGCATTGAGTTTCTCTCTCTTTTGTCATACTGGGCTTAGTCAATGGCAGAGAGCTTTAGCTGGGTAGAGTTAGAACTAGTTCAGAGCATCCTGTTGACACACTCTGTGGAAAGTAGATTTCAGGCCCAAAGATAGATGGTAAATTCAGTTCACCTTCAGAGAAGACAAGTATCTTAACACCTGATAGAACGAGTCAAGTTTCAGACTCCAATAAGAGTAGATGGGATTATTTGTTCCAAAGAGACAGTGCTTATGCATCTTGTTTTGAAAAGAACACAAAAGGGTCTGCACCTGATTATTTTTTAAGGTTATTTTTCCAGTTAGTTCAGTTTATGAGCTTGTAATATCCTTTTTTGTTTGGAAGTAGTCTTGTAGAGATGTCACCTCAGCTTTGAATGAAGCTTAGAATGCACACTGACCAAATGTTGATAGCATTTAAAAGCAGTTCAACCATGCAGTGTAGTTTTATTCATTGTTGTCTTTTCTGCCCCTCTGTCGTTCATTTATTTTCCACAGAGAAGATCTTGTGTGCCACTGATAAAATAACAAAATGGGGTAGTACCTGTTTTGTCCTGCAACATGCTAAACTTTTTTTGTAAGATTCACCAATTTCTTTGTTGTTTGCCTCTAGACATTAGCATATTTATGGCTAATGAAAGACATGATATTTAAATCTTAAATGTCAGTCATTTGAAGCCTTTTCTTTCAGATTATTTTGTAGTAACTATATTATTCATGAACACAGATGTTAAAATGTATTCTACAGCTGTGTCATATATCCAAAGCCTTTTAGCCTTGGTATGAGTGCTGTATAGTGATATTGCTTTAAAAATGGCGAATTTATTAACAGATATTTTACGTGATTGCTTTTATCTTACTTTCCTGGATTTAATATCCATATTACAAACTCTAAAACATTTTAAATTACTGCATGTGCATGAGTTCCCATCCCTGTATATTTTGATAGACATACAGCTGAAGACTACTTATAGTAAGGTACTGATGCAATAATAAACTGCTTGCCTTTATCTGGACAAAACTCAACTTGATTTTCCATCTGTTGATACCATGTGAAAAGAAAAGTGGATCATAGCAGTTTAATCCTTTCAGACTCTATTAGACATGTTCTGTGTTATGTCACAGATAATGTGAAATCTGAAATATTACATTTTTAGATCACCTACTGTACCAAGTTTAATTCCCTAAGTCAACTGGTAAAACATGGTTTTACCTGGAGTCACCAGAACACTGAAAGTTAAAGTAATTGACTTAAAAAATAAGTACCTAATTTCAACTTTATTCCATTCTTTGAAAATAAATCAAACAAACATATTGCACGTGGCAGTTCAGTGCAGGGTACAATAACATATGCCTCTTTTAAAATGCAAATAGGGTACAGTAACATTATATACCTCTAGTAGCTATCGTCTGGATCTGCTTTATTGATTTCAGAGTTGTGGACTGTTGGCATTAGACATATATAATAGGTTATAAAGCAGAAGTCAGCTGTGGATAGGACACCAGCACCCAACAGGGAACATTCACATACATACCCAAGCTTACTTATGTAAGGCCATTTTAAGGCCATCAGTCAATCATCAGCCCTGTGAGTGGTCCTCCAGCTTGCTGGGAAATCATGGGGGTTGGTGGCAGGATTGGCACTCCAACCACAGTTTTTTTTTTTTAAAAAGCCATACAGTTCTGAAACAGCAGACTACTGCAGCTGCCCATAGGAATCCTGCTCACATTATGAAGGATACTTGGATCTCAATTTGAGACTGACCATCTGGGTAGGCGTATGGAACGTCTTGCCTCTCCGGCATGCTAGTCATGTTCCTCTCCTGTTGGAGGAGCTTCGTAAATTCTGCATTTCAGTGGCAGGACTCTCTGAGGTGCGCAGACCTGGGACTGGCCAGATCTCTGTAGGTGGGTATACATTTTATTGGTCTGGTCACTTTGATGGCTGTCATACTCAGGGAATAGCTGTTGCAGATCAGCTCCTTCTGATGGTGTCCAATGTCACGCCTTTCAACGAGTGTATTATGACACTCAGATTATGGCACTGTCTGGGTGCCTTGTCTGTTGTCTCAGGGTATGCTTCGACCACGGTGAGTGATGTCTCAGTGAGGGAGACATTTTATTTGCAACTTCGTTTGGTGGTTAATGGGTTCCCATAAGGTAACACTCCTGTGGTCATTGGTGACTTCAATGTGACCACTGGCACTGACAGGGCTGGCTATGAGGATTGTGTCAGTCCTCATGGGTCTGGTGACCTTGGAGAAAGTAGCACCATGTTCCTTGACTTTGCAAAATGTCAGGGTCTACAGATCACTGTATCCCAGTTCCAGCACCCTGAGCTGCATCGTTGGACGTAGTACTAAAATACTGGTGGTGCGGTGAAGTAGATCAGTGACATCCTCGTGGCCAGACACTGGAGGCTCTTACAAAACTGCAGGGTCTACAGAAGTGCCCAGTTTATGAATTCTGACCACAGACTGGTTGTTAATACTCTGAAGATCCAGCTTAGGTCCAGTAGGCTATCACCTACTCAGAAAATGAGGCTGGACCTGGCCAGTCTCCAAGATTAGGCTGTTTCTAACTAGTTTGCATGCAGTTTGTGTGAGGAACTAACAGACTTGGGTCCAACTGCTGATCCTAATTTGATGTGGGAAACCATCCGTGACAAGACCCTGAAGGTTGCTGAGGGTTGTGTTGGTGTTGCCAGTGTTCCCAGAAGGAGGTGGTTGATCTCGCAGGACACCCCAGATATCACAGAGAGAAGTTGTAGTGCACGGCTTGATGGCAACTCTGGTCTATACCAGGAACTGAGAAGGACGGCTGCGAGGGCCCTGAGGCAGATAAAGAGGTGTTTGTTAGAGGAATCTGTGAGCAAGTGACACATCATCTATGCTTACAGAGGAATCGAAGCATTACGCACATCTGAATTTGTTCCCTGGAGAGTTGCTGTCAGGGTGGCTGATGGAATTGTCCTTACAGATGAAACTGCAGTTGTGACCCCACCCATTGGCCTGGCTACTTTGAACAGCTGTTTAAAGCTGATCCTCCGGCTAGGATGTTGGATATCTCTGGGTCCATGGCTCTTCAGGCTGATCCTTCAATTAGCTGTGAACCACCCAGTCTCACTGAGATTGCACAGGTGGTGAACCAGCTGACTGTAGGGAAAGCTGCAGGATCTGCGGTATCTGGGGAGAACTTCTCCAGGCTGGTGGTAAGGCTGTCCTCATGGCATTGCAAGCAATCTTTGCTTCTATTTGGGAGACTGGTGTCATTCCAATTGACTGGAAAACGGGACTACTTGTCCCTATCCGGAAAGGGATGGATGATCACTTGGATTACGGCAACTACAGGGGGATAACACTGCTCTCGGTACCGGGTAAGGTCCTTTTTACACCTAAGAAGTCTACCATCTGCCACTTCCTGGCACTGTGGGTTTTCATGGAGCGCAAACACAAATGTCAGAGAGTTTCTTTGTAGCTTTTGTCGATTTTCATAAAGTGTTCGACTCAGTTGATCGAGATGCCCTGTGGAACAACCTGAGACTTTGTGGGTTACCTTCAAAGTTGCTGAATATCGTGATTGGCCTTGTACACTGGTACTGTGAGTGCGGTGCAGAGTGAAGGCAGAACCTCTGAGTTTTTCCCAGTTGATTCTGGGGTGTATTCTTGTTCCTACATTGTTTGTATGGACTGGATGTTGGGCAGGACCATGGGGTCCATGGGCCGTGGGGCATCTGTTGGTGACTAGAGATTCACTGATCTTGAATTTGCTGACGATGTTGTGAACTTCGCAGAGTAAATGGAGTCTCTGATTGGGGCTCTCGAGAGACTGAGTGAAGAGTCTGAGTGGGCTTGCGAGTGTACTGGATAAAAACCAAGATCCAGACGTTTTAATGAACTCTTGGGCACAGCCATCAGCAGTGAGTCTGCCTGCGGAGAGAGTGTCGACCTTGTCGAGTGGTTTACTTATCTCGACAGTGACATTCAAGACTCTGGCGACTCTTCCTGTGAAGTCCATAGAAGGGTTGGGAGAGCATTGGGAGTCATGAGGTTGCTGGAAAGGGGTGTATGACGCTCCAATATCTTTGCAAAAGGATGATTGTCCAAATCTTTAGAGTCCTGGTGCTTCCTGCTTTGCTATGTTTGTGAGACATGAATGCTATCCACTGACCTGAGACGAAGACTGGACTCCTTCGATATTGTGTCTCTTTGGAGACTCTTTGGGAACCGCTGGTTTGACTTTGTGTTGAATGAGCAGTTGTTAACGGAGTCCCGAATGAGGCACATTCCCTGCATCATGAGGGAATGTCTGTTACGGCACTATGGCCATGTTGTGCGATTCCCTGAGGGTGATACGGCTTGGAGGATCCTCATTGTTGAGGACCCGAGTGGCTGGACCAGGCCAAGGGGGTGCCTACATAACACCTGGCTGCATCAGATAGATGGTCATTTCTGGAGGGCGGGATTGGACCACATGTCTGCCTGGGGGTATGCCAACCAGGATTCCGAGTTGTTTTGTCATGTGGTGGGTGCGGCAATATGCTGTACCAGTGCATGCTCCCTGACCTGAGTTAGCCTTGCATACAGTACATATCTTTGATATGTGGGAGAGTGCCGTTCTTCGCTGTTTGCAAGAAAATAATGTTCTTATATCCTTATCTGTCAGAGATCACCAATAGCTGGAGCCAAGGAGCTGTTTATTTGGTAGACAACTTTGATCCTTATCCATTTTGGTATGTTACATTTAAATAATAAAGGTTATTGCTGTTATGGTTATTGATACATTTCACCAAAAATGAATTGGACTGTTAATTGTTTTGCCCGAGATTGTTCCTAAGCAGTGTTTTCTTTTTATAGTTCAGAAATGGATGCAAGAGAAAAGATTACGTTTTTTGGGAATTCCAAAGTATTGTGGACATGGAATAGCTGAGTTTGATAAATTAAGGTAAGAATTGTCAAGTGCATTCCTCAATTTTTAAAGATCAGCATTTAGTGACCACCAAAATGTTAATATTTTAAATGTGTTGTAAAACTAAAGTAAATAATAATTGACATTTGATAAATTTTACAAGTATTTGTATTTTATTTTTTTAGGGTTTTATTACTGTAAAATGATATCCTATTTTTTTAAGGAATAATACATTTGAATGCCTTTAGATGTATGGTTTCAGTATGTACATTTGGACAGTATTATCCAGGGGGAAAAAATATTATTTATACCCACATTTTTCACGTGAACCGTGAATATACAGTTATGAACATCATTAGGCTTTGTTTTATGCATCACTGGAAACCAGCTACAACTGAATATTTTAAATATAAATTATTGTGTAATTGAAAATGTTATTAATGCTCTGTATTTTTTCATGTTTGAAAGAACAATGTGTAAAGAGCAGGTTGCAAAAGTCCATTTACTCTCATTCATACAGGATCAATTTAGATTAATTTCTCAGGCTAACGTGAATTGTTGGATGAAATACATTAATAGAAAAAAAACATCTTGGGGAGAGTGTGCAGATACCACAAGGATTGTGTTTGGATAAAATTTTGAAACTCTGGATTGTGAATATGTGAAGCACTACAAACCACTGTTGTACCATGCTGACATTATGAATTCAAAATCAAATTCAAAGGTTCATTCTAATGTGTAGAGCTTTTAAATAGAAAGTAAGAATGTGTTATTATGTTCTCATTTAGTTATTTGCATGCGCATACTAAATTTTTTTTTTTTTAACTGGCCTGCAATTACTTGTTAGACCAGTATATTGAAACAATAATAACTAACATAAACCACCTATAATATATTAATGATTTCTTGTTCATTTAAATAAGTGTATATGATTCTGCTTTACCCCTATAACTTGGTACCACCTCATTCTGAGCATCAGCTTTACTGTAACTTCACATTTTTATTCCATCAGACATTGGTCTATTTCTGTGAGCAAAAGTAAGTTCATATATAGAGCTGGAGAGCACACCTAGTTAACTTCTAAAATGATCTTCAGTGAGCACTGTAAATGACAGATACTAATCTTTAATCTTTTACTACTAAAGAAGTCATTATTGAGTGATAATTGCAAAAAAATACAGTATACAGATATATTTAAAAAAGGATCAATATATCTGTATCAATTGTAATATATCATGAATTAATATGAATCTCACTTGAATTTGAGTAGAACCGTGCTATGAGCAATTCAGTTGATTAAATTTAACATTTTTGGAAGTTGCAACTGAAAAAATAAAATATATATATCCATCCATTTTCCAACCCGCTGAATCCGAACACAGGGTCACGGGGGTCTCCTGGAGCCAATCCCAGCCAACACAGGGCACAAGGCAGGAACCAATCCTGGGCAGGGTGCCAACTAAAATATATATATACAGTATAAATTTAGTAGTGAGGCAGTCTTTGGTACATGTTTATGTTGATGATAAAGAAATTTTACCTTATGGAAGGGTGTTCTTTTTCTTTCTTTAGATGTTACAAGTGAGTATGATGGTCAACACATGTAAAACCTTACCTCCTCTTAATTTGTTAATCTGTCATTTATAAAACAAACAAATTCATCTCTGTTTGAAGCTCTAAGGAAGGTTGTCAAAAGGAAGGTTGCATATAATGATTTTATTTCTGTTTCTATATTTTGTGGTTAACTTTTAATAATTGTTACTTTTATGTATTGTTTTGGAAAGCTCTGTTTTAAGTGGTACTTCTAAACGTACGTTAGGACACATGGCATTGACATTAGAATCCCTGAAGCCTACATAAATATTTGTAATGCCGGGCCACCTAAAGTTCCCCAGCACCTCGTCATCCGTGTCTTTGTTTTGCAAATGTGTCAATCAGCACTGGCAGCAGTCAGCCTGTTTACTCACCCCCCACCGAAGCAGCTGAATTCAAGTCAGACGCAAATAATCAGATCTGAAGTCTGTTTATCTGGGTGTAAAGTGTTAGGAATTGTATAGGGTACATAATATATCATTATTTGGAATAAATAAGTTTCTTGTGTGTTCCATGTCTACAATGATCTGTGTAAATGTATGACGACAGGAAATGCGAGGCAAGAAATATTGAACACATATAACTAAAACACTTTTTTTATGTTTTAATAATAATTGACAAATTGTTGACATGAAGTGTATAATGTACGAAGACTGATGTCCAAAATATTAAACTCTTTCACAAAGGTATAGCAAAACAAGTGCTCCTTTATTCAAGAATATAACCGAATAAAAAAAAAAAAAAAAAATGTGTTCAATTTACATGTTACTGGCAATGTGTAAAAACTGACACCCAACTATCAATCGATACAAAATAGATACGTCTGCTTGGCTGGTGAAGAGGTAAGAGTATGATACTGAATAAAAAATGGTTCAAATTAAGTTTAATTCAAGAATAAAGCTAAATAAAAAGAAAAGACGCCTCACGCCAGGACAAACTGGTGAGGAAGGCAGGCTCTATTGTTGGCATGGAGCTGGACAGTTTAACATCTGTGGCAGAGCGAAGGGCGCTCAGCAGGCTCCTATCAATTATGGAGAATCCACTGCATCCACTAAATAGTATCATCTCCAGACAGAGGAGCAGCTTCAGTGACAGACTGCTGTCAATGTCCTGCTCCACTGACAGATTGAGGAGATCGTTCCTCCCCCAAACTATGCGACTCTTCAGTTCCACCTGGGGCTGTAAACGTTAACATTTAACATTATACAAAGTTATTGTCTGTTTTTCACCTGCATTATTATCATTCTTTAATTTAATATTATTTATTGTATCATTATGCTGCTGCTGGAGAATGTGAATTTCCCATTGGGATTAATAAAGTTGTCTGTCTGTCTGTCTGTCTGTCTGTCTGTCTGTCTGTCTATCTAAATGATGATAATAGTTGCTATCTCATTTTATTATTGTTTACTTGTATTACTACCTATTTTATACATCCTTTCATTGACCCAGCGTTATGTTAGTCACATCTTGAGATATGGTGGAGATGGAGGATGTAAATAGGGTGGAAAGTCAAAGACTAAAAAAAAAAAAAGTTTATAGTCATTTAAACCTCAGATCTGGTAAGAAATCTATCTCTTGAGAGAGCTGTAAAAAGTGTCTCACTTGGCATGGAAACATATCTGTGAGCACCTAAACAGAAATCTCATTGGAAAAATGGTTAATTCCTCTCTCATTCACACTTGGAGATAATCCAGGAGCCCTCCCAATTTCATTTTCTTCTTTCTTATGGCAGTTCAAAATCCAGTCTGACAGTGCAGAATCTGAGTCATCAACAATATGCTAAACTTTGCACAATATTTCTTTTGAAAATTGAAACGGCAACTCTGTTTATCTTGCGATCTTTACTTCCTTTTAGCAGATAAAGTCAAGCAAGAACTTTTGGTGTGGTGGTTAACAATGGTTTTAGCCTTCTATCCCCTTGATTTCAACGAAGGTCTTGAAAGTGTTAAGCGAGACCTTACAGTTAGCAGTAAAACATTTTCCTGTGCACTTATTGACAAAAGTAATGTTAGAGTATATTTGTACTATTGTTATCAAGGGGAGCATTGTGCATATAATACACTAAACTGCAAGAATTTTATTTGAGAATAATATAACATTGCATTTTTAAAAACACTGATAAATCAAAATCTTAGTTGGCCAACTTGATTGTCAGATTAGCTCATGTTGCAAAACCGATTCTGACAATGGAATAATTCAGCATTAATCTAGAATCAATGTTAGGACATTATTAATTGAATATGAAAATAAAGTAGTTGTGTATATATTTTAGTTTAATTTGTACTTTTAGTATGAATTTGTGTAAGAGGATCATTAAACTAATCTGATATCTAAAGTGAGATATTGTATGTGTATTTTAATACGTGCTTTTAAATTTAGTTACAGGTTCATGGTGATAGAAAGACTTGGCAAAGACTTGCAACATATCTTTGAAAAACAGGGGAAGATGTTTAAAGATCATATTGTCCTAAATTTAGGGTTAAAGATGGTAAGTGGACAATGGATAAAATTGTTCTAAATATTTATGCAATTTTAAAATAATACTAATCAAGTAAAATTTTATTTAATGTATCAGCTAAAAGTTAACCATTATGGTTTCTGTATAACATTTTTAAACATAATTTAAAGAACGTTTTTGCTACACTTCAACATTCTGGGAATTAATGGCTGGATATAAGTATACACTTATACATGTATTTTTGTATAGCTTTTGATGTCAAACTTAAGGGCTGTGGGTGGAATCTGGCCCTTTTAAAGTGTCCTCCTTTATCAATTTAAAACATGTTAGATATGGCTGATTAGGACCATTCATTTTCTCAAAACATCAAATTCGTGTCTCATACACAGATTGTATCCATACAGGGCTGTGCACAAAAGGAGTGGCTGCCGACTCAGGTAGGAATGCACCAATCAATTGGCCACTGATCAAAAATTTTTTTTCTATTTTATTGAATTTATTAAAAGCAAGTAACATTCTTTATAAGCAAATTAAATTTGACAAAACTAACTTTAGTTCAAACTCCCACTCATGAGGAGGCCAACAGCCATAGTAAAACTTTCAGAGTAGACAAGTGGGGGAGAAGATCCTTTTCTTCTAAAATGTTATTAATTAGATCCTGCCAGGTTTTAAAAAACATTTTGAACAGATCCTCTAAGTGAGAATTTGATTTTTTTTCCAGTTTCAAATAGTATATAACATCAGTTGCTCACTGACATAAAAGAGGCAGGGTAGGATTTTTCCAGTCGAGCAAGAGAAGTCTCTGTGCTAATAGTGAAGTAAAGGCAATTACAGTTTGTTTGTCCTTCTCCACTTTAAGCCCAGAATGATGTTAATTAGGTGCCGGCCCAATGAGATGAGCTCGATTGCAACGTTTGCAGGTTGGCTCTTGCCTTTTAACAGATGTGCTCGATTAATAGATTTTAAGTTGTAGGCTTTGCACAAATGGAGCTAGAGTGAATTCCACTCCTTTTCTGAAATGTTGAGTAAGAGATTCCTTTCCACACTGTACTCTGGTATCTTTGAAAAGAAAGGACTTTATAATGTTTTTATATATTTTAGAAATGCTGTCTGAGTCCACAAGGCTGATTAATATTTTTTTCTGGAATAGAAGTAGGTGGCAGGTGACGAAAATTGGGCAGATTTTATGTGGCATAGTTTCCATTTTGGAAATAGGGGAAAAATTGTATTGATGGTAAGTTAAATTTGGAGTGTAATTGTTCGTAGGATGCATTATATATGTACAAATCTGTAAGTGATAATCCAGTATGGTTTCCAAACATTAAAAACTGTGTAAGTTTGAGAGGGTGGAAAAGGTGGTCATCGTGCAGTGATGCAACAGATAAAAGCTTCTCTATCTTGATAAAAGCTATTCTCTATCTTCTTACATTGGTTCTATATTTTGAGTGAATGAATAACAGTTGGGTTATTAGTATATTGATGATAACTTGTATGTACTGAGGCACAAAGCAAGGAATATAAAGAAGTACTGCAGGATTTTATTTCTATTGCAGACCACGTCTGTGTGTGTTCATCTATTTGTGTCAATGTCCAGGTTTTTATAGCTTATTTATTTGCTTCTAAGTAATAAAACTGAAAGTTAGTTAGAGCCATGTCACCTTCTGCCTTAGGTCTTTGTAGGGTCGCCCTTTGGATGCGTGGATGTTTTGAATTCCAAATAAATGAGATTATGATTGAATCTAATTTCATAATGTATATGGGGATGCTTTGAAATAGAATAGGAAGCTTAGGAAGGATATTCATCTTGACATTGTTAATACTCCCAGCTAAAGTGAAATGGAGGGTGGACCATCAAAGCAAGTCTTGCTTAAGTTTTTCCATGCAGACAGCAAAACTTTATTGAAAAAGAACTTTGTTTACTTCTGATGTTTATCCTAAGGTATTTAAACTGATCTGCAATGATTAAAGGGAAGGTGTCCAATCTAATATTGTGTGCAAGAGAGTTCACTGGAAAGAGCACACTTTTATTCAGATAATTTTGAGACGAGATATCTTTTGAAATACTGCTGGTGCTGGTAGGATCTGATATATATAATACCATATCATCTGCATGTAGTGATATTTTCTGTTATAAGTCCTTCTCAGATAGTCCCCTTTATCTCAGAAGCATTTCAAAAGTGAACTTCCAATGGCTCAATGGCAATTGCAAATAGTTCTTGTTTGAAGTAGTCTGAAACAATGTTGTTACTACAAACTGAAGCTTCTGGACTGGTATATAGTAGTTTGATCCATGCACATATGTTTGTGCCAAAAACATATTTATGCAATGTAGTGAAAAGGTAGTCCCTTTCAACCATATCAAATGCTTTTTCTGCATCTAATGATAATATCATCACCCAGGTGTTAGACGTTGCGGGTGAATATATTACATTAAATAGGCATCGAAGATTAGAAGCTAAGTGTCTAATAAATCTGGTTTGGTCTTATGATATTACTGAAGGAAGCACTTTCTCAATCCTTCTAGCTAGAACTTTGGAGAGTATCTTAACATCATCATTCAGTAGTGTGATTGGTCTGTTTGATGCACATTGTAATAAGTCCTTATTTTTCTTGGGAAAGATGGTAATTAACGCTTGGCAAAAACTTTGAGGTAGAATTTTATTGTCTCAGGCTTCTAAAAATGTTTCTAATAAAAGGAAAGCTTACTTAATTGAATTTTTTTAAATAAAATTCAGCAGGGTAGTCACCAGGGCCTGCTGCCTTCCTACCCTGAAGTGAGTTTATAGCATCTAGTAATTCTGATAGTACCAGAGGTTTATCCAATTCCTCCACACTGAGAGTATCTTGCTGTGATATTTGTAATGCATCCACAAATGCATTTGATTGTGTCATGTCTTCTTTAAACTGAGTAGAATATAAGGACTTATAGTAGTCTCTTAATGTGTGCATTATATTTTTATGATCAATGATTTTGTCTCCATCTGTGTTAGTAATTATTGGCATGCATTGTGAACTTCCTGCTTGTGGATTTGTTGAGCTAAAATCTCATTAACCTTCTCTCCATGTTCATAGTAATGATATTGCAATTTAAAAATTAGTTGTTCCATTTCTTTTGTTGTCAAGAGGTTGAGTTCTGAATGCAAAGCCTGTCCTATTTAAAGTGCCTCATTTGGAAACCTGCAATATTCTTGATCTGTTAATTTCACTGTTTAACTCTGATGCCTTCTTGGTTTACGGTTTATTTTTGTGGGAGAGATATGAAATCATCTGCCCTGTTAAAAATGCCTTCAGAGTTTCCCAGAGTATTCTTCCAGAGACCTCTGAGGATGTATTTGTCTCTAAAAACAATCAATTTGTTTGGATATAAATTCTGTACAGTTCTTGATAAAGATGAATTTGAATTTGCTGCTTAGTAAACAATAGTTTTTTTTTTTGCACTGTTTATTATTTGTTGCTGTGTCATACAGCATACGTTTTGGTAAACAAGTACTACATAATTAAAATGGTAATCAATATTTTATAATTACACCAAGTGTTGCAAATGTCTAGTTGAAACACTGAAGAGGAAATACACAGCTGTATAAATATAGTAAATGTATATTTTAACAGCAAAAAGCTGTAGTGCAATTAATGATTTAAAATGATTGAAACATATAAGTGCATGTCTATTTACATTTAACCAGTGTTTAATTGCCAGTATCAATTAATTGTGTGAGAATATATGTACTGTCTATAAAACAAGTAATTATAAAACTAGTAAGAATCCTTGGTAGTAAGGGAATGTAGGAAAAAAAATTTTGAAAAGATAGATGAAGTTATTTATAATTATGGAAAGGAAAGAGTTGGCGTAAATGAGCCTAAGAGAAGGCAAAAGGGAGAAAAAGTCGTGTCATTCTGTCAATTGCAAATATGCAAACTGGTGCTAGAAAGGAGAAAGCTGAGAAAGCAATGGGAAAGAGCTACTTGTGTTTTCTTGAGGCAGGGTATTGAGGTCTTACAAGAGGAAACAAGGTTGTGATTGGCAGCACTTAGGAGAGCAGATAACCTAAGAAAAAATAGGAGGAAGAAGGAATGTGCAAAGGCATAGTTTTTAGAGACCTTTTTAAATTTACAAAATCTTTGTACACCAAAACGGTAGATGGCTTAAAGCAGGGGTAGGCAACGTCGGTCCTGGAGTGCCACAGTATGTGCAGGTTTTCGTTCCAACCCAGTTCCTTAACGAGAACTCAATTATTGCTGATGAAGCACATATTGCTTAAGTGACATTTTAATGCTTCATTTTAGTGGTCTCGCTTGTTAAGGTTCTCCAACCTTAATTGCTTATTTCAATCTTAAACTGCTGCATTCAGTGTTTTAATTGCTCCTTATTAGCAATAAGATGTAAAAGACAAAGCAGCCAGCAGTTCTCCAGCTAGCTTTTTTCCAATTACATCTGTGTGTGTTCATCATGCACGGTTTGATTTAATAAAACACTTAATAGAAAAATGTGACAGACTGAAAATGATCTGTTTTAGGCTTCAAATCATTTGGATGATATCCTTGGAAAGGAAAAAAATCTACGATATAAAAGCCTTACATTGCACAGACTAACAAGCCATAAAATTAAATAAGGTCTGAGATTGGCAATGATTGGTTTCTAATTAAGCAATTGGGTTGAATGAAAACCTGTAGCCACTGCGGCTCACCAGGACCGACATTGCCTACCCCTGTTTTACATCTTATTGCTAATAAGGAGCAATTAAAACACTGAATGCAGCAGGTTTAAGATTGAAATAAGCAATTAAGGTTGGAGAACCTTAACAAGCGAGAACACTAAAATGAAGCATTAAAATGTTACTTAAGCAATATGTGCTTCATCAGCAATAATTGAGTTCTCGTTAAGGAACTGGGTTGGAACAAAAACCTGCACATACTGTGGCACTCCAGGACCGACGTTGCCTACCCCTGGCTTAAAGTATCCAAAGTGGAATAAGAGGGACACTTGTACAATACGTATACTGAAAAGTAAAGGTTGGGAGAAATGAGTTTGCTGCTGGATCTGCCAAAGCTGGGAGAATTATCTAAGGATATAGACATAGTTCTCCTAGGTGCTCAGAGGCAGTAAGGGTGGTGCAGCAAGCTAGGGCCAGATCAGCTCCAGGACCCAATGGAGACCCTTATTGGCTGTATAAGAAAGTATTGAGTTGTTTGTGGAACCTCTTTAGAGTGGTATGGCAATGCAAGATCTTTCCGAAGGCGTGGCTGAGGGCAGGGGGAGTTTATATTCTTAAAGAGAGAGATTCTGCTGATATTAGTCTGTTTCGAGCAATCAGTCTATTAAATGTGGAAGGAAAGATTTTCTTTAGCATTGTAGCTAATAGGTTAGTTTCCTACTTGTTAGGTAATAATACGTCAATACAGAAGGCTGGAGTGCCTGGCTTTTCCAGGATGTCTTGAGCTTGTAAGTATGATATGGAATCAGATTTAGTTTGCTAAGAAGGAGAACAGGTACCTGCACATTGTATTTTTGGACCTGGCTAATACTTTTGGTTCTGTACCCATGATCTATTGTGGGTGGTGCTGGAATACTTGCTTGTATTCCAGACTTAGTAAAAGATTATTTTAGCTACATAACACTATAAACCCTGAAGCCCACGAAAAAGTCATAATGCCGGACCTTTTCATCAGCGTCTTTGTTTTGCAAATGTGTCAATCAGCACAAGCATCAAGCAGCCTACCATCCCATCCCCCACCGACGCAGCTGAAGTTTATCTGGGTGTGAGGTGTCTGGAATTGTATAGGTTAAATAATATATCATTACTAGCATAATACCCACGCTTCACAGCACAGAAGTAGTGCGTTAAAGAAGTTATGAAAAAGAAAAGGAAACATTTTAAAAATAACGTAACATGATTGTCAATGTAATTGTCGTTGGCTTATTTTAGTATTGAAAGTGCATTTAATGATTGTAAAGAGTTTAATTTATGATTGTAAATGTTGTGTATGAGAAATGCACATTTTTAGAATGTAAGGATGTCTTTGTAAACAATGTTTGCAGTTCTGTCCTCGGGCTGTAAAATGACCAAGCTGTCTGCTGAACTTACTCTTGAGCATGCAACGTACAGTTGGCCATGTGAGAAGCAATCTTGTGTCAAGTCAGTGCAGACCTTTTTTAGAGTCTGGCCCTGTGACTTATTTATTGGCATAGTGAAGTAGACATTTACTGGAAATTGGAGGTGTTTGAATTGGAATGGGAGGTCAGAGGGTATGAGAGGGATGCTAAGAATAAATACAGTCTCCCCTGAGCCAGTTCCAGTGAAGACTGTTGCCTCAATGAGGTTCTTGTGCAGAGATTTGATCTGAAGCATGGTGCCATTACAACGTTTTGGTGGTTGTAAGTTTCGTAGTAACAGAATTGATGCGCCGACCTTCAAAAGTAGAGTATGCAGAGGCATGCCTGGAGGATTAAGAGTGTGAAGAAACTAAATGAAAAGGTAGGAGTTACCAGCAGGAAGAAGTGAAGCAAGGCAAACAATAACAGGCTTGAAGCGGTGGAGTAAAGAAGAAGGGAGCAGTGAGCAAGACGAACAGCTGAGGAAAGTAAGGAAGTGAGTGAGGAGGCACATGAGCGCGGGATGTTGTTAATGTATATACAGTTTAAAAACTTCATATTTAAGTGAAACACCTAACCTTCTTTTCCCCACTCCATATTCTGCCACCTTAGCTATATTCACCAACTTGCTTCTTCTGCCACGCTAATCATTTTTTTATTTTTACCACTTGCTGAGAAGCCAAACTCTCTCAGGAACGATGTTACTGATCTAGCTACAAAGCTGCGGCAACTTGCCTCAATCGCCTGCATGTGTACAGCCCAACCTCTCTGGGTGGCATCAGCTGCCAATTCTGTATATGTCGCTCTCTTCCTTTCATTCGCTTTCTCGATTAACCCTTCTTGCAGAACCATTAATTCAATGTAAACTGTTTGTTTCCTTTCTGACCACAATATCATATCTGGCCACAAATTACTAATAGCTGTTTCTTTTGGCACTACTAGCCTTGTATTAAGGTCTACATTAAGCTTCCAATCATTGGCCACACCTAAATGATCCCCATTTTGTTTAGCCAGGCCTACAGTACCGTGTTCTCCACCTCTTTAACAAAGATCTTCCTAATCACGCTTGCCTTCTTTACAGAATTTAACCCCTTCCCTTTACACAGTGGCCACACATGACAGTACATTATGCCTCAACACATATTTGCCTTGACTCAGACTAACTTTGCAGGCTGACAGAATGTGCTGTAGTGAAGCAACACCTGCACGTAACATACAATTTGGGTCAGCTCCTGTGCACACCATCATATTTTTTGGAGACGGGAGCACATCATAAATTGCTCCTATAAGGAACTTTACCCTACCAGGCTCCTTCTCCCTGTGACACCTTGGGTAAGGACCCTGTTGTACAATTCCTGACTTGGGGAGTCAGTAGTCGAGACCGAGCAACCAGGGATGAAGAAAGAGAGACTCAGACTGAAAAAGCTATTCAAAAACAGGATTCTGTTTTATTCCAGCAGTGTCCCCCCAGTAACACCTCTCCCCCATACAGACAGTTTTAATGCTTTTGTGGTTGGTAGAATTGTTCTGTTTCTTTGGGATATTTTGGGTTACAAAAACATACCACCACAGAAAAATGGATGGAAAACACTGCACTACATACACCTACACTCCTGGCACACTAAAAAAGATCTCTTTAGTTTCTATCTTTCTTAAAAAATGACACTGTGCATTACCTGGATTATTATGTTACATGCTTTGCATAAATTAATGAAGATGCTACAAATTTGAACATGGGTGCAGATAATGATTACAGTTCCATTTCATAGAATTTTTTCATTATATTAGGGCAGTCAGCACAGTAAGCTCCCTGGCCGACTGGCGAGTTAAATATAGAGGTACTACAGACTTATTTTGGTTTTAGTGTCACTTATAGATAACTCATTTAGCATTTATGTGATATGACATCGATTCAATCTTGTTACAGAGACATGAAATGAAAAAAAAAAAAAAAAGCGTAATTTTTACCTTCACAACTTTTCTCCAGTATTGCACCTGGACTTCCATAAACCCAACTCCTGTACATCTATAGCAGTATGTAAAAGAAAATGAACACTAGTGCTACGTATTGACATGTGCCATATCGTTGTGAACAGTGTAATACAAAATTTTAAATCCTTAAATGAAAATTTTATGTCATAAAATTTTTCAAGGTAGTATATAAATATGGTACTGGATATGTATGTAATTCTTTAGGTACACACTTTTTTTGTATTATTGGTTCGTAATGTTAAGACAAAGCATCAAAATATTGGCCTGAACAAAAGCACTGCCTGAGGCGTTTGACTTGTGGCCTGCCCTAGATGCGACAATATTTTTGAACTCATTAAAAAGGCCACATTAATTGCAAAACTTAATGTGTTAACTTTCCCAGGCCTTTATTTATATATATAAGTGATATATATCACTTTTTCCACGTTTTGTTATGTTATAGCCTTATTCCAAAATGGATTAAATTCATTTTTTTCTCAGAATTCTACACACAACACCCCATAATGACAACGTGAAAAAAGTTTACTTGAGGTTTTTGCAAATTTATTAAAAATAAAAAAACTGAGAAATCACATGTACAGAAGTATTCACAGCCTTTGCTCAATACTTTGTCGATGCATCTTTGGCAGCAATTGCAGCCTCAGGTCTTTTTGAATGTGATGCCACAAGCTTGGCACACCTATCCTTGGCCAGTTTCGCCCATTCCTCTTTGAGACACCTCACAAGCTCCATCAGGTTGGATGGGAAACGTCGGTGCACAGCCATTTTAAGATCTCTCCAGAGATGTTCAATTGGATTCAAGTCTGGGCTGTGGCTGGGCCACTCAAGGACATTCACAGAGTTGTCCTGAAGCCACTCTTTTGATATCTTGGCTGTGTGCTTAGGGTCGTTGTCCTGCTGAAAGATGAACCGTCGCCCCAGTCTGAGGTCAAGAGCGCTCTGGAGCAGGTTTTCAGCCAGGATGTCTCTGTACATTGCTGCAGTCATCTTTCCCTTTATCCTGACTAGTCTCCCAGTCCCTGCCGCTGAGAAACATCCCCACAGCATGATGCTGCCACCACCATGCTTCACTGTAGCGATGGTATTGGCCTGGTGGTGAGTGGTGCCTGGTTTCCTCCAAATGTGACGCCTGGCATTCACACCAAAGAGTTCAATCTTTGTCTCATCAGACCAGAAAATTTTCTCCTATTCTAAGTCATTGGCTAACTGATGTTGTTATATACTATTTGAAACTGGAAAAAAATCAAATTCTAACTTAGAGAATCTGTGCAGAACTTTTTCAAAGCCTGGCAGGATCTAATCAATAACATTTTAGAGTAAGCTTTTAAAGTACTGAGGAAGCAGATTCCCTCCCTTTTTTTCCTTTTTTTTCTTCTTCTTCATTTATCTTTATTCACTTAATTCATCTACTTACTTATTTTTTACTAGCTTTAAGTTTTACTCGGCTGGCTTAGCTCTCTTTCTCAGGGGTGGGGGTTGATTTGTTTTCGATCTTATGTTTGTAGATATGGAATGTTGTGTGATTTTAATAAATTCAATAAAAAAAAAAAAAAAGATCCTGCCCCTTTCCTTTTATATTCCCAAGTACCCTGTTCTCTTGTTAGGACCTAATTGATTGTTTACAAGTAAGTGTACTCCTCCTTTTCTGTTGTAAGACACAGAGATACAGCATCAATAAAAACATTAGTTTTTCAAAACTAGTAATAGGATAATTATTTGTATTAATTGCACAAAAAAATTATAATATTGTTGTGTTGGTTATGTTGTTTTGCATGGTGTCGTGATAGAAGTTAGCTGTACTGTCTTTGCACAAGATTTGCATACTTTCTTTTTTTTTAGTTGGCTTTTTACTTTTTTCGGCCACTTCTCACCATTAGAGATTTATCAGATAGGTTTTTCACATCTGTTTCCTTAAGATGCATTAGATCTTTGGAAATGTGTTCTTTTCAATTGCGGCGTTTTAATTAACCTGAATTTAAATAATTATAAATAAAAAAGGTATTATACCCCCCCAGCATGCAATATGACGGTTACAGGATTACACGAAAAGTATAAAGGATAAATTAGCTCACTTTACTGATGGGTTCACATGGTATTACAGACGGGAATCTTATGACAGACTCTATCAAGCAATGTGGGAGTCTTGACCTACGCAGTCTGCCATCTTTCGTCGCCATGCTGAAAGGATTTTCATCGGACGGAAGACATAATCTTCCGCCCGGCAGCTTCAAAATGTGTTTGCCATAGGTCCATCCTTGTATTCTGGTTGCTCCATGTGCAGGCTCCTTCTCTGGATCCAAACAAAGACCGGAAAAGGACTCAAACCCCTCCTTCAAAAATACAGGAATAGCACAATGTCTACATACAATAGCACAATGCCTACATTCATTCTCCCAACAAGGAAAGAGGATAGTGTGCTGACAGAAGACAGAAATATACTAGTCTGTCTTTAGGCTGACTATTCAATTCTCCAGTTGTCTTTGGCTGTCTAGTCCTGTGCTTGGCTCGGCAATTCTAAATGCTGATGCTGAGCCCCTGTGTACCATACTTGGTCTGCCTGTATGAATGAGTCCATAACAGTGGGCACAGAGAACAGTGACATTAAACTTAATAACAAAACATGTTGTTTTTTTTTTTTTTGTTTTTTTGTTTTTTTTTTATTTATAAAATCCAAAATCTGACAGAACCTAGAAAGTCAAAGCCTATTATTTTTTTTCGTTACTAGGAGAACTCTCTCTCTCTATCTATCTATATATATAATCTCTTAATACATAATTCACCAGCCTCCTCACTCACTCACGTCCGTCCGAAGCCAAATGCGCAGTCGCCTTCTGCGCAGCTGCCTGAAAAACCTTACGAGACCGAAATCCAACCCCAACATCGTGGCAGGCGGCGGATTTAGCCTACACATTTCGGGATTATTATTCAGAAATCCCAAATCCTTCCGCCCAGGCGTAGGATATTAGCCTGAGCACAGCCAACCCTCACACTCAAAATAATACGTAAGAACGTATTACTATTAAGTACTTTCAGCGGCAGGAACAACTCCACAGCCATCACGATCATTACACTACAGTCGTCCGCAGATATTGATGTATGCGAAGCGAGGTACACATTCTAAGCCACATACAAATCTCCACAGGTGGCGCGGTACACATTGTCGTGTGCTGCTGCTGAGATCTAAGTAAAATAAAACGCTGGTGGCCTATTCGCACCAAGCACTGAATGTTCACCACACCATCTGGAGTGATTTTAATGCCCCTTGCATCCTCGCCCTTTCAAAACTGCTTATTCTCGCAACTTGGTGCCAACGGAATTACGCATTCATTCAATACACCTATATCAGGTTTGTGGTGCTTATACTTACTATTCCATATTTTACTGGAACATTGATCATTCAATATTACAGTAATCCCTCCTCCATCGCGGGGGTTGCGTTCCAGAGCCACCCGCGAAATAGGAAAATCCGCGAAGTAGAAACCATATGTTTATATGGTTATTTTTAGAATGTCATGCTTGGGTCACAGATTTGCGCAGAAACACAGGAGGTTGTAGAGAGACAGGAACGTTATTCAAACACTGCAAACAAACATTTGTCTCTTTTTCAAAAGTTTAAACTGTGCTCCATGACAAGACAGAGATGACAGTTCTGTCTCACAATTAAAAGAATGCAAACATATCTTCCTTTTCAAAGGAGTGCAAAGCAAGCAGTCAAAAAAAAAATCAATAGGGCTTTTTGGCTTTTAAGTATGCGAAGCACCGCCGGTACAAAGCTGTTGAAGGCGGCAGCTCACACCCCCTCTATCAGGAGCAGGAAGAGAGAGGAGCCACAGAAAAACAAATAAAGTCAAAAATCAATACGTGCCCTTTGAGCTTTTAAGTATGCGAAGCACAGTGCTGCATGTAACCTTCAGGAAGCAGCTGCACACAGCCCCCCTGCTCACACCCCCCTACGTCAGCGCAAGAGAGAGAGAGAGAGAGAGAGGGAGAGAGAAAGTAAGTTGGGTAGCTTCTCAGCCATCTGCCAATAGCGTCCCTTGTATGAAATCAACTGGGCAAACCAACTGAGGAAGCATGTACCAGAAATTAAAAGACCCATTGTCCGCAGAAACCCGCGAAGCAGCGAAAAATCCGCGATATATATTTAAATATGCTTACTTATAAAATCCGCGATGGAGTGAAGCCGCGAAAGGCGAAGCGCGATATAGCGAGGGATCACTGTATACTATAGGCCTGGAAAATTCATCAACTAACAGTACAAGCCTGTACAGTAATGAGTAAAGCGGACTAAAATCATTACAAAAAAAACTTCTTCATTGTTTCTTCTACTTTTCGTTGATTTGTATTTCTCATTTCTTCCCTTTTATTGCCATAGGCCTACATAATTATAAAATATGCCAATTTTTATGCACATGACACAAAATAAATTAAGCTTAAAGACTACATGTGTTTCCAAATTCAAAGGGCGTTCTCTGTCAAACTAGAATTCGCCATGACTATAAACAAGTCACAAGGACAAATATTTGACATGGTAGGAATATTCCTTGCCGAACCCGTTTTCAGCCATGGTCAATTGTATGTGGCTTTTTCAAGAGTCAGGAGGGCGAGTGATGTGAAGATGCAAGTTAAAGATGGGCCACATCAAGGGAAATTACTACCACACAGTGAGAGCGTCTTCACAAAAATACAGAGAGATTTTACAACTTTAGTTGCATACTGACAGGCCTCCAGTATACAAACAAAAAACATTGTTATAGATAGCATGTATTTTTTAAGTGTACGGTATTTTTCGCCGTGATAAAGTCATATATATCCCAAACCTCTTAGTTAGATAGATAGATAGATAGATAGATACTTTATTAATCCCAGGGGGAAATTCACATTATCATTACTTACATCACTTTATTTATTTCTTACTTATCATTTGTTCTTCATACACTGCTGACACAAACTCGTGCCTGTTTCATCTTACGTTGTCGAAGCGGCTTTTTGTCTAGTATATATAATATATATAATATAGTACTAGCTGTGTAAGCCCGTACTGTAAAATGCCCGGGCTCCTAGTAACTATTGAAATCATCAGAAAAAAAATTGAAATGCAGAGTCTGCAGTTTCGTCTTGCGGTTGTGCTCGCCCCCCTTGTCTATCAGCGGCTAAGCGAGTTTCTCTCTTCGTTTGTCTTTCCTTGGCGGTTTAACTTTGGTGACGGAGTCACTTTCTCTTTCATGTTCATGCTGTAGCCTCGTGTGTCTTTCTTCTTCCGACTCGTTAACTTGGGGCCACCTTGTTGGCTCTTTGAGCTTCAAGCTGTAGCCTCGCACTTCCGGGCTTAGATGTTTATATATAAGATGTATTAAATAATTGTACATTGTACTTCAGTGTCCTGGATCATACTGTAATAATTTCTCCCTGAAAGTCTAATTAGCAAAAAATAATCGTGATACCAGATGGTCAGTTCTGCTGTCTTCCTGAGTATTTAACCTACAATAATCACTTTATATTGGAAACAAAATATCTTTAGTTTGATATGCTATGAGTAGAAGGGTATAGTGTATTTTCTGATAATCTGTCATAATCCGCAATTGAGGACATACATTTTTGCCAAGTTTGTCGATATTAAAGTGGCCCTTACATTATTTACAAAGTTCCTGTGAAATTAAAACAAAGGAAAAAGTAGGGAACAATTTGCATCCACAATTAAAATGTAACAACGTCTACCTCATCAACTGCCCTTTCTCCCCTTTTGCGCCATTGTTCAACAAAAGCCTCTGCATGTATGCGTAATTAATCTAGCCAGATTTAAATAATTTACACCTGGCATCTCCAACGTCCTCTGTTTATCTACGTAGTTCACTGCACTGCAGTGTTAACCTGTAATTAGAATAGAAACTGGCTGCTCATATTTACCCCACAAGAAACAGTAAAAAGATGATGACATGGTGCATTACTGTAAAAAACTTGCCTTTAAAAGCAGTACAGGTATCAAGGGCTGACCACCTTTCTGTGGCTGACCTGACTGCTGCCATTACCGTACAAATTTCTTTTTTCTTTTCTACAGGCTTAAATGTTGTGTTTGGATAGAAAATGATTAATACAATGAAAAGTTTATAAAGGCCTTATTGAAAGTGTACACATTTTCATTTTTTATTTTTATTGCAGTTACATGTTTTGGAATACATACATGAAAATGAATACATTCATGGCGATATAAAAGCTGCAAATATACTTCTTGGATTCAAAGATTCTAATAAGGTAAGACATCAGTCATTAGCTATTTATAGTTTATAATGTGATGTGGAATAGAGGCAGATATACAAAGCAATGAGCATCCTTAGGTCAGCCCAGTTAATCATGGTCATCAGCACCCAGTGCTGCTGGTGTAGACATTGGCTTTATGGCTGTGGCTTTACAAATATAAACAAACGTGGTCCTTGAAAATGCATATGATAAAGAAATAATCCCATTTTTTTTCCTACTGTCAAAAAAAAAGTCACAATCAACCCATACTGACACAAAGTGTCAACAGAATAAGTGGGTTTAAAAACACCTGGATTGATGGATGATTTTTGATGCTAATCAATGAGCTGAAAGTATATACCAACATTTTATCTTTACTACTTTTAGTTCTAATTTAAATATGAATCCTAAGAAGTGCCATAATTCTCATTACAGCATGTTTAGGATTTAAAATAAATCTTATGCGTTTCCAATATATTATAGAGCAGTGATATTGATTTTTGCATTCTGGATGGGAAGGGCATAACTGCTTTTCTTCTCATTTTTTTAAGCCAGAAAAAAGTCACAGGGGTACCCATTTAGTCTCTCCTAACCAAAGCACCAGTAATGCATAAATGCACTAGCTGTTGCAGTTCTCTTATTATGGTTAGGGCAGGATATATTTTTTGAAAAAAGTAGCCAGCACCTTTCAAAAAGCAATTATATTTCGTCAGAGAGCAAACATTTTCTCAAAATACAATGCATGCAGTCTTTTTTTCTGGATGTAGTATTTTGAATTCAAAGTGGACACTATTTATCCTTTTATTAATAACTTATTGTAAAGCTGGAGGCTAGGCCTGGGTTCAGTATCTCATTCTTGTTATAAATTCATTCATTGACAAACTTCCTAGCTGCCTTCTGGTTCATAACTACAAATAAAAGTGACCCATACATATTTATATAATAATTAAAAAACCTAAATGTTCTATTACTAAAAAAAGTGGGACAAATAATCATCAAATAATATTGACACAATGTCATTTTGCTTTTAATTACACAGATTAATAATCAATATTGTCAGAAGGTGTAATTCTACTTTTAATTTTACAGGTGTACTTGGCAGATTATGGTCTGTCATACAGATATTCTCCAAACCAAATCCATAAAAAGTATGAGGAACGTCCTAAGAAGGGTCACAATGGGACAATTGAGTACACAAGTATAGATGCTCACAAAGGTGTAGGTATGTAAAATTTTTTTTTTTTTTAATGTTACCTTTTCTATACAATATATTTTCACTTCAGGCATATTGTAAATTTCTGAGAAACTGAACAGTCATAGGACAGAAAAAAAATGTAAATTTTGTAGTTTCATCAGCAAACATCATAGTCTAAGGAGACTCCTGTCTAATCTCATCTGTCAACCTGTCCATTACCATTGCAAATAAGAAAGGGCTCAGAGCCGATCCCTGATGTAATCCCACCTCCACATTTAATGCATCCGTCACTCCTACCACAGACCTCACCACTGTCGCACTTCCCTCTTACATCTCCTGTACAACTCTTACATACTTCTCTGCCACTCCCAACTTCCTCATACAATACCACAACTCCTCTCGGGCACCCTGGCATGTGCTTTCTCCAGGTCCACAAACACATAATGCACTCCTTCTGGCCTTCTCTAAACTTCTCCATTAACATCCTCAGAGCAAACATTGCATCTGTTGTGCTCTTTCTTGGCATGAAACCATACTGCTGCTCACTAATCATCACCTCCTTTCTTAACCTAGCTTCCACTACTGTTTCCCATAACTTCATGCGGTGGCTCATCAGTTTTATCCCCCTATAGTCACTACAGCTCTACACATCCCCCTTATTCTGTAAAATCGGCACCAGTACTCTTCTTCTTCACTCCTCAGGCATCCTCTCACTTTCCAAGATTCCATTGCCATCTCTCCTAAACAGCTCCATGCTTCCACAGGTATGTCATCTGGACCAACGGCCTTTCCATTCTTCATCCTCTTCATAGCTGTCCTTACTTCCTTCTTGCTAATCCGTTGCACTTTCTGATTTACTAACTCCATATTATCCAGCCTTCTCTCGCACATTCTCTTCAATCATCAGCCTCTCGAAGTACTCTTTCCATCTTCTGAACACACCCACACCCTACTCGCTTGTGAGTAAGTTTCCATCTTTATCCTTTATCACCCTAACCTGCTGCACATCTTTCCCAGCTTGGTCCTTCTGTCTAGCCAATCGGTACAGGTCCTTTTCTCCCTCCTTAGTTTCCAGCCTCTCATACAACTGATCATATGTCTTTTCTTTAGCCTTCGCCACCTCTCACTTCACCTTACGCCTTCTCTCCTTGTACTCTTGTCTATTTACTGCATCTCTCTGACTATCCCACTTCTTCTTCCCAATCCTCTTCCTCTGTATACTCTCCTGTACTTCCCCATTCCACCACCAGTTTTCCTTTTCCTCCTTCCTCTGACCAGATGTTATGCCAAGCACCCTTCTACTACTTCTGCTGTAGTTGCCCAGCTGTCTGTTAACTCTTCATTGCCACCCAGTGCCTGTCTTACCTCCTCCCTAAACTCAACCTTGCAGTCTTCCTTTTTCAACTTCCACCATTTGATCCTTGGCTCTGTGTTTACTCTCCTCCTTTTCTTGATCTCCAATCATCCTATATTCCACCATCCTATGCTGTCTAACTACACTTTCCCCTGCCACCACTTTGCAGTCTTTAATCTCCTTCAGATTGACTCTTCTGCATAGGATATAATCTACCTGTGTGCATCTTCCTCCACTTTTGTACGTCACCCTATGTTCCTCCCTCTTCTTAAAATACATATTCACCACAGCCATTCCCATCCTTTTTGCAAAATCCACTATCATCTGACCTCTCTTTGACACCATACCTACCCATCACCTCCTCTTCTCCTTTGTTCCCTTCACCAACATGTCCATTGAAATCCACTCCAATCACCACTTTCTGTCCCATGGGTACACTGTCCATCACTTCATCAAACTCACACCAGAAATCTTCTTTCTCATCCATCGCACACCCAACTTGCAGGGCATATGCAATAACAACATTGATCATCACACCTCCAATTTTCAGCTTCATAATCATTACTCTTATCTGAAAATCTTTTCACTTCTAAAATACTCTTGACATACTGTTCCTTCAGATTAACACCTACCCCATTTCTCCTCCCATCCACTCCAAGATGGAACAATTTGAACCTTTCTCCGATCCACCTGGCCTTATCCCCTTCCATTTAGTCTCTTGCATGCACAATATATCAGTCTTCCTTCTCTCCATTATATCGGCTAACTCTCTCCCCTTACCAGTCATATTGCCAACATTCAAAGTTCCTACCCTCAGTTCCACACTCTTTACCTTCCTCCTCTCCTCTGGACTCATTTCCTCCCTCTTCTTCGGCCAACAGTTGCCTAATTTCCACCAGCACCCTGTTGGCTAACAGTACTGGTTACTGTATCTGGTATGGAAATCTGTATTGTTGTCTGCATTTTGATCTGGCAAAATTTTACTCCGGATGCCCTTCCTGACATAACCCATTTATCTGGGCTTGGAACCAGCACGAAGAAACACACTGGTTTGTGTATCCCCTGTGGCTGGGTTCAAATAATTACTGCATATGGAGCATCATTTCTTTTCTTAAAATTGTTCATTGTTTTATTTTTTTTTTCATAGCTTACAACCAAACAATAAGATTTAAAATGAACCAATAGATAAGATGAGACCAACTAACTCATGGTCTCAAACTCAATTGTGGAAAGCCACTATTTTAGCTCTAGTCAGTTTAGAAACCAATCATCACTGTTAGTGAATATATTTAATCTTTGGCTTGCTAGTGCTCTCAGTTTACCATGACAAACACTTCCAAAACTGATGATTTATTTTTGTTCTGAGAGTACAATAAAAATACAGGGTGAGTCAAAATTATGTTAACATTTGAATGGCAGAAACAATTTAGGATTGTCTCAACCTGTTCACCGTCATGTTCAACACATGTATCATATGTGGCACATAAATTGACTAGAAAAATTGTACAGTATATAAGTATATACATAAAAGTACCATTAGTGTTAATGTAATTTTGACTTACCCTGTATGTTTTGAGCTAGAATAGCTCAATCTTTCTCAAACCTTTATTTTTTTGTTGTCAGATATTTTGTTGAAAAGGTGATGGATCCACAGTTGCAAATGGGTTCAAGTTTACTGGTCGTCTACTGGCTCACTTGCATTTCATTATTATTTGGTTACTAGGCCACAAAAATAGAAAAACTTAAGGGGTTTGAATCCTAACATGCAAGCCAGTGGAATGCAAGGCAAAGGAAGTAAGTTATAATAGCAACAATAATTGATTATAAGTGGAGGTTGGACTCGTCTGTTATGAGAGATGGTTGTTGAGACGTTGCTCATAGATAACTTTTTTGTTATCTATCGGAGCATATCCTGTATTTTGTCAACCTGGGAGGATTTAATTACAAGTATGTTAAAAGCATGAGTAAGAGGTCATGGGGTCAGAGAGCGAAGGAAAAAGGTAACTAAGGTACATCAAAGCTTAAGATGGTCTCAAGTTCACGTTATGGCATGCCACAGACTGAGTTGGAAGAGTCAGGCGAAGGGATGGATCAGCCAGGACCTCATGCTGCAGCATCTGCTCCAGTCAACAGCGAATGTGGAAGCAAAACTATGAGTGAGGCGGGCAAAGAGAATTTACTGATTTCAAGCAGGATGTTGGAACCTAGTATGGCCTCTTTATCCCTGCTGTCAACTACTACCAACACCCCTTGCGAGTCAATGGAATCACTCCAGTGGGATACATAACCTCTTTCATAGCACAGAGAAGATCAAAACCAGCTGATTTCTGCACTCAGAAAAAATGAATGATGTAATGGGTGATATACAGAAGAGATTACACAGAATTGACATTAGAATGGACAGCAGAATAGACGAGCTTCTTCAGGATATAAAATATCAAGAGGTTCATTTTAAGCAATAAATATGATGTAAATCTTAAAAAAAAAAAAAAAAACTAGCAAGAATTGATGAAAACATCAGTTTATTGCATGCGTGGTTCGAATGCCTCAAAATCAAGAAGCCTGATTGTCCAATTCAATAAACTATTGGTTAAAGAGAACTTGATATTGACTCTCAAACAGAAAAGGGAGATTATATTTAAAAATAACCACATTCATATTTTTCCTGTTTTCTCCTCTTCAGCCGCTGCTAAATGATCTAAATTCTAAAGCATTAAACAGTGCTTACGTAAAGCCGAAATCAGATACAGTTGCTTGATTTAAGCCAGATTGAAAGTAATTACTGATGACCAATTCTGCATCTTTAGTTCTCCTGAAGAAGCAGAAAAAGAGCTAAAAAGACTGATCCCAACATCATATAAAATATGAACATGAGTCATATTGTATCCTGGTAATGCAAAAAAGATTCTGCTTGCAGAATGGTCTATCTGTAATGGAACATTATCAGTTAACTATACATTCTGTTCCCTTTTTGGCCACTTTTTTAGTTAAAATATTAAATTTTATTCTGTAACATTTGTGTTTATTTTGGTAACCATTAAGTAATTGTTTTACTTCCTGTTTTGTCTTGGTAGAGTAATATATTGCTCTACTTTCCCCTATTGTATTATTAACAAGGGGGCTCCGCCCCCTGCTCGCTTCGCTCGCCTACCCCCCGGCATTGGGTATCCTGAAATACATTGTTTGTATATCCGTCAGTCGAGCTCGTTCGTTTTGAACCCATGCCTGCTTTGCTTCCGTAGTTTCAGACGCGCGTTTACTTCACTCCGCAGTGGTGCCACTCACAATATGGCGGTGACGCCTGTGCCTTCACTCCGCAGTAGTGCCACTCACAATATGGCGGTGCAGCCTGCGCCATCCGTACTTTATGGACCCGTGGGGCCTCCGTCGCCTCTTCCGATTGAATCTGGGCTGCAGCGCAGAGTCCTCTTATTTGTGTGGCTGTGTCAGTAGTCGTTCGCCATGGGCGCGTTGTTGCTTCATTACTCATTCACGTCAGTTGAGCTCTTTCGTTTTTGGGCCGTGACTCCTTCGTGCACGGTGGATAAGACTTCGCGTACGGTTTATGAGACGCGCGCTGTACGCGCCTGCGCAGTACGTCTCATGGTCCCATCGCCGTGTCCCTGCGTCCATGCCATCCAGTTTACCATTCTCGGTTAGTAATATGGATAAGAAGCCTTGTCAGAATGCCTAATCCCACATACTTACCACTGTGTATAAGGTATTACAGTATATAACTTATCCCCGCCTTCCCTTCTATATCTATAACCTCAGGCAATTAGGTGTAGCAAAAATACAAGCAGGAGTTAAGTTACACATAAAACAATGTGTTATTGATAATATTCATAAGTAATAACAATATGCAAAGTACATTTGAATATTGGCAACCATACAACATGATTAAATGGTGATCTGTAGTTTCAGGCGGCACACAGACTTGTAGTTATTTAAAATGTCCCTAGTTAAGGTATCAGTGGTGCTCAGCTTTCTTCAGAACAGGCTGCAAGCCTGTTCAATATGGCTGCTAAGCTGTGCTCTTCATTGTGTTGTCTTCATTATCAGAGGTTAGTAAGAAATGCTTCTTTCAGATGTTAGTAAGAGAGAGATTGTGAGGTTAAACAAGTAAATATATAGATTTTCTGTCCAACCCCTAGAGCCAATAGGACATCATGGTACTTAAAAGCTTCTGATCCAAGCCAATTCCAAACAGCCATACTTCAGACCAATGGGGGAAATAGAACATCTTAACACCTGCCCCCAAACCATATGATAACGTAACCTGGCTTTCTTGCGGGGTTTGAAAGACTTTAGCAGAGAAACACTCGCCAAACTGGTTTAAGGCACATCCCCCAAATCCTGTCGTAAAATTTAGAGAGTCTCATTCCTTGGGTTGTAAACATGAATGCTTCTCAATAATATTACATTGCTTTGCCTAAATTATAAATAAAGACATACAAAATATTTATCAAGTTATATGCAAAATCTCACCTCACAACACTCCACCCCGATGAATGTTTTGTACAATCTATATATATAATTCACTAAGCCGGGAGACAAGTAGCCACCCATGGAAAGCACGCCGGAAGGGGCGTGGATTCACTAAGCCGCCGACAAGTAAGACACCCATGGCGCATGCAGGAAGGAGCCACGCCCCACCAACTCTAAGACCATTGGATACGACGACAACTCGCAGAGCCACGCCCACCAACTCGGACGCGACGCCTCGGAAAACATGCCGTCATTTCTGTTTGTCTGTGCCACAGTCCACATGCAGCTCTGAGCCATGTTGACTTTTCATTAGTCAGCCTCAGTGGAACCTTGGTTCACACAGAGGCAGCGCGAGAGAGAGACAGAGGCACACACAGGCAGCGCGACATTAGGGCCTACTTTTGCCCCTGTAAGCAAACATACACATACATACACCAAGATTCTAAACAAATAAGTGCCGTATGAATGATGCGTGCATGTCCCATCACTCCCTAGCACTTTAACCACTTAAATGCCGTATGAATGATGTATGCATGTTCCACCACTCTCTAGCACTTTAATTAGGGACTCACTACCACCAGCACTAACAAACATGCGGGTGTCCTCGTGACACACATGAAGTCTCTACACTTTGTTGGTTATATTCCATTCAGCAAGCAAACAATGTTTACTTCCACCGCATTTGTACACTGGATGCCCTAAAATTCACATACATAAACACACACACATACATCAACACAGTATTTGCAAACAGGGTGCAAAACGTGGTGTTTTGTCTCGGTAGAGTAATATATATTGCTCTACTTTCCCCTATTGTATTATTAATATGTAGCCATAGAATGCCTAATCTCACAGACTTACCACTGTTTATAAGGTACTATTGTATATAACTTATCCCCACCTTCCCTTCTACAGTATATCTATAACCTCAGGCAATTAGATGTAGTAAAAAGACAAGCAGAAGTTAAGTTACACATAAAATTATATATTACTGATAATATTCATAAATACAGTGGAACCTCTAGATACGAGTTTAATTCGTTCCAGCACTGAGCTTGTATAGCGAATTTCTCGTGTCTAGAACAAACTTCCCCATTGATAATAATGGAAATCCAGTTAATCCGTTCAGCACCCAAATATATTAACATAAAAATCAATTTCCTAACAAATAACACTGATAAATTATATATACTGTAGTCTACCTTTAATAAATAACACTGGTAAATAATATAACTGATTATTAAAAGAATCAAAACAGGTGTCCAAAGTGCAGTAGAGCATTCAATAAATCTTTAAATAAATAATCCTTAAAACAGTTGTGAAGTGGAGGTTTAAAATACACAAGAATAACAATCCTTTAACACGAGTTTAAAACGTCAAAAGGATGCAGTCTTTAAAAAACAGATGACAATCCCCGGTGCTGCTTCTCTTTTAGCGTCTCACCTGCGGGCTCTGCAACAGGCGAGACACTCTTAATGCAGCTGACCTTCTCCACACCGCCCTGCTTCAGCTGTTTGGCTCGCCTGTTCAGCTCACTGTTCAGCTATACGCGAGCCAGCGAGCCAGCCTGCCTGCTTTTTTTTTTTTTTTTTTTTCCCTCTCTCTCTCTCTTTCTTTTATTTTACTTCTTCTCCCCCTTAACCGGCTCGCGCTTCTCTATATATGTGGGGAGGACATGGCAGCTGGAGCCCATCAGCCACAGGAACAATCATGGATGTGGGCAGTTTCCCACCTGTGCACTTAAGTGAGAAACGCAGACACTGCAGATCGCGGCTTGCAACTGCTACCACGCCCCCTCGCTAAGCCGCGAGCTATACCCACAGCCTGGCTCGTGGCTCGTTATGCGAGCCAATGCTCGCATTTAGATCTGAATTTTTCGCTCATACTTTCCTCGTATTTTGAATTTCTCGTATACAGAGGTGATCGTATCTCGAGGTTCCACTGTAGTAACAAAATGCAAAGTACATTTGAATATTGGCAACCATACAACCTGATTAAATGGTGATAAGTAGTTCAGTCGGCACACAGACTTCTAGTTACTTAAATGTCTGTAGTTAAGGCATCATTGGTGCTCAGCTTTCAGCCACATGTCTGTTCAAAATGGCTGCTGAGCTGTGCTCTTCATTGTGTTGTCTTCATCATCACAGGTTAGCAAGAGAGATGCTTCTTTCAGATGTTGGTTAGTAAGAGAGAGATACTTCTACATCATCACAAGTTAACAAGAGAGAGATTGTGAGGTTAAACACATACATTTATAGATGTTCTGTCCATCCCCTACAGCCAATAGGACATCATGGTACTTAAAGGCCTCTGAGACAAGCCAGTTCCAAACAGCCATACTTCAGACCAATGGGGGAAATAGAACATCTTAACACCTGCCCCCAAACCATATGTTAAAGTACACCTTAGCCCATTTGCGGGGGTAGAAATGACTTTAGCAAAGAAACACTCAGCAAACTGGTTTAAGACACATCTCCCAAATCCTGTCATAAAATTCAAACAGACCCATTCCTAAGGTGGGGGGTAAACACTAAATTACATTGCTGTGCCTAAATTACAAATAAAGACATACAAAATATTCATCAAGTTATATGTAAAATCTCACATCACAACACATGGTTACCCCAAAATCCTGCCGGCTACACCAATTGTTTTGTCTTTGTAGAGTAATCTATTGCTCTACTTTCCCCTATTTTATAATTAATAAGTAGCCTTTGTCAGAATGCCTAATCCCTCAGATTTACCACTGTTTATAAGGGATTATAGTATATAACTTATCCCCACCTTCCCTTCTATATCTATAGGTAATTAGGCAATTAGGTGATGTGTAGTTTCAGGCGGCACACAGACCTGTAGTTATTTAAAATGTCCCTAGTTAAGGCATCAGTGGTGCTCAGCTTTCTTCAGAACAGGCCGCAAGCCTGTTCAATATGGCTGCTAAACTGTGCTCTTCATTGTGTTGTCTTCATCATCAGAGATTAGTAAGAGATGCTTCTTTCAGATGTTAGTAAGAGAGAGGTTGTGAGGTTAAACAGGTAAATTTATAGATGTTCTGTCCAACCCCTAGAGCCAATAGGACATCATGGTACTTAAAAGCTTCTTATCCAAGCCAATTCCAAACAGCCATACTTCAGACCAGTGGGGGAAATAGAACATCTTAACACCTGCCCCCAAACCATATGTTAACGTAACCTGGCATTTTTGCAGGGGTTGAAAGACTTTAGCAGAGAAACACTCGTCAAACTGGTTTAAAGCACATCCCCCAAATCCTGTCGTAAAATTTAAAGAGACCCATTCCTTGGATTGTAAACATGAATGCTTCTGACTAATATTACATTGCTTTGCCTAAATTACAAATAAAGACATACAAAATATTTATCAAGTTACATGCAAAATCTCACATCACAACACTTCCTAAGGGGACTGTCTGACATCATGCCCTAGTCTTGTTTTATCAGGATTTTACTATCCTAAGAGATCTCAATTTTAAGCATTTCTACATTACTGCTGGGAGGTTTTTTTTTTTTTTTGGGGACGTGCTCTGTCTCTGGGCATGTCAGAGGACTGTGGACTTTGTGAAGTGTGGTGTAGCTTCACTTGGGAAGGCTGCGGGGACAGAGAATAAGAGAACAAGTTGCTTCTTTATCTTTTTTACCCCAACTGTATGTGCCAACATAATAATAGGCCTTTTAGCCATAATACCTGTCAGTAATATGAAATCAAGATTAAAACACTTGTATGAATAGTGTACTCTACCTTTAAAATTACAAAATGTCCTCAAAAAACAGTGAACATTGTGAGCTGAATGTCAAAGTTCTCAATCACTATCTAAAGAGAAAAAAAATATTTCTCATCTAACAGGTATAAATGCCAAGATAGTGTTATTACAGGAGACTTGCTTAATAAGGAAGGTGCCAGTTTCAGTTGCAAACAGAGTGGATTGGCCAAATCTTCCTCACCAGCTATACAAAGAAAACAATGTGTGGGAATTTTATAGTTTTTCTCGATTGCTTAGATACATTTGATGAAATTAAGCTCCATTTCCTATAACTCAAAACCAATCTTTCTACTTAAAACCATGTAATCTCACATCAAAACCAAACTTTACCTTCAGATATCACATAAGCTGATCAAAAACACATACACTACAACATAGACTTAAACCACATGCCTTATCCATCTCTGGTAGGCCTCAATTGCGATGTCCAAACGAGCTTCTTCCATGCCCTTCAGGAGATGAACATAAATGTAGGGTTCTCGGTTATAGACCTTGCACATCCATGCTGAAAAAAAATTCCTGTATAGGGTTTAGAAAAGAAAAATAGGCAGGCAGAAAGATGTTGCTGAATCTGGGGTTGTTGGTGAACCAGTAACAAACCACAGCAGCCCAGTGGAAACTGACATTGTCTCAAATTACAACGTAGCATGGCTACTCTGGTTGTGCTGGCTCTCTCTGGATGAGTTGGTATAAATGATCTTGGAGACCATCAAGGAAAGCCAACAGAAGAGGGCCCTTAAGTGGCAGACGATGGAACACATTGTAACATTTTCCCATCGCTGTCCAGGGGGCATTCACAACAGCTCGTTGGCCAATTGTGTTCTTCTTCAACCTGTTCCACCTCCCCACCTGTGTCCTCTTCCTTCCTGTGGTGATTGATCCATTGTTCCAAGACAAGTGAACAGACCCATGGCCCTTTTATCTATCTGTCTAAGGCTATGACTTATGTGTGAACAATTTTGAATTGTCATATTCTCATCTGGGGAATTGTGTTCTAAACTTGAGTTAATGATATTGAAGCCAGTACTTTCTAAATGAGCACATAATGAAGCCAAATAATACATGAAGGGATCTGAGTGTAGAGTTTTGCACAAAAAGTGAAATGGTTTTGAATCATGTGTCAGAATAAGGGAACAGTGTTCATAATTTCGAGAAATTAGTTTGTAATTTGGTAGATAGCATTTATGGTTTGGGATTTTTAGTTAAGAAGTTTGGTAATAGTATGTAAACAATGGAGAAAAACCATTATACATAAAACAGTCTCATTTGTAGTATCCAAATTAGTATCTGATCCTGAAGGTCGATATGTTATAATGATGGGTAATTTATTTAAATCTAAAGTAATTTTGATAAACATCTACAGACCTAATTTGGATGATAGAGATTTAATCCAAAATGTATTTGCATCAATTCCTCATTTGACTACAGGAGTACTCTGGGAAACTATGAAGGCTTTTTTTAAGAGGACAGATTATTTCATATCTTTCCCAGAGAAATAAATTGGAAACCAAGAAGGCGTCAGAGTAGTGAAATTAACAGAATAAGGCACTTTATAGGAAAAGACAGGCTTTGCGATCAGAATTTAACCTCTTGAGAAAAAAAAGAAACGGAACAGCTCATCTTTAAATCATGACATGATTACTATGAACACGTAGAGAAGGCTGATAAGAGCTTAGCCCAACAAACCAGGAAGACTGCAACGCAATAACAAAAATTACCAACACAGAGAGAGAGAGAGAGAAACACTCTGACCATAAAAATATAACCCACACATTTGGAGAGTACTAAAAGTCCTTATATTCTACTCAATTTAAAGAAGACAAGACACAATCTAATGATTTTTTTCAGGTATTACAAATACCACAGCTAGATACTCGTATTCAGAGAACCTGGACAAATCTCAGATATAGAATTACTAGACGCTATAAACTCACTCCAAAGTGAGAATGCAGCAGGCCATTATGGCTACCCTGTGGAAGTTTATAAAAAATTTCAGATAAGTTAGCTCCACTATTATTAGCAACATTTCTAAGAGCTAGAGACAACAAAATTCTACTTCAAACTTTTCACCAAGCATTAATTACCGTATTTCCAAAGAAAAATAAGGACTTATTACAATGTGCATCATACACTAAGATATTAAGATACTCTCTAAAGTTCTAGCTAGAAGGATTGAGAAAGTGCTTCCTTTTGTAATATGAGAAGACCAAACCGGATTTATTAAAAGCAGACAATTAGCTTCTAATCTTCCACATTTGTTTATAATGTAATGTACTCATCCTTGAGATTTAACAATCCAGAAATCTTATTAACTTTGGACACAGAAAATGCATTTGACATGGAGGAATCAGAGTACTTATTCACCACATGGATAAAAGTACTTTATACCAGTCCAGAAGCTTCAGTTTATATTGTTTTGTTTCAAACTACTTCAAACTAGAATGTGGTGCTCAACAAGGATACCCACCCCCTATCACCATTGCTTTTTGCAATCACAATTTAGCCATTGGCCATTTACCTTTGAAGTTAATCAGAGACAAAGGGGATTATCAGAGAAGGACTTAAACAGAAAATATCACTATATGCAGCTGATATGGCACTATATCTATCAGAGCCACAGACTTCCATACCAGTAATGTTTAATGCACTAGTAGAATTTCAAAAGATTTCTGGATCAAAATTAATTTGAATATAAATGTGTTTTTTCAATGATCTCTGTAGCATACAATATTAGACTTGGGATACCTTCCCATTTATTTTAGCAGATCAGTTTAAATACCTCGGGGTAAACATCACAAGTAAATGTAAAGATCTTTTTCAACAAAATTTTGCTATCAGCATGGAAAGAATTAAACAAGATGTGAACAGATGGTCTACCCTCCATCTCACATTAGCAGTGAGAATCAATACTGTCAAGATGAACATCCTTCCCAAGCTACTTTTTCTGTTTAAAGCATCCCCATATACATTACAAATTGTTCTTTAAAAAATTAGACTAAATTATAATCTCATGTATTTGGAATCGGAACATTCACACATTCAAAGGGTGACTTTACAACAACCAAAAGCCGAAGGGGGCATGGCACTACCTAACTTTTTCAGTTTTATGACTGGGCTGCAAATATACAAGCTATAAAGACCTGAAAACATACACAAGCCTGGTCTGCAGTGAAAAAAAATCTTTCTGTACTTGTGTATATGTTGTGCTTTTTGCCCCAGTAAATACATTGTAACAGATGGCTAGCAGTTCACCCTGGCCGGGATGACCACAGAATGAAAGGATGGGGGAAGGCAACCTCTTTGGAACACTACTTCCCCCAAGATGTTAGATGGCATCTTCCCTGCAGTGTAGTAGTGCCACAGATTCCCACAGGACACCATGGGACATGTAGCTTAATACCACAGCCCTGCTGGGTACCGTGCGGTGTCGCCAAGGGATGCTGCAAGAGAACCTGGGGAGTCATGTCTTACCCATAGTTGGAAGTACTACCAAGTCACAGGGACAAAAGCCCAGAAGTACTTCCGGGCTGAAGTAAATTCATGTTCTCCATCTGACCTGGAAGTGATGGCAAGTCATGTGGGTGGAAGAACAGAAGCACTTTCGGGTCAGAACATATATAAAGTACTTCAGTGAACCCAGCAAGAGAGCCAGAGTCGAATGGAGGTAGACAAAGCTTGCTGGGAGGTGTGGAGGAGAAAGAAAAAGAGATTATTGTGTATTGGTGTTTGGTTTACTTGCCTGTTTATTGTGGCTACAGTGCTTCAAAGCACTGTCTAGGAAGAAATAGAAATTAAATTACTACTTGGTGCTTTTAACCTGTGTGTCTGTCTGTTGGATTTAAGGGGCAACAGTGAGCCCTAGCCTCCACAACATATTATCATCAGTATACTAATAATCCAAATGTCCATCAATCAATGAAAATATGGAACCAAAGCAGGGGGCATTTTAAGGTAGAGGAGCTTTTATCTGTTGCACCTCTACATGATAATCTCCCTTTTCTGCCCTCACAAACCTACACAGCATTCAATGTTTGGAAAATGTCCAGGATTAAAACACTCCTCGAACCGCCACCTTATCATGGTGGAGGGGTTTGTGTGTCCCAGTGATCCTAGGAGCTCTGTTGTCTGGGGCTTTATGCCCCTGGTAGGGCGGGCCACCCAAGGCAAACTGGCCCTAGGTGAGGGATGAGACAAAGAGCGGTTCAATAAAACCTCCAATGAAGGAGAAAAAATTTGGAGGGCGTTTTCTCTTGCCTGGACGCGGGTCACTGGGGCCCCCCTCTGGAGCCAGGCCTGGAGGTGGGGCTCAATGATGAGCGCCTGATGGCTGGGTCTGCACCCAAGGGGCTCGGCCCGGCACAGCCCGAAGAGGCAACGTGGGTCCCCCTTCCCATGGGCTCACCACCTATGGGAGGGGCCAAGTAGTTCGGGTGCAGTGTCAGTTGGGTGGTGGCTGAAAGCAGGGACCTTGGCGGTCCGATCCTCGGCTATAGAAGCTGGCTCTTGGGATGTGGAATGTCACCTCTCTGAAGGGGAAGGAGCCTGAGCTAGTGCGCGAGGTCGAGAGGTTCTGGCTAGATATAGTCGGGCTCACCTCGACACACAGCTTGGACTCTGGAACCAATCTCCTTGAGAGGGGCTGGACTCTCTACCACTTTGGAGTTGCCCCCAGTGAGAGGCGCCGAGCGGGTGTGGGCATACTTATTGCACCCCGACTTGGAGCCTGTTCATTGGGGTTTACCCCGGTGGACGAGTGGGTCGCCTCCCTCTGCCTTTGGGTGGGGGGACGGGTCCTATCTGTTTGTGCATATGCGCTGAACAGCAGTTTGGAGTACCCACCCTTTTTGCAGTCCCTGGAGGAGGTGCTAGAGGACATACCTTCTGGGGACTCCCTCATACTGCTGGGAGACTTCAATGCTCATGTGGGCAATGAAAGTGAGACCTAGAAGGGCGTGATTAGGAGGAATGGCCCCCCCCGATCTGAACCCGAGCAGTGTTTTGTTATTGGACTTCTGTGCTCGTCACGGATTGTCCATAACGATCGACTTTGTGGTCGTGTCGTCGGACTTGCGGCCACATGTCTTGGATACTCGGGTAAAGAGAGGGGTGGAGCTGTCAACTGATCATCACCTGGTGGTGAGTTGGCTTCGATGGTGGGGGAGGATGCTGGTCAGGCCTGATAGGCCCAAATGTGTTGTGAGGGTCTGCTGGGAACGTCTGGCAGAGTTCCCTGTCAGAAGTAGCTTCAACTCTCACCTCTGGCAGAACTTTGACCACGTCCCGAGGGAGGTGGGGGACATTGAGTCCGAATGAGCCATGTTCCGTGCCTCTGTTGTTGAGGCGGCTGACCGGAGCTGTGGCTATAAGGTGGTCAGTGCCTGTCGTGGCAGCAATCCCCGAGCCCGTTGGTGGACACCGGCGGTGAGGGATGCCGTCAAGCTGAAGAAGGAGTCCTACAGGACGCTTTTGTCCTGTGGGACTCTGGAGGCAACTAATAGGTACCGGCAGGCCAAGCAGAATGTGGCTTCGGTGATTGCTGAGGCAATAACTCGGGCGTGGGAGGAGTTTGGGGAGGCCATGGAGAACGACTTTCGGACGGCTTTGAGGAGATTCTGGTCCACCATCCGGCGTCTCAGGAGGGGGAAGCAGTGCATTGTCAACACTGTATATAGTGGAGATGGTGCGCTGCTGAACTCGACTCGGGACGGTGGGGGGAGTACTTCAAAGACCTCCTCAATCCCACTAGCATGCCTTCCAATGAGGAAGCAGAGCCTGGGGACTCGGAAGTGGGCTCCCCCATCTTTGGGACTGTGGTTACGGAGGTGGTCAAAAAACTCCTTGGTGGCAGGGCCCCGGGGGTGGATGAGATACGCTCGGAGTTCCTCAAGGCTCTGGATGTTGTAGGACTGTCTTGGTTGACACGCCTCTGCAACATCGCATGGACATTGGGGACAGTGCCTCTGGATTGGCAGACCGGGGTGGTGGTCCCCCTCTTTAAGAAGGGGGACCCGCAGGGTGTAATCCAACTACAGAGGAATCACACTCCTCAGCCTCCCTGGAAAAGTCTGTTTGGGGGTCTTGGAGAGGAGGGTCCATCAGATAGATGAACCTCGGATTGAGGAGGAACAGTGTGGTTTTCGTCTTGGTCATGGAACAGTGGACCAGTTCTACACCCTTGGCAGGGTCCTGGAGGGTGCATGGGAGTTTGCCCAACCAGTCTAGATGTGTTTTGTGGACTTGGAAAAGGTGTTCGACCGTGTCCCTCGGGGAATCCTGTGGGGGGTGCTCCGGGAGTATGGGGTACCGGACCCCCTGATAAGGGCTGTTCAGTCCCTGTACAACTGGTATCGGAGCTTGGTCCGTATTGCCGGCAGTAAGTCGAACCCATTTTCGTTGAGAGTTGGACTCCGCCAGAGCTGCCCTTGGTCACCGAATCTGTTCATAACTCTTATGGACAGAATTTCTATGTGCGGCCAGGGCATTGAGGGGGTCCGGTTTGGTGGACTCAGGATTGGGTCACTGCTTTTTGCAGATGATGTTTTCCTGTTTGCTTCATCAGGCCGTGATCTTCAGCTCTCTCTTGATCGGTTCGCAGCTGAGTGTGAAGCGGCTAGTATGGGAATCAGCACCTCCAAATCTGAGACCATGGTCCTCAGCCGGAAAAGGGTGGAGTGCCCTCTCAGGGTTGGGAGCGAGATCCTGCCCCAAGTGGAGGAGTTCAAGTATCTCGGGGTCTTGTTCACGAGTGAGATCGACAGGCGGATCGGTGCAGCGTTCGCAGTTTTGCGGGCTCTGCATTGGTCTGTCGTGGTGAAAAAGGAGCTGAGCCGTAAGGCAAAGCTCTCAATTTTCCAGTCGATCTGTGTTCCTACCCTCACCTATGGTCATGAGCTATGGGTAGTGACCGAAAGAACGAGATCGCGAATACAAGTGGCTGAAATGAGTTTCCTCTGCAGGGTGTCTGGGCTTTCCCTTAAAGATAGGGTGAGAAGCTAAGTTATCTGGGAGGGGCTCAGAGTAGAGCCACTGCTCGTCCGCATTGAGAGGAGTCAGATGAGGTGGCTCGGGCATCTGATCAGGATGTCTCCTGGACGCCTCCCTGGTGAGGTGTTCTGGGCACATCTAACCGGGAGGAGGCCCCAGGGAAGACCCAGGACACGCTGGAGGGACTATGTCTCCAGGCTGGCCTGAGAACGCCTCAGGATTCCCCCGGAAGAGCTAGAAGAAGTGGCTGGGGAGAGGGAATTCTGGGCATCTCTGCTCAAGCTGCTGCCCCCGCGACCCAATCTCGAATTAGCGGAAGAGGATGGATGGATAAAACACTTAGAGTATTGTATATAGATAATGTCTTTGCATCTCATGAACAATTACAATTCAAATATAACTTCCCATCAACACATTTTTTCCACTACTTTAAAATCAGAAACTTTGCTAAAAGGAAAATGTCCCATCTCCACCCATTTGTATTCTAGAAAAAATATTTAGTCTTGAAGACTCAGACAGCATCTCAATAACAGATGAAAACATTTTAAAGTCCCTTGTTTTCACTGATCCCAGGGTACAGTTAGGAAAGGACTTTTCACTTACTGTAACATCTCAGAAAAGGAGTGGAAGGCAGCCATGTATAGGATACACTCTAGCTGAAAATGTGCAAAGCATTCAATCATTCAAAGGACGATAAAATCTTTTATCGACTGCGTTTATCTTGTTTAAAATTGTCCAAAATGTATCCAGGCCTAGATTCAACCTGTGAACATTGCAATCTAGTTTTGTCCTCACTGGGCCACATGTTTTGTGCATGCACCAAATTAACATCATTCTGGGCAAAAATCTTTGAATACCTACTAGACACCCTTGATGTCACAATCATTCCTAACCCAATAACCGCTGTTTTTGGTGTACTTTCAGATGGGCTTAGAGTAGAGAAGGACAAATTGATTGTCATTGCCTATACCACACTTCTAACATGTAGACTTGGCTTGTTCAATTGGAAGAATCCCAGCCCACCTGTTAGTGGGTAGTTAATGTTCTATACTATTTGAAATTGGAAATATTAAACTCTTATTTAGAGGATTCTTTCAGAAGTGTTTTTTTTTAAATATGGCAAGATCTAATTAATAAAAGTTTAGAATAAGCATTTACAGTGGGGAAAATGATATTCTCCCTTCTTTATTGTTTTTAAAGATTTGCTTGTGTTGTTGGCTCTCCTCTCTTTTCCTTAGGCAGGGGTTTAATTCTGGCTTTTTAAGTGTGACTTGATTATATATAATGTTATTTTCTTTGTTATAAAAGTTAATCTTGATTGTATAGAATGTTATATTCTTCGAATTAAATAAATAAATAAATAAATATAGAAATTCTGAAAGTGGCTGGAATGAAAACCTGCAGGCACTGTAGCCCTCCAGGATCTGGGTTTGACACCCTTGATTTAGAACTTCACTTTGGAAAATCTCCCACAGAACAAAAAATTTGGTGGCATGCAAACACTGTTTCATAATGCTGTGCATAAAGCACCTGCTTTAATTACACTTACTAGTGTCTGTTCATGTATTTTACATTTTTGTGGAATATTTATTGTTGTCGCAAACTGCTGAGAATTTTTTACATTCTGGCATAAATTTTGTTTCACTGTTTTGCTGTAAAACCTACCTTTTTTAAATAATACACGTCACTGTAAAGATTTTTTTATATCACTGGAGTGGTAGTATATGTTTTACCATCCTAGTGCTATCCTAGTACTATTTTGCATTTCTTATTTGAACTCCATTTCATGGTACTGGAATCACATTTGTAGGCAAATTACATACATGGACTTTTTACTGTATATTGATCTCTATGCCTTCATTTCAAGGCAGACTTAATTCAGCAATTCCCTAATTAGTTAAAGTCATAACCTTTGTCTTGTATTTGTTTCCCATTAATTAATCCTTTGATGTCTATTAAACTTCATCTGAAAGTCAGGGTCAGGCTTGGAATAATCACAGATGGTGTTAGGGGCTACTATAGAGAATAAGTAAGCATAGGATCCTACTAATAACTGACTTGTTCATAATCAATATAGTCAATAGAAAAGCAACAGTCCACATTGTGGTGTCAGCAAGAGCAAAAATATCAATTTTAATGATATTTTAGAGAAAAATCAGATTTTTGCTGAAGGAAGATTTGCCTTGATGAACCAAGTTGTTAGTGTCTTTGTGTTTTAATTTAAAACGTTTCTTCCAACTTCATGAGCATTATGTGAAAACACTTATAGAATATTTCTAGTAGCCTTAGTGATTATGTGGAATACACATTTTGGGGATTTAGTGGTCTATGACAGAGAATCATTTAGTAGCAAATACCTGTTTCATGACAAAGCTAAGATAAGGTAATCTCTAAAAACTTTAAAAGAAATAATACCAGTAACTAATTTGTATGCAATTTTTATTTTGTGTAATCATTGCTCTTTTATCTTGGAACATCTCTTGATTGTATTTTCTTTTAACATTTTAGTTTGTCAGGCACAGACCTAATGGTGTGGATTCAAACATCTACTATATAATAGCTGATTCAGATAAATTCATCAGCTCTGTCTAAAGCCAGTTTTCTCCCTAATAGACATGTTTTTGAAGAATGAACACATGAGGTGTAATTCTAATCTTTAACAAATTTATACAATTGTCACAATAGAGTGGGATAGCACTGCTGTTTTATGTCAAGCCAATAACCTCAGCTAGCTGTTAGTGGAAAATAGGTTTGTTCCTTGGTTTTTGGATCAATAAAATATCATTAAAGATAAACTTGTTTCAAGCTGTTTTAGGAGAACAGTAACTCTCAAAGAAAGTTAAAATGATAAAAAAAAAGGTAATGGGAAATATTAGAGTGGCCTTATTGAAAGTATAATGTGTTAAGATCAAAGAAGGATGAAATGCAAAATCTACATACATAGACTTCTCATCACGCAGGTAACAGATCTATTGCTCACATTCCCATGTAAAAAGCAGTAGTAAAGTAAGTAGTAAAAACTACACCCATCATTGCCTAATAAAAGAAGATTATGTCAACTTTGGAAATTACATAGCAGTTTATCTTGTAAGCAGCTGAACTGAATTTATGAAGTAACAAAAACATCTGGTGGTATTTCCTTGTGACACCAATTATTACATTTATAAATTGTATAAATTATATTACGATTTCAGAGAGTGGTGTGAAGATAGGCAAAACAAAAAAAATGGGCTAGAAAAGCACAGTTTATGGCAGCAAGATTGATTTTTTAAAAATTTTTACACCATAAGCAAACAGAAACATGGAAGTGATGTTTTTGAAATTTGATAGCTATGATAAGAAATTTGATTAGGATAGATAAACTTTATTAATCTGATGGGGAAATTCAGATGCATGCAGTAGCAGAAACATAGAAAACGGGGGCAATTTACAGGACAAATAATATAGCCAATCAGTCAGTCAATAAAAATAAATGTATATTGTTCAGATAATGGAATATGTAAACTCTGTTGGGCTAGTAATAAGGCCGTAAACCCACCGTGAGCAACTCAACATTCAATAAGTAATAAGTAAATTTGATTCCAGCTTTTTTTTTTTTTTTTTAAATGACTTAATCAAGAGGAACAGAAAGTACAGATGAAATCTAGTTAAAAATGAGAAAATATTGTTTTCATTATTCAGCGGTATAATTGGAAGTAGTATTTCAAGTATCTTCATATCTTTCTTTTATTATTATTGGTGATACTTTTTTAATTTTTATTTAATTGATTTTATTAAAATCAACCCAGCCACAGGGGATGAACAAACCAATGTGTTTCATCGTGCTTGTTCCAAGCCCGGATAAATGGATAGGGTTACGTCAGGAAGAGCACCTGGTGTAAAATTTTGCCAAATCAATATGCGGACAACAATACAAATTTCCATACCGGATCAGTCAAGCCCCGGTTTAACAATGACCACCACCAGTACTGTTAGCCAACAGGGTGCTGGTGTAAATTGGGCTACTGTTGGCCGAAGAAGAAGAGGGGGTGAAGACGTGTCTGGAGGCAGGAGGAGAGGAGGAAGGTAAAGAGTGGAACTGAGTGTAGGAACTTTGAATATTGGCAGTATGACTGGTAAGGAGAGAGAGCAGATATGATGGAGAGAAGGAAAGTTGATATATTGTGCCAGGCCAGGTGCATTGGAGGTGGATTCAAATTATTCTATCATTGTGTGGATAGGAGAAGAAATGGAGTAGGGGTTATTCTGAAGGAACAATATGTTGAGAGTGTTTTGGAGGTGAAAAGAGTGTCAGACAGTGTAATGATTATGAAGTTGGAAATTGGAGGTGTGATGATGAATGTTGTTAGTGCATATGCCCTGCAAGTTGAGTGTGCGATGGATGAGAAAGAAGATTTTTGGAATGAGTTGGATGAAGTGATGAACAGTGTACCCAAGGGACAGAAAGTGGTGATTGGAGTGAATTTCAATGGACATGCTGGTGAAGGGAACAGAGCAGTGGAGGAGGTGATGGGTAGGTATGGTGTCAAGGAGAGGAACGAAGGTGGTCACAGGATAGTGGATTTTGCCAAAAAGATGGACATGGCTGTGGTGAATACGTATTTTAAGAAGAGAAGAGGGAGGAACATAGGGTTACGTACAAGAGTGGAGGAAGATGCACACAGGTAGATTACGTCCAATGCAGAAGAGTTCATCTGAAGGAGATTGAAGACTGCAAAGTGGTGGCAGGGGAAAATGTGGTTAAGCAGCATAGGATGGTGGTCTGTAGGATGATGTTGGAGATCAAGAAGAGGAAGAGAGTGATGGCAGAGCCAAGGATCAATTGGTGGAAGTTGAAAAGGAAGACTACAAGGTTGAGTTTAGGAGGAAGGTGAGACAGGCATTGGGTAGTAGTGAAGAGTTACCATACAGTTGGGCAACTACAGCAGATGTAATATGGGTGACAGAAAGAAGGGTGACATCTGAACAGAGGAAGGAGGAAAAGGAAACCTAGTGGTGGAATGGGGAAGTACAGGAGAGTATACAGAGGGAGAGGATGGCAAAGAAAGTGGGATAGTCGGAGAGATGCACAAAAGTAGACAAGAGTACAAGGAGATAAGGTGCAAGGTGAAGAGAGAGGTGGCGAAGGCTAAAGAAAAGGCGTATGATGAGTTGTATGAGAGGTTGGACATTAAGGAAGGAGAAAAGGACCTGTACCAATTTGGCTAGACAGAGGGGCCAAGCTGGGAAAGATGTGCAGCAGGTTAGGGTGATAAAGGATAAAGATGGAAACATACTCACAAGCAAGGAGAGTGTGTTGAGCAGATGGAAAGAGTACTTTGAGAGGCTGATGAATGAAGAGAACGAGAGACCGAAGAGGTTGGATGATGCAGAGATGGTGAATCAGGAAGTGCAACGGATTAGCAAGGAGGAAGTAAGGACAGCTATGAAGAGGATGAAGAATGGAAAGGTCGTTTGTCCAGATGACATACCTGTGGAAGCATGGAGGTGTTTAGGAGAGATGGTAATGGAGTTTTTAACCAGATTGTTTCATGGAATCTTGGAAAGTGAGAGGATGCCTGAGGAGTGGAGAAGAAGTGTACTGGTGCCGATATTTAAGAATAAGGGGGATGTGCAGAACTGTAGTAACTACAGGGGGATAAAATTGATGAGCCATAGCATGAAGTTGTGGGAAAGAGTAGTGGAAGCTAGGTTAAGAAGGGAGGTAATGATTAGTGAGCAGCAATATGGTTTCATGCCAAGGTTGAGCACAACAGATGCAATGTTTTCTCTGAGGGTGTTGATGGAGAAGTATAGAGAAGGCCAGGAGGAGTTGCATTGTGTCTTTGTAGACCCTGGAGAAAGCATATGATAGGGTGCCTCGAGAGAACTTGTGGTTTTGTATGAGGAAGTCGGGAGTGGCAGAGAAGTATGTAAGAGTTGTACAGGATGTGTACATAGGAAGTGTGACTGTGGTAAGGTCTGCGGTAGGAGTGATGGATGCATTCAAGGTGGAGGTGGGATTACATCAGGGATCGGCTCTGAGCCCTTTCTTATTTGCAATGGTGATGGACAGGTTGACAGACGAGATTAGACAGGAGTCCCCGTGGACTATGATGTTTGCTGATGACATTGTGATCTGTAGTGATAGTATTTAGCAGGTTAAAGAGACCATGGAGAGGTGGAGATATTTTCTAGAGTGGAGCGGAATGAAGGTCGGTAGGAACAAGACAGAATACATGTGTGTAAATGAGAGGGAGGTCAGTGGAATAGTTAGGATGCAAGGAGTAGTGTTGGCAAAGGTAGATGATCTTACATACTTGGGATCAACAGTACAGAGTAATGGGGATTGTGGAAGAGAGGTAATATAGAGAGTGTAGGCAGGGTGGAATGGGTGGAGAAGAGTGTCAGGAGTGATTTGTGACAGACGGATATCCGCAAGAGTGAAAGGGAAGGTCTACAGGACGGTAGTGAGATTAGCTATGTTATATGGGTTGGAGACGGTGCTGGAGGTAGCAGAGTTAAAGATGCAAAGATTTGCATTGGGTGTGACGAGGATGGATAGGATTAGAAATGAGTTCATTAGACGGTCAGCTTAAGGTGGATGGTTGGGAGACAAAATCAGAGGTGTGAGATTGCGTTGGTTTGGACATATGCAGAGTATATTGGGAGAAGGATGCTAAGGATAGAGCTGCCAGGCAAGAGAAAAAGAGGAAGGCCTAAGAGAAGGTTTATGGATGTGGTGAGAAAGGACATGCAGGTGATGGGTGTAACAGAACAAGATTCAGAGGACAGAAAGATATGGAAAAAGATGATCCGCTGTGGCAGCCCCTAACTGGATCAGCCGAAAGAAGATGATGATTGATTTTATTAAAATCAAATAACATTCCATGCACATCTCAAGTTTTACAGGAAAAAAAAAGGTTTGAAACAAATCAACCCCCACCCCTGAGAAAGTGAGCTAGCTAACACTTTATGCTAGGAAAGATAAGTGAATAGATAAATTAGTAAATGAATAAAGATAAATGGAGTAAAAGAGAAAAGAGAACCTGTTTCCTCAATTTAAATTCTTATTCTAAAATGTTATTGATTTGATCCTGTCAGGTTTTGAAAAATTTTTGTACAGATCCTCGAAGTGTGAATTTGATTTTTTTCCAGTTTCAAATAGTATATAACATCAGTTACCCATTGACTTAGAATAGTAGAGTTAGGATTCTTCCACTTGACCAAGATAAGTAAGTCTATGTGCCAATAGTGTAGTAAAGGCAATTGCAGTTTGTTTGTCATTCTCCACTTTAAGTCCATCTGAAAGTACCCTAAACACAGCTGTTGGGGGATTAGGAGGGATTGTGACCCCAAGGCTGTCTGAAAGGCATTTAAAGATTTTGGTCCAAAATCATGTTATGTTGGTGCAGTGAGGCTGGAACTTGATTGCAGCGTTTGCAGGTTGGATATTGCCCTGGAAGCATTTTGGACAATTTTAAACAAGAGAAATTTGCTTGAGATATAATTTTGAGTTGAGTAATTCTATGCTTTGTGCATATGGAGCTCATTTTAATTAAGAGGCTGTTATATTTAATAATCTTTGTATTTTTTAAAATGTAAACATAATTTTTATATAATATACTTTTTGAATTAAAAATAAATTAAGTTCATAGTGAGGCATGTAAATAACTATAAAATGCTTGGAATTTTGAAAGATTAGGGCATGTTAGTGTAGATTTTTCAAGCTAGGAGGCTGGAGAAAAGAAACTGGGAATGCTTAAGATGTGTTTTAACCTGACTAGCTGATATCTGGGAAAAAGGATGATAAGGCTATAAGATAGAGAAAGAGGAATAGTTTCAGGAGACTTCCAGCAGTCAAAGCCAACAGATATCATGGGCTTCTGTAAACTGTATTTGTTGCCCATCAGCATTTTTTTTTGCATTTTACTATTATTTATTTATTGAGGGTGGCAAGATTACAGCATAACCCATAACCCCCTACTGGATATAGTTGGCACAATAGTGAATGCTGTGTAAATTAATTGTTTGTTTGATTCAATGCGATTGCATACACACATATAAGTGGGTTAAGGTGAATAACCCAGTTAAGGCAGAAACCTGGTTTCTTAATAATCCGTGTTTATTTGTGCAAGTAGTCGTCTAGAGTTATCTTTTGTCAAAACACTCTCAGTAAATGTTATCATCACTGACTGTGAATCAAACGTAAGCATGACACCTGTTATAATTTTATTAATATGTTTAATCAAATTGATGCTTTATTTATAAGTTTCTGTTACTGGACTCTCTTTCTTCGTGGCTGTGTGATTGAGGGCCCAGTTCGAAATTAATTTGAAGAAAAGTGTGTTTTTCCCAATGAATTCTCTAACACATAATGCCAGTTTAAATAGCTACTCATTCTCAATATCAAAACAGTTTAAATATCTGGAGATAACCATCACAAGAAAATTCAAAATATTTTTCAGTATGATTTTGGAAATACTACGGGGGAAAAAAAATCAAAAAAGATGTTATTAGATGGTCCACACTGCATCTCAGCTTAGCAGGGTGAAAAGGAAAATAATAACTATTTTTGCTTTACACTCCTTTTTATAAACAGAGTAACTATACAGACCTACTATGCTGAGGAATGTTTAGTACATTGAAATTCATAATTAACAGTTAAGGTCAGATTTCCTAAATAATCTTGCTTTGAAACCAGATGCATTCTTCTACAGACATTCTGCTTTTTTATTTGGTTTCTGTCACGTTACTTGGCTCTAGAAATGCCTGTATTGCAGTGAAAGTATTATGAAAAAGTACAAAATAATTGCAGAGGGTAAACCTTGGCAATGTTTTTGGCCATCACCTAAATTTTGTAAGAAATATTTTTTTTCCTTTCTTCTCAAACACTAAGCAAATGTAGTCAATTGAATTGAAGGACTGGCGCTACTTGGAATTAAATATTCTTAAAGTATGACAGTATAATTGTACTTCTCTATTTTAAGTTAAAAAACTGTTAGCCTTTTAATTTAAGAGGATGAATTGTTTTATCTGTATAAGCCTATTTTATTCAGAATTCAGAAGTAGTTTCGACTACTATTTCTAGTGATGTTTAAATGAACTATTTAGGTCAATATGCATTATGGATTCCTACAGAAATTTCTCCTGCTGCAAATTTGCAGTCAATGCATAATTTCTCCTGGGATTTATAGTATTGAGTTAGTAAAATACTCTGGACTTGTGTAAAATCGGTTTTAATTTTCTGTTATTGATGAACAGAAGTTAAATTTGTACTGACCTGCACTAATTTAATGATCTAATGTTAGGTTGTAAGAGAGCAGAGACTATAATATTTAAATAAGCATGTATAGTTCTGGAAATCTTGCTGCTGCTGTTTGCAATTATTTATTTTGTAACATAAAGAAATAACATAATATTTCCATATAAAAGTATGGAAAGTTTCGGCTAATGCATTATGAAAATGGTATTGTTTCATTTTAGAAGAATTTATCATTAAAACTTGTACGTAAACTAAGCTTTACAGTCTGTGAAAGACACCAGGACACACAGACCCAGAAGTCCCAAAAGCTCACACGTTTACTACTTCCTTTTAGCACACAGCACAATTTACCAATCCACTGACTCTGTCCTTTTCCCTTTCTTCTCCTTTTCTTCTGTCCCCTCCACTCCTCTCCTGCAAGCTCTGTCCTCTTCCTCGTGAATCTGTCTCCCCGAGTGGAGTGAGGCGGCCTCCTTTATACTGCACCTGGGAAATCCACCTCCTCTTCTGACAGCACTTCCAGGTGTGGCGGAAGTTCTGCATGTCAATGCTCCGGAGCTGTCCAGGGGGGTCGGTGGCCACAGGCCTCAGCAGGGTTGAGCTTCTAAGCTTCAAGTCTGTGGTCCTGATGCAACCCAGTGGGGCTGCCCTCTCGTGTTCCGGGGGAGGCACTGCTGTTGACATGTCCTCTCCCCTGTCATCTCCTCAAAAGGGCGTCCCGACCAGGCAAGACCCCCCTACTGTCTGGCACAAGTCCAAACATGTCTAGATACAATAGTTTCACGTTGTTTAACTTTAAAATACCCTTCAATATTGTATTTGCCTTTGAGGTGTTGTTGAAATGTTTAGATATTTTTTCTTTATTTTAAAGCTGATTTTTTTTATTTGTTTTTATTCAGCTTGTGCTACTTTATGTAATGTGAAAATGTAAAACACCTTTAACTCTGCCGTTTTAATCTGATACAATTCCAAACATTTGGTGTACTCAACACATTTTGGATTTTTTTCTGTTCAGTATAAAAGAAAAGACAAAGATGAAATCAGATTATTGAATTTGAACTAAGGTTCACATTTGTATGTTAATCTCAATTCTTCTATGATCTTAGTTTTCAAAATGTCACCTTTGTAAGGATGGTGAAATTCAATTTTTAAATCTGAATACTTTTTTCTCTATGTGATTCTATTTTATCCAGAGATGGAGAAAAGTGATAAATAATGCATACTGCTGAGAGAGGTGGCATGTTTAATTTCAGTTTATGAGTAATGTCTCTGCAAGCAAAATTAGTTGCACATCACAGCAATAACGTCATATCTGAAGAAATACAGTATCTGCTGGTACAGGTTAAAGGGGGTTTGTGTGATTGTACACAGCTCCATGATAACATTAAACGTCATAAAGACAAGAATAATTGCACTGCACTTTGCATGGTATAATTGTAGTTTTATATTGGAAGTTTAATGAAGTAAACGTGATGTTGCCTAGCTAGGCACTTGTGTATTATCAATAATCAGTAACACATTCAGTTTTGAAAATAAAAATCCAAATGATAGTTTTAGCCCTGCACTGTTTTTTCTTTTGCCAAATAGCAAGGAAAGATATTTTTTAAGTGTCTGAAGTGTTTTTTTTTTTTTTTTTTTAAATATAACCTCTTAGAGTATGTTACATACTGTATTTCTAGTGATCATGATGTGCCTACTATAGTGCTGCTTCCAGACCATCTATGGATGTGTCTGATGACACTATGAAACTGGGAACAGACTATGCAATTACTAGTTTTCTTGACATGATCAATTATCGTATTTTTAGCGATTCACTGAGATGGGAAGTTTTTAGATTTGGAATAACTTATTTAATAAATTAGGTAATTTTTTATGTTTTTCTAGCACCATCCCATTTGTTGTAACATGTCCTCTATGGCTAACATTTTATTCTTGTTTAATCATAAGCAATTTCTACCTAAAGTATGCTTTTTCAGTGTAAAACCTTGATGTAGGAGTTGCCCTTCTCATCCACCATACGTTTTACAAGATGAACTGACATGTAATTTATCAGATTATTGGCTATAGGATTAGTTAATCAATTTTTAAAAACTACTGTTGAATGTTTCTGCACAATGAACTAAGAAATAAAGGGAAATAAAAATTTGCCTAAGAATATATATTCTTACCATTTACGATTCAAAACTGATTTGCAATTTACAAAAATCATTCTCTTTTTTCCATTACTTTCATGCTCACACATACCCAAATTGTTCTAGAAAAGACAGTGTATCGCCGTTTTGTGTAAATGCCATTATTGCAAATATTGTCATGACTAACATAACTGGGAAAACTGCTAGTACTAAAGACAAGTGTTTGGATGCATTTAGGTTTTACTGCCACCTCAGGGAAAAGGAACATGTGATTTTTTTTTTTGGCAATACTAGTAAGTATTTTCTTTACAGGTGGGGATATAGTAGCAGCTAAACAAAGCACAGGGCGGCACGGTGGCGCAGTGGTAGTGCTGCTGCCTCGCAGTTAGGAGACTCGGGTTCGCTTCCCGGGTCCTCCCTGCGTGGAGTTTGCATGTTCTCCCCGTGTCTGCGTGGGTTTCCTCCGGGCGCTCCGGTTTCCTCCCACAGTCCAAAGACATGCCGGTTAGGTGGATTGGCGATTCTACATTGTCCCTAGTATGTGCTTGGTGTGTGGGTGTGTTTGTGTGTGTCCTGCGGTGGGTTGGCACCCTGCCCGAGATTGGTTCCTGCCTTGTGCCCTGTGTTGGCTGGGATTGGCTCCAGCAGACCCCCGTGACCCTGTGTTTGGATTCAGCGGGTTGGAAAATGGATGGATGGATAAACAAAGCACTGTTTACTCCAGAACATGTAGACCAATGTCATTTTCTAGAACAGAATAGAACATTCCAACCTTTGATGGTCCGTGAAGTACAGGAAGTCATCCACCCATGAACTTGATTATGTAAATGTGTACTTTTTTGTTAACGAGTAGAGAATGCTTCTATCCAATTCTGTTAATGCAACAATATACTGTATGTATATATTTATTTTTAATTATTTTTATTTCGGATGTTGTCAGAGTGCTATACCAAGAGCTGCTGCCTGTTTTACCTGTGTGACACGTTCTAATTTTATTACAAAAAAATGTCTCAGGATGGCATTATTCACATTATTGCAGAAAATTGTCCGTATACATTTCAGATGATTGCAGTTACCTTAACTTTTTCTATAATAAAAGTACTACATATACAAAACACAGTATTCTCTGCTTTATTTGTCAATATTTCAATCAAACAGTCACATCACTAGCCCACATTAAGAACAGTAAGTTTGTTTATTCGATGTATAAATGTGGTAGTGCAATGATCTTGGCAATGATGATTGCACAAAAGTACTTATTGTATGCCTGTCGTGAAACATTTGGAAATCTCAGAGCATGGGAAACTGTCATATCATACATGTCGAAACTGTCCATGTGCGTAATATACACTGCCTGGCCAAAAAAAAAAGTCGCCACCAAAAAAAAAGGTCACACACTCTAATATTTTGTTGGATCGCCTTTAGCTTTGATTACGGCACGCATTTGTTGTGGCATTGTTTCGATAAGCTTCTGCAATGTCACAAGATTTAGTTCCATCCAGTGTTGCATTAATTTTTCACCAAGATCTTGGTAGAGTCTGACCACTGCGCAAAGCCTTCTCCAGCACATCCCAAAGATTCTCAACTCTGGAAAAGGGTAAATCTGGACTCATCAGACCACATGACCTTCTTCCATTGCTCCAGAGTCCAATCTTCATGCTCCCTAGCAAATTGAAGCCTTTTTTTCCGGTTTGCCTCACTGATTAGTGGTTTTCTTACGGCTACACAGCTGTTCAGTCCCAATCCCTTGAGTTCCTTTCGCATTGTGCGTGTGGAAATGCTCTTACTTTCACTATTAAACATAGACCTGAGTTCTACTGTTGTTTTTCTTCGATTTGATTTCACCAAACGTTTAAGTGATCGCAGATCACGATCATTCAGGATTTTTTTCCGGCCACATTTCTTCCTCGAAGACGATGGGTCCCCACTATCCTTCCAGTTTTTAATAATGCGTTGGACAGTTCTTAACCCAATTTTAGTAGTTTCTGCAATCTCCTTAGATGTTTTCTCTGCTTGATGCATGCCAATGATTTGACCATTCTCAAACAGACTAACATCTTTTCCACGACCACGAGATGTGTCTTTCGACATGGTTGTTTAATAAATGAGTAGCAACTCATTGCACCATTTGGGGTTAAATAACTCCTTGCCAGCTGAAAGATAATCGTCCATGCAGTAATTTTCCAATAGGAGGTTCGTACCTATTTGCTTAGTGAAATCCAGGTGGCGACTTTTTTTTTTGGCCAGGCAGTGTATGTGCCACTCTACTTGGACTGCTCTGTCTTTTCGTGGACTATAACTGGGGAATATGCAGATAAACTGTTTGTTTGATTGTCTATTTTTGCATTATTTATTATTGATCACTTGTCCATACTGAAAGAGCCTGGAATGATGTTAAGCACAAGAGGCCCGACTACAATGACCTTTGAATTGGGGTCTTTTAAACAATGGTACCCATGTCTCTCTTGGGTTGGGTGAATGTCATAATTACACATGGAAATGAAAACAGTGTAATTAGGACAACTGTTACAGGCAATTTGACTATTGTGGGATATGGCCGGCATGTCATCCCGGCCAACACCCCCAGGCCGCCAGGTGGAGCCCTTCCTGCAGCATGGAGGTGCCCTGAATGCCAGCAGGGAATACTGGACAATGTAGTTTTTATTCTCAGCCCTGTTGGATACCTTGGGGCCCACTAGAGGACACTGCAGGGAGGCACAGAGACTATTTACCTTACGCCCAGGAAGTACGTCAGAGTCACATAGACAAAGGGAACGATGTGCTTCCTGGGTGAAGAAAAGAAGGATTTTTTAATCTGACCCGGAAGTGTTCCAGGTCACATGGACAGAGGGGGTGAAACGCTTCCGGGTCAAGGACTATAAAAAAGACAATGAAACACCAGAGCGTTGAGCTGAGCTGGGTGGAAGGGTGGCAACGCGTCTGGGAGTGGAGGATTAATTGATTATTGATTTATTATTGTGTATTATATGAGTATAGTGGAGTGTAGAGTGCTTGGTGCACATTATTATTATAAAATAAAGTCATATTGGACTTTTATCTGGTGTCTGACGTCTGGTCTGAGGGTTCAAGGGGTCGACAGGGCCTCTATCTTTCACACTATGTAATGTTATGTTATCACTATATGGCCCGTCACGAGACTCAGACTGGTGATATTTTCCAATAGTTTAATGTCCAACTGTGTATTTTAAACACCTGTGAAAAGTCAGCCCTTTATCTGGTCCAGCAATGTGTGTGTCTGGAGAGTTATTTGACATTTTTGGATACCAAGTGTAGTCTGCTCTGTATTATCCATGTTACAGCCTTTCTGTTTTGAGCAATTGGATAATGTACCCAAAATTCCACTTGGCACCTGTTCGATTCTCAGACTCAAAGCAGAATAGCTTGTATTACCAACAATGGGTTTTTTACCCAAAGCTAATAGCCTCCACTTTTGATTTTTTTTTTTTTTTTTTTTTAAACTCTTACATTTTGTCAGTGGGCTTCGTTGCTGTTTCAAATAATACTTGCATATTTTAAGCAAAATATCTCACTGACAGTTGTTGTCTACACTGATGGAAAATTAACCTCTGGACACAGAAGCATGGGTGGAAAGGTTCCACATTTAAAGTAAGATTTATTTCAGTTGAAATTGCTATCCAGTAGTCTGACACTAAAAGAATGTTTTTGTTTTATTGTGAGAGCCAAATCCTGAAGTAGAACATTGCTAAACTGTCATTCATCCAAGTTCAAAAAAGAACATTCGTTTGATATTAAAGATGGTATGTTAAATGTAATAGTGTGTTTTATTACACTATCTTAGTGAAAATGATAGATTAGGTTATATAGCCTAGAAGTAATGTGAGCTTTTGAAATGAAGGACAAAATAAGAAGTTATGTACAAAATAAAAATATTTTAAATGTTAAGAATAAACAAAGTTTAAAACTGGGACAATAAAAACAGTCTTCAATGTCAATATTAATTTTGGCTGAGTGACTTGCGAGTTATCAGACTTAAAATTTAGCAAGTTTAATAAAATCTTTAAAATTTAGTATTATGCTCTACACTAGGGGGCAGTTTTGTAATATCATACACATTTTTCTACACTTGCCTGGTAGAACAGGAAAGGCGATCAGTGTTTAGTCTGCACTTGCGGTCTCTGTATGGCCAATTCAGACCCCATGGACTTCCTGGAACATGTGTAAGCAATTTAGCAGCAGACATTTATTTCTTTGTTTTACTGCATGGCTCTTTGAGAAAGTGTCAGAGTCTGGTTATGGGCTGTCTGGATCATGTCAGAGGCCACAAGGATCAAGTTCATGTGACAAACCAGACTGAGGAAGGATGAGGTTGGGGAGGTAAGGAAACTGACCTTATCTTTCAGCTGCAACAAGTCAAAAGGCTGCCTGTGAACCAAGGCCAGAAGCTGGGCTTATACTCCAGATACAGCTGAATAAACAACACATTATGCCTTTCTTGGCTCTTGTGTTTTTCATCAACAGGAGTTTAATTAAAGCCATTTTGTGTCTTGAAAATAGGTTCTAATCCTTCATCTTTCCCCTTTCCTTACTTTCAATCCCACAGCTCCATCCAGACGGAGTGACCTTGAAATACTTGGCTACTGCATGCTGCACTGGATGTGTGGAAAACTTCCCTGGGAGCAGTATCTGAATAAACCAGAACTTGTCTTGGAAGCTAAAACAAAGTACTGTGCTCTATATTAAACATTTATAATATTTATAACCTCACCATACATCAAAATGTTAAAAAAAAAAAAAGTAATTTATTAAACACTGTTTATATGGAATTTTTTTTTATCAATTTACATGTGACTACAGTCTTGTATTTATTATCAATATACAGTTTTATGATAAATTATTTTAAGTTTCTGTTTTATAGTCTCCATTGGCATAATTTGAACTGTTAAGATGTTTGTGGTGCTGATTTATGCTGTTCTTCAAAATGTTCATTTCTAAAAATGACATCTATCATAGCTGTTTTCTTCTGCTTAATTGCTTAAACATATCTGAAGACTTATATATTAGAAGCATATATTTCAGCTTTAACTCTTTATATTGATAACTGTTTTTTATTTTTGTTATCACAATGTTTATCATTTTATAAATAATAAGTTCAGCATTTATTTTAAGGGTGCTGAGTGGTTATAAACCCACAGCACTCTTACCCCAGAGATCCATATACATTTATATGAATCTCTGCATGTGTATTAAATTATAAACTCTATGTAAGTTTATCTTTTATGATGTATACAGTCATGTTGTGCTGGTTAGCATAAAAGCTTTAAGGACCTGGGGCATTCCTGATAACAGTGGAACAATTGGAAAATTGGCCATCAGCATTGTTCTAGTTTCTGATGAGTCTTTGTGTTAGAAGCAATGCAGAACAGTAACTAAGTACACTGATTTTATGAGTGGCTCAAAAAATATTTGGGATGGAAAAATTACTCTGATGCTGTAGTGGAAAAGTTGCACAAGCTATTCTATATTCACCAAATCATCTATTTAAGCTTAAAACCTTCAAGGACCTGCAGAATATTTTATTTGACACTGATATCAGTTTGTGTGAGTGAAACTTAAAGTGGTTCCTGATGTATACCCAATGCTGCTAGATTATGGTGAGTTCTGGCTCCTATAATCAAAAGAGCAGGATCAAATGAATTTTAATAAAATTGCAAAGAAACTGTGTTTGAGTAAAATAGCTTATGCTGCATTTCATGAATTTTGATAGTACTTAACATTTTTGTTTTTAACCACTGTGATTTACTGAACCCCAGAAAGAATTTCACCACTGTAACTGAAATATACAATGGACTCTATGAAAAAATGTCTATATACTCACAGGTAAAAAAAAAAAATGCAACATTTTCTGAAATGAGGAAACTCTAGTTATATAGCTTGTGCACAGGATGTAGTGTGTCTATTAATAAAGCTTGTGCCATCATAAAATTATATTTACAGTATTTACAATACCCTAAAACAAATGCAAACACCAAAACTATATGTACATAGACTCAAATATTCTGTCACTCTAAAAGGTGAATATCAGCCTAGATGTGAATTGATTATAACTGCTGAGGATGGTGACTTGCATTCCCTGGAAAAGTAGATTTCCTAAAGAGAAGTATCAGTCTGTTCTATCAGCAGAGTCCAAAGTTAGTTATTTTTAAGAGCAAAACCCCCTCCAGGAGAAGAGTTACAATGAATAGTTACTACGTTAAGAAATGCAGTCAACTATTCTGCTTTGATATTGGCAGAACACGTTTCTTGGAAAATAAACCATGTTTCCCTTCTTGAAGTCTTCTTTTGTACTTATATTTCTTAATGTTGAAATTTAAAAAAAGTGGATCCAAGCAGCCTTCCATATGAATTTATATAGAACAACAAATAACAAAGAACCACACCTAAGACCCCTCTGCATTATACAATTGCTTTCTTAAAGATATAGACCTCTAATTTTTGACATCTACTTTTGAGTAATTAACAGTAAACACAAACCTAATACAGGACACAATACACATGAAATTAGTCTTGTGTGTTTCACCACTACTACCTTAATCCTATAAAGAAACTTTGTGATACCATGGATTGCAACTTCTGAGACATGGTCCTCTTCTGTCAATGGCCACCAGCTCTTTGTTCGGCCTCTCTGCAGAAGTAGGATAACAGGAATAGGACTATGCACCACGGGTATCAAGTAGCGGTAACTGTAAGAGGTGGTCACACAAAACAATGAAGGATTACAGTACAACTATCATTACTGATCATGGTTGTTATTGTTTGTCTTCCTGTTGTCTTTTTTTGTTGTAACATCTTGTTTTCCCATTATTCTCCAGTAAAGAAGTGTTTTTCTTTTTCTTTCAGTATATATAGTAACAATGATGTTGCTAATATGTTTGAATACATGTTACTTTGTCTTCTTACATTTAATAACCCAGTATGTTGATGTCTGCAACTAATGCATCATAATTTGAATATATCTTGATGCATTTTTGTTGAACACTGAGTACATTGTAAGATGAAGTAGTTCATTAGTTAACTTCATCACTTTATACTGTCAGTTAGTCATTTTTGTCCCCTCAGGAAGATAATTATTTGTAAATGAATGTAACCTGCTGAAACCCACTTCACAACTCACTTCCACTGTAGACAAATCACAACTCTCTGCCTACTGGTATTAACCCAGTTGTTGAGAAATACTGCCATAATTAGTTTACTGAAGATCACCTAGTCAGGTCAAGGGGTTTCAAATGAATGTGGTATAAATGCATCTGGAAGATGTGGTAAGTCAGTATGGTGGCCTAACCTACACAATGATAATAAAAGAACACTCCAATCAACTCCATGAAAAGATAATTAAAAAGCACAGGAGTTATAGTTATTTTCCTTGTAATCTAAAATAATAGGCAGTTTTTTGGTTTTTTTTTTTTAACCAAGGTTGTGAATATTTTTATGGTCCAATGAAACAATAAATTTAAAGTTGGCACAAATTTTTTGATGATTAAACTGTTAACACTGTCCCGTCATCTGCCCCTTCTCCACTTCTGAGCCACTACCGTGTAATTTGTTGTGTGTTTTGCATGCATCTCAGCAATACAGGTCTTCATTAAATGCATTTGTCTTAATTACATTTGTTTAAGTTCCATTCTTTGAACTGTCCCTTACCTGTAATAATGTGCAAATATGGTGATTATGTATATTACACTTTATGCTGAACTGTCATGTGATGTATTTTTTTTATTTCTTATACTCAATAAAATATATATTTTTGTACACCTTAATTTCCTTCATCTTTAGACTGATGGAAAAGCTTCCTGAGTCCGTAACACAGATTTCTCCATGTGGTGCCAAATGTGGTGAGTATACTTCTCAAGCAGTTCACAGAAATAAACAGTAGTGGCCAAGAGATAATTAGTGCATCATTCACCGTATTGACAGACACTGTCTATGTGTTATATCATGATAGCATAAAGCAATACCTCCTCTAAATACGAATACATATCTATGTATTATCTATCAGGTGGCGCAGTGGTAGTGCTGCTGCTTTGCAGTAAGGAGACTGTGGAAGATCGTGGGTTCGCTTCCCGGTTCCTCCCTGTGTGGATAGCGCTTTGAGTACTGAGAAAAGCGCTATATAAATGTAATGAATTATTATTATTATTATTATTAGCAAATCCTTTTCAAAATCATAGGAAATATATGTTCTAATATTTTTTTTGTACTGAAATAGCTAAAATGGGAGAGATGATGATTATGAGGGCAACTGGGTAGAATAGTCATCACTAGGGAATTTCTGAAATGTGATTATTCCTTTTTCAAAACCTTGTGAAGAGCACACTGGCAGCTGAACTTCAAAGATAAGGCTAACACATTCATTTAAAATGTATACAATTAGATATTGATATACATTTAATTTATAGATACAGAAACCAAATCAACAGGTATAATGTCTGAATGTATACATTTATTTCATGCTGAAAAAATAACAATTGACAATGAGTGTATTTTAATAATAATAATACATTTTATTGTATTTGTAGGCGCCTTTCTAAACACTCAAGGACACCAAACAATGGATAAAACACAGATTATAAACAAAACTAAAGTACAAAAATTTAAAATCAGATAGAGCAATTGTAATTAAAGAGAAAAAAACATCTTAAACGAGTTTTAAGTTTAGATTTGAAAAGTGAAAATGATTTAATATTTCTAAACTCAGATGGTAGTGAGTTCCAGAGCTGGGGGGCAGAGCAACTGAATGCTCTGCTGCCCATAGTGGTAAGACAGACGATGGGGGCAGTCAAGTGGATGGAGGAAGAGGACCTAAGGGTGCGGGAGGGAATGGCAACATGGAGGAGGTCAGACAGATATGGAGGGGCAAGGTTGTGGTTAGCCTTAAAAGTTAACAGAAGAATTTTGAATTGAATGCGGAACTTATCTGGAAGCCAATGAAGCTTCTGCAAGACGGGAGTAATATGGTGAATAGAGGGGGTTCTAGTAATGATGTGGGCAGCTGAATTCTGGACCAGTTGAAACTTATAAAGAGATTTGCAAGAAAGACAAAAGAAAAGGGAATTGCAATAATCCAGATGAGAAGTGACAAGGCTACGAACAAGGATAGCAGTGGTGTGGGGAGTGAGGGAGGGGCGAATACGAGTAATGCTACGCAAGTGGAAATATGCTGACCGGGAGATGTTATTGATGTGGGACTGAAAGGATAAAGTACTGTCAAGGATGACACCCAGACTCTTAACCTGTGGGGAAGGGGAGACAGAGAAATTATCAATAACAAATGAAAAATTTGGAGTTTTGGATAATGTTGATTTTGTACCAATGAGGAGAACCTCAGTTTTGTCACTATTTAAGAAAATTTGAAGAAAACCAGGAATTAATTTCTAAAATGCAATCAATAAGTGAGGAGGATGGAATGGAAGCAATAAGTTTGCTAGTGAGATAGAGCTGGGTGTCATTGGCATAACCGTGGAAGCTAATGTTATATTTACGAAAGATATTTCCAAGGGGAAGGAGGTAAATAATGAAAAGGAGGGGCCCCAGGGCATCTGAAGTAACAGCGGTGGGTTGGGATGTGAAGGTTTTAAGCTGAACAAACTGGTTCAGATCCTACCTCTCAGTCCACACTCAGTCTAGTGGAGTGTGGGTAATGCCAATCGAAGATAATCTTTTGAGAAGAGTAGTGTGACAAATAGTGTCAAAGGCTGCATTCCGATCAAGGAGGATGAGAATAGTAATAAAACCAGAATCTGCCACCATAAGGAGGTCATTAGTAATTTTTATAAGTGCTGTTCCTGTACTGTGGAGGGGACGAAAACCAGACTGGAACTGTTCATACAGATTATTTTGAGATAAATGAGAATGAAGTTGAATAGCCAAGAATTTTGGAAATGAAGGGTAGATTAGAAATAGGACAAAAATTACTGAAATTAGTTGGATCGGCGCCAGGTTTTTTCAGTATTGGGGTTATTGCAGCAGTTTTAAAAGATGAAGGAACAGTTCCAGTAGTGAGAGAAGAGTGGATTATAGCAGAAATAAGAGGGACCAGAGAGGGGAGGCAGGCTTTGACCAGAACTGTAGGGAGGGGGTCCAGTTGACAGGTGGATGGCTTAGACTTACAGACAAGGTCTGAGATTTCTGAGAAAGTAGGAAGCTGAAAAGAGGAAAATGAGTGAGTTGGTGGGTGAAATTCAAATAAAGTACTGGAGGAATCCGTACCGAGAGACTGATGAATCTTCTGGATTTTTTCATTAGAAAAGGACATAAAGGAATTGCAAAAATCAGTTGAATAAAGGTGAGAAGGTAAAGAATCCGGGGGTTGTATGATATTATTAAGCAGTGAAAACAGTGACTTGGTGTATCCTTCATTGGAAGAAATAATGAGAGTATAATAATTAGATTTAGTTTGGGCAATACAGTCCTCGTAATAAAGTATATGGTTTTTGTACATCTCTTTGTGAACAAAGAGTCCAGTTTTTTTATACAACCTTTCAAGTTGCCGGCCTTTGGCTTTCAAAAGCCAAACTTCAGGCGTGAACCAGGGAGCAGAAAAGGAGAAAGAAACAGATCTAGTTTTTAATGGTGCGAGAGAGTTAAGAATACCATTAAGTCCAGTGTTATAGTGTGAGACCAGTTCTTCAGGAGTGGATAAATTATGAATGTCCATAAGGAAATCGATACTAGAGGAAAGAGAGTCTAAGTTAATATTCTTAATATTATGGAAAGACATGAGACTAGAAAGCTTAGTATTGGAAAGTGCAAGTTTAACATTGAATGAAATAAGAAAATGATCAGTTATGGGGAGTTCATCTACAGTACAATCAAGCGGGGTAACTCCAGAACAGCAAATCAAGTCCAAGATATGTCCTTTGGAATGAGTGGGAAGATCAGTATGCTGCTGGAATCCAAAACTCTCAAGGCAGGATGTAAAGTCTCTAGTAATAGGGACATTGAAATTATCCATATGTATATTGAAATCCCCCAGAAGTATTATGTTTGATGAAACAGTAGATAAGTGTGTAAGAAAAACAGCAAAGTCGTTCAGAAAGTCCGTCCATCCATCCATCCATTTTCCAACCAGCTGAATCCGAACACAGGGTCACGGGGGTCTGCAGGAGCCAATCCCAGCCAACACAGGGCACAAGGCAGGAACCAATCCCGGGCAGGGTGCTAACCCACCGCAGCGTTCAGAAAGTCATTATTTGATTTAGGGGGCCGGTAAACAGTTGCAATAATAGTAGGAATAGGTCCAGTTAATTGACACACGAGATTCAAATGAACTGAAAGCAGGAACAGACAAGGGCAGAACTTTCCACTTCTCAACGATACATTAATGCGAGACCTCCACCACAGCCAGAGCCACGGGGTTGAGAGATGTAAACACACCCCGGGGGAGTGGATTCTGTAAGTTGGGAAAAGTCATGAGGTTGTTGCCATGTCTTGCTTAGACAGAAAAAGTCAAATTTACGATCAGTGAGGAGATTGTGGATGAGAGGCCCCTTTAAGGCATTTTTTTAATGTACCTGCTTGACAAAATTTCTGACTAGCAGCTCAAAATAAGATGGACAGATGAACTAGATAATAAAAAAGCAAATGTTCATTGTTGTTTTGCAAAGATTTGTCTTACCTCTGAAATGCTTTGTCTTTCTGTGACAGCTAGATAATTTGATTACCACTGGTTAGGTGAATCTAGAAGGCCATGCAAGACACATAACTGTTCTCTGCCTTTTGGCTACTTGAAAGGTAATCTCAATTTCAGCTTCCTTTTAGAGCATCTATTTTAGGAAGAAGCTAGAATTGCTTTTGGTTTAGTCAATTGTCTAAGGTTTGCTTACATTTATTAACATTATTTACACTGTTAAAAATGTAATTTTTTTTCTGTACATGTATTTTGGTTATGTATCTGAAATTAAAATATACAAAATAAGGCCTTTAAACAGAAATAGTCAATGCACATAATTATAATCTATTTTAATAAAATGTCTTAATGTGTGTATCAGGAAATTACTTTTGAAGTATGTTGCCATTTCAACTTTCATAATACAGCTTATAAAAATGTACACTTTAAAGGTAGAGTGTGTATCTTGCATATATAGGAAATACAATTTATATAATTACCTGATTCACACAATTCCCATAGCCATGTCAATTCTGGCCTGAGTTGGAAACAAGGTTATTATAGTTAACTAAAATCAAAACTGAAGCTTTTATTAAAAAAACTAAATGAAACTATTAAAGTAGCTGGAAAGACTAACTGAAATAAAATAATTACTAAAAATAATTTTAGTTTTCATTTTTGAATGAATGTTTTTGCTGTTAGTTTTTAACCCTTATAACTTTTAACTCTAAAACTGAAAGTCATCCACCACGAGCCGCCCGCATATATTCATCCAGCGAGTGGTGGCTGGTGATAGAGGGCAGGCGTTCATACAGCATTTGCAGTGACAGAGCAAGCTGAATACACGTGTAAAGCCTGTGGAATAGAAAGCAATTTACATGTCTCCTTTCTTTACACTTGTTGTATTTCAAGATGTAATTCAAACGCCTGAAATCGGAATGTGCTGGTCAACAAAAACTTTACCATATGGACAGAAAAATCACGAGTGAGTAATGTTTCAGTGTATTTCTTAGGTGTGCCTGCTTTTTGTTGACAGTAATTCACCTGCCACTTCACAAACGAAATATAGAGAAAGTATAGTAATCATGTAAAAAATTCGACCTCGACATTTTGATGAATCTTCACGTTTTAGACCTCCTCGAGTCCGAAAATACCGTTTTTTGGAATGATGTGTGTGTGTAAACATGATATCTCAAAAACATAACTAGATAGATGGATGAAATTTGGCATGTGGTTGTTACATCAGAATTGTAGGTCTGTATTAATTTTTGGGCCAAATCCATTAACCGGAAGTGGTACTTTACCTGAACACATACTTGATTTTTTTTTTTTATGCAGCTTGAGTATTCAATTTAACTTTTATAATAATTGTTCAGTATATTATTAATTTGATTTGTTGTTGATGGTTCTTTAATGTACATAATATAATCATTGTCTTGCGGTTTACTCCTCAAATATCCATCCCCATATCTGAGTGCACAAGAAAGTCTAGAGGAGACCACTCCTGATTTTTGAAAATAAAACGGCACTGATCGAGAGACTGTCTAGCTCATCATATAAGATCAGCATATTGTTGCTGACCAATCACTTTTGCTTTAAAAACATCGTTTAACAACGAAGCAATACAAATCTTGTAAAATTCCTGTGTTGGCACCGTCTCTACTGAACTGCAGGTAGGTAGGCAAAGAGAGTCTGCCAAGTGATGAAAAGCTAAACATACTAATGTGTTTTTGTATTTATTCTATATTTATTATTAATTTTTTAGTTCATATTCACAGCTCAAAATACCTGATACAGTATTGTGAAAACAATCCAGTAGCAGAATTACATTTTAAAATATGTCCCCATTTTTTCAATGTTTCTCTCTCTCAAAACAGATAGTTGAAATATCATATTCTTTTTGTTCTTAACATTATCCATATCATACATATTGCATACCAGGGATTTTTCCTGCCCTGCATCCAAACCTGCTAGGATAGACTCCAGGTTTCCTGCGATACTGCTCTGGATAAACAGGTTTACATAATGTATAATGTTCTCAATCCCAGATGCAGTCTCTGTAATGTTGTGCCTGTCCATACTCTTATTACCTGCTCTTGCTCTGCTCATTATGGGTTTACTGTTCTTATGCATGAGCTATTCAAGTCTCACTGCCCCTAACCTTCACACTACATGTTTGGTTTTCTTTGTTTCCCTCAATACGGCTATGTTGGGTATGCACACTGATTCAAGCCTAAGACCCCTGTTCTTCCTTAGCCCCCGTGATTGTCATGGTCACACCTGTCAGAACACAGTAGAATCTCTCTTCTTATTTTTTTAATATCTTTTCAGGCCTGCAGGTGCAAAATTCTGTCTATAAATTGTTTGTGCCTGAGATAGAATCAGAGATCAAGATGGCTGGTAGAAAATAACAAAGCTTTTTTGAATGCAATATTGAAGGCATTCATTATAAGCACATTGTCGCTGAAGTGAAGTACAGCATGTTGTGTGGTATAGATACTTAGAGTAAAAAAAAACCCTCAAACCTTAAAATTCACCTAGAATTCATTACAAAGTTGCCCATTCTGAGCAATAAAAAGAAAAGAAAAAAGTGCCAACAATCAGCGCAGATTTGTTTAGCACAAACAACATAGAAAATATTTAAAAAATTATAAAATTGTGTAAAATTGTTCATATTCAGCACCTCGTTTTGATTATGCTTGTTTTTATCAGACAAAAACAAAACCAAATATTAAAGTGTGTTGTGTAGTAAGTAAATGTAGTAAGCTTCCACTAACATTAAACTCGTATTATATACTCGTATTGTGTCTCATTGTGACACAAAAACTAAACTGCATAGTAGCTCTTTAACCATACTATAATTATTAAAACTGAAACTAATATATATAAAAGTAAAATAGAAATTTCTTTTAAAATAAAAACTAAATTAAAACTAAAAATAAATAATGAAGGAAAATTAAACTGAATTTCCAAGTAAGGTCAGAAAAAATATAGAAATAAAAACTAATATAAAAAGCCAAAACTATAATAACCTTGGTTGGAAACAAAGCTTGATTTATTGGCTAAAAACAGTGTACATATCTAGAATATTTGACATTTTATTTTTTGCTGTTCAGGACCTATGTTTATTACATGATTTTTAGATCAAAAAGATATCTACTTCATCTTATGATAAACATGTTATTCTGTTGGTCAGTATTTTTTCACATATGGATGGTGTTAATAGATTTTTCCATTATTTAAGCAATGTTATGTAATTACCAATTTTCATAACTGAAAGTGGATTCTAACAACATTTGAGCAGTATGAGTTTTAGTGTGAGTATGTTTGTGATTGTGCCCCGAGATGAAAGAATAGTCCATAATACAATTCTCAGTATTTTGTAAAAATGTGGATGCAAAGACTAAAACTGTCAGGTTTAGCTTTGGTAGGGCACATTTTGAGAAAAATCAGCAAAGTCTAAGGAGGCTGGACTGAGATAAGCTTTTAATTGCAGAGACAGTTGAGGAGCAGTGGAACAAGTTTAAAAATGCTTTACATAAAATGCAGGACAGGTGCATACCTAAATTTTGAATTAGTAGGAAACTTAAAAAAAAAAAAAAAACTCCTCAGTGGATTAATAAAATGTTGAAAAAGAAGCTGCAAAGGAAATAACAGCTGTATAAGGTATATACTGTAAGATTAATAATGCCAATGTGAATCATAGGGCATATGAGAACCTGAGAACCATTAAGAAGGATATTAGGGAGGCTAAAAGTCAGTTACAGAGGAATATAGCAGATAAGGTGAAAGATGACCCAAAGAAATTCTTTCAGTATTTTAATAGTAAAAGAACAGTCAAGTATGAGGTGAAGTGCATCAGCAATAATAAAGGGGAATTAAAAAATACAAACAGTGAAATAGTAGATGCTGTAAACTCACATTTTCCTGAGGTCTTCACATGTGCGTAAGTAGATAACCTCCCAGCATTAAAAAGAACTACTAAGGAGGTACAGAATGATTTGGAAAATGTAGAGGGAGAAGTACTGCTTAGATTAAATAGGCTAAAACCAAATAAATCTCTAGGACCAGATAATATTTAGCAATTACATATGTAAATCTTGATACATATTTTTAGGAAGTCACTGTGCACTGGCTAATTCCGAAGGACTAGAAAAATGCCAATATCACCTTGTTATATAAAAAGGGTGACTGGGCAGTATGGTGAGGTGCACCACATAGTAAAGATTAGAAGCCTGTCACAATGAAAGCTGTTAATAGTCAGATTAAAATTTTAAATAGCTTTTAGGGGAGTAACACATTTACCTTGATAGAATAGGAGCTGTGTTGTATCTCTGAAGATGAGGCAGCTTCACAGAGGCACGAAAGCGCTTGCTTGCAGTGCGTACGTCCGATTTTTGGAGTGCTACAAAAGATGGACTAAGCACAGCAATGAGCAAAGTCAGATGCCTGTTGCACCTTGCTGCTGTGAAAAAAGGAGAAATGGCAAAAGAGTGAAGTGTATTGCCAGTTTAGATAAGAGGCCGTAGGGGTTTAGCAAAGTACCAGGAGAAGAGTGTTAAAAACTTGAAGCACTTACTGAAGAGTGTGCATCCATGAGAGGGAAAGTGTGAATGAGTCAGCCACATTAGGGGACATACACTGGCTGATGCTGCACTTACAAAGCATGTTCCAAGAGGTGAGGAAATGGATTGAGAGCAGTGGCGGAATGATGAGATGTTGATGGGGATTGGGTTCCACAGTCCTCATTGACATATAAACTGGTGACAACTGACTGGTGGATGAATCCTAGAGGTTGCTTTTCTTGACTGTGTTAAGATTACACCCTTCAGAGAAATCACATTATAAATGGGATAGGTGAGGAAAAGGCAAAGCCCTAGAACAGTTAAGTGTTTTTTTTATTATTATTTTTTTATTATTATTGTTGTAAATAGTCTTTTGATTTACTCTTCCTCCCTGAATAATTTTTGTTTTGCAAGGAGCAAACGGAAGGAGAATTTTTTGTGGTTTTTATATACAGGTGCTGGTCATAAAATTAGAATATCATGACAAAGTTGATTTATTTCAGTAATTCCATTCAAAAAGTGAAACTTGTATATTAGATTCATTCATTACACACAGACTGATGTATTTCAAATGTTTATTTCTTTTAATGTTGATGATTATAACTGACAACTAATGAAAGTCCCAAATTCAGTATCTCAGAAAATTAGAATATCAATTAAGACCAATGCAAAAAAAGGATTTTTAGAAATGTTGGCCAACTGAAAGGTATGAACATGAAAAGTATGAGCATGTACAGCACTCAATATTTATTTGGGGCTCCTTTGGCCTGGATTACTGCAGCAATGCAGCATGGCATGGAGCCGGTCAGTCTGTGGCACTGCTCAGGTGTTATGAGAGCCCATGTTGCTCTGATAGTGGCCTTCAGCTCTTCTGAATTGTTGGGTCTGGCGTATTGCATCTTCCTCTTCACAATACCCCATAGATTTTCTATGGGGTTAAGGTCAGGCGAGTTTGCTGGCCAATCAAGAACAGGGATACCATGGTCCTTAAATCAGGTACTGGTAGCTTTGGCACTGTGTGCAGGTGCCAGGTCCTGTTGGAAAATGAAATCTGCATCTCCATAAAGTTCGTCAGCAGCAAGAAGGCAGATGACCTGGCACCCCAAACCATCACTGACACTGGAAACTTTACACTGGACCTCAAGCAACGTGGATTCTGTGTCTCTCCTCTCTTCCTCCAGACTCTGGGACCTTGATTTCCAAAGGAAATGCAAAATTTACTTTCATCAGAGAACATAACTTTGGACCACTCAGCAGCAGTCCAAAGGCGAGACGCTGTCTCTTGTTCAAGAGTGGCTTGACACAAGGAATGCGACAGCTGAAACCCATGTCTTGCATACGTCTGTGCGAGGTGGTTCTTGAAGCACTGACTCCAGCTGCAGTCCACTCTTTGTGAATCTCCCCCACATTTTTGAATGGGTTTTGTTTCACAATCCTCTCCAGGGTGTGGTTATCCCTATTGCTTGTACACTTTTTTCTACCACATCTTGTCCTTCCCTTTGCCGGTCTATTAATGTGCTTGGACACAGAGCTCTGTGAACAGTCAGCCTCTTTAGCAATGACCTTTTGTGTCTTGCCCTCCTTGTGCAAGGTGTCAATGGTCGTCTTTTGGACAACTGTCAAGTCAGCAGTCTTCCCCATGATTGTGTAGCCTACAGAACTAGACTGAGAGACCATTTAAAGGCTCTTGCAGGTGTTTTGAGTTAATTAGCTGATTAGAGTGTGGCACCAGGTGTCTTCAATATTGAACCTTTTCACAATATTCTAATTTTTTGAGATACTGAATTTGGGACTTTCATTAGTTGTCAGTTATAATCATCAACATTAAAAGAAATAAACATTTGAAATACATCAGTCTGTGTGTAATGAATGAATCTAATATACAAGTTTCACTTTTTGAATGGAATTACTGAAATAAATCAACTTTGTCATGATATTCTAATTTTATGACCAGCACCCGTATAGTATAGTTGTGTTTTTTCGCCCTAATCTGACTTTGTTACTAACAGGAGGACTATTTTTATTGTAGTATATATTTATTGTCTTCCACGTTGCTATTTTTATTTTCCTTTTTGTGAATGTCCTAGTTGACTGAATTTGAATTAGTGACACACTGTTTGTTTCTCATTTTTTACCTGTATCTTCTTAGAATGGTCTTTGGGCAAATTAATTATATTGGGAGTTTGTCAAAAATAGGAAGATTTACTTCTGGTAAGGACCTGAAATTCTGTTTTTACTTTTTGTGGTGGTCACATTTTTTTAATCTATGAAATTAAAGAAAGATTTTGCTTACTTTTGGGCACTTAGCTTTAATTGATTAAGGCAATTACTAATTTCAGTAGTTAACAATTTAATGATTAATTTAGTTTTCAGTGTATTGCTACAGACTAATCTAATTTATATCCTCAAGTCCAAAAGCACTATTCCCAGACACACAGAGTTTGAAGGACTGTGTAGAGGTACCAGTACATTGAACATTACACAATGTCTACAGAATCTGTGTTGACATTTTCAAGGATCTATTCAAAAAATACATTCTGCCAGTGTCTTTGCAAAACATCTGTGAACATCAAACAAGAAAACAAGCAGAGGGTCTTGAACTGTAGTCCTTGAATCTAATATGTCTAGCAACTGTCAACTTTAATTTACACCACAAAGATATTCCAAGACTGATTTGATTAAGATAATTAAGCGATAAAAGGATGAGAATACACATCTTATGACAACCTGCTAAAATGTATTGATATTGTTAAGGCAACATTAACAGTAACACTTCAAAACTGATGTCTTATGAATAACATTTGTTTAATTTCTTTCGATTCACTGTTGTGGTCTGTAGTTATTATACAGTATGTTACAATGTTGCAGATATGTTTTGGTATGGCATGCATGGTATTTATTGCTAGTAAGTTATTCATTTAAATGTGCAGTCAGAAGTTGGATGTTGTGCATCCTTTTCTGTGGTACGTAGTTCCTTTTGGAGCACCATCAGTCTCGTTGGACGCATTTACTGTTTTAGGGATGCTGATCACAATACATGATTCTTTGTTATCAATGGCAGAAAGATCTCGGTTAACAGGAATTCTTTTCAACTTCTTTTTACTGGGTGTGATTTCACACTGTCTAACTTGAATGCACATGTTAGAATTCATCTTTTTGCATATGCTTTCAATTTTACATGTACTCTGATTGTTTTGACTTGACTGTCAATGACAGGGACCACAAATAGCTGCTTTCAGCGCATCATACACTTTTACCACTAGTTCACTTTGAGCACCAACATTTAATCTGGTCTAGCAATGTTTTTCCATTGTGATAAGTTATGTCATTTTTGAACACATGTAAATGCCACACATTTATATATTTATCAGGCATCTTTTTGGGAGATGTTTCAGCTATAGAGTGTTTCTCCGTAATAACTACTGACTTGCTCTCATTTGGACCATGTTAACAAGAGCACTGTTGATCTTTGCTGTTTAAATCACAGCTCCTAGTTTGAGCACCTGCTTCATGCATTAATGGATTGGTTTAGAAATTTTACAATCCGTGAACTATTTAAATCAAATACATTCTCTATTGGTTCCAGATTTATAGTATATATAGTAATAAGGCACCATATAGCGCCCGACCCGGCACAGACTTACTCAGAGGCACGTGTAAAATAGAGTATTTTTATTTCTCTTCAGCTGGAGGGCACGTCTTCCCCGTATCTATCTATCTATCTATCTATCTATCTATCTATCTATCTATCTATCTATCTATCTATCTATCTATCTATCTATCTATCTATCTATCTATCTATCTATCTATCTATCTATCTATCTATCTATCTATCTATCTATCTATCTATCTATCTATCTATCTATCTATCTATCTAATCCCTCCAGCCACAACACAGTCCCACAAGCACTTATTATAGCACAAAACAACACTTTCTCTCCACCTTGGCACCACCACTCCTCCCAGGCAACCTCTTCCTCCCGATTCTGGCTCCTTTTATAGGTCACCTGGAAGTGCTCCAGGTGCTTGATCACCGAGTTCCGGTGGCACTTCCAGGTGTGATGAATCTGTTGCCCACACAGGCTCAGGAGTCCCAAACACAGCAACCCCTGGCGGTACCTGCGGGACCCAACAGGGCTGCCCCCAACTCCAATTCCCAGGGAGCCCTGTGGGAAACCTAGGCACTACTCCAGCCAAGGGGATTGGCCATCTATCGCCCAGGGGGAGGTATTGCACTTTCCAGGGCTGCTCCCCCTGAATGTAGTGTACAGGGGCGTCCCGGCTGGGCATGGATGCCAGACGCCTGCCACAATATATATATATATATATATATATATATATATATATATATATATATATATATATATATGGGGACCTGAAAAACCAGGAGTTAATATACGGTGTGAATCTTTCAGGGTAAGATTGAATAATTTAAACTGCAGTTATATAGCTCTGTGTTACAAACAAGTCAAAAAAGAAAATTCAATATAAGACCTGCAACATGCGTTGAGCTAAAAAGATAAAAATAATATTAGTATCTTGCCAACACAGCTGATATACAATACAAGGCTTATATGTCTTCACAAAGATTGTCATGTTGTTATAGGACATAGAAGAAAAAAGTAGCTTTTAGTTGCTTTGCATGGTAATATTAAAGATAGACTAAAATATGAAAAGTAAATAACATTCTCTACACACCAAGGTTATTATAGTTAACGAAAACTAAAATCAAAACTGAAACTATTATTAAAAAAACATTTTCGTAAACTGAAATAAAATAATTAACAAAACCGAAATGAAAAACTAAAACTAAATGAAACTATTAAAGTAGCTGGAAAGACTAACTGAAATAAAATAATAATTTACTAAAATATTTTTAGTTTTCATTTTTGAATGAATATTCTTGCTGTTAGTCTTTAACCCTTGTAAGTTTTAACTCTAAAACAGAAAGTCATCCACCACGAGCCGCCTGCATGTATTCATCCAGTGAACGACGGCTGGTGACGGAGGGTGTCTGTTTACATAGCATTTGCGGTGACAGAGCAAGCTGAGTGCGGGTATTAAAGCGTAAGAAATAGAAAGCGATTTGTGTGCTGCCTTTCTTTGTGCTTGTTGTATATCAAGATGTTATTCAAACAGCTGAAGTCAGAATGTGCTGGTCAACAAAATGTTTACCATATGGACAGAAAAATCACGAGTGACTAACATTTCAGTTTATTTCTCAGGTGTCTGCTTTTTGTTGACAGCAATTCACCTGCCACTTTGCACAGGAGAAATCGTTTTTACTTTCTCATATATGAAGTATAGAGAAAGTATAGTAATCATGAAAAAATTTGACCTCGATATTTTGATGAATCTTGATGTTATAGAGTAACCAATGTCCAACAATACTGTTTTTTGGAATTGTGTGTGTATGCGCGTGTGTGTGCGTAAGTAAACACGATAACTCAAAAACGCAACTAGATAGATGGATGAAATCTGGCATGTGGTTGTTACACCACAATTATAGATCTGTATTAACTTTTGGGCCAAATCCATCACCCGGAAGTGGTACTTTACGTGAACACATACTCCATCCATCCATCCATCTTCTAACCCGCTGAATCCGAACACAGGGTCACGGGGGTCTGCTGGAGCCAATCCCAGCCAACACAGGGCGTAAGGCAGGGAACCAATCCACCGCAGGACACACACACACACACACACCAAGCACACACTAGAGCCAATTTAGAATTGCCAATCCACCTAACCTGCATGTCTTTGGACTGTGGTAGGAGACCGGAGCACCCGGAGGAAACCCACGCAGACACGGGGAGAACATGCAAACTCCATACAGGGAGGAACCGGGAAGCAATATGTGTCTGAACACATACTCGGTTTTTTTTTTATTTATACAGCCGCAGAGTCCGATTTATTCAACTTTACTTTTATAGTAATTGTTCAATATATTATTAATTTGATTTTGTTACTGGTTTCTTAATGTACATAATATAAAAATATAATCATTGTCTTGCGGTTTACTGCTCAAATATCCATCCCCATATCTGAGTATACAAGAAAGTCGAGGGGAGAGCACTCCCGGTTTTTGAAAATAAAACGGCACTGATCAAGAGACTGACTAGGTCATCATATAAGATCAGCATATTGTTGCTGACCAATCACTTTTGCTTTAAAAACATCGTTTAACAACGAAGTGATACAAACAAAGGTAGAGAGTCTGACAAGTGATGAAAAACTAAACATACTAATGGGTTTTTGTATTTATTCCATATTTATTAATTTATCTTTTTTAGTTCATATGCACAACTCAAAATACCTGATATTGTGATGAAAGTAATCCATTAGCAGAATTATATTTTAAAATATTTGTCTCCCTTTTTTCAATGTTTTCTCTCTCTCTTAAAAGATAGTTGAAATATCATATTCTTTTTGTTCTTATCAGCCTTATCATACATACAGTATTGCATATAGTTGAAATATATTCTTTTTGTTCTTATCAGCCTTATCATACATACAGTATTGCATACCAGGGATTTTTCCTGCCTTGCATCCAAACCTGCTGTTGTAGGCTCCAGGTTTCCTGCAGTCCTACTCTGGATAAACAGGTTTAGATAATGTATATGTTGTTCTTAATCTCAGACGCTGTCTCTGCTGTTTTATGCCTGTCCGTACTCCTATTACCTGCTCTTGCTCTGCTCATTGTGGGTTTACTGTCCTTTATGATGGTCTGTTCAAGACTCACTGCCCCTAACCTTGACACTACATGCTTGTTGTTCTTTGTTTCCTTCAATACAGCTAGGTGGGGTCTGCACACTCATTCAAGTCCAAGAGCCCTGTTCTTTCTAAGCCCCTGTGATTTTCATGAGAAAATATTTTAAAAATTATAAAATTGTGAAATTGTTCATATTCAGTGGCTAGTTTTGATTATGCTTGTTTTTATCAGACAAAAACAAAACCAGGTAGTAAACCAGGCAGTGTAGTAAGCTTCCACTAACATTAAACTCGTATCCAAATCTGTTAAGTGTACAGTTCTGTCTGACTGTGACACAAAACTTACTCCGTAGGCACTCCATGCCATAATTACTAAAACTAAAACTGAAACTAATATATATATAAAAATAAAATAAAAATGTCTTTGTGAAATAAAAACTAAAAATACATGATGAAGGAAAACTAAAACTAAACTGAATTTCCAAGTAAGGTCAGAAAAAATATAGAAATAAAAACTAATATAAAAAGGCAAAACTATAATAACCTTGCTACACACATTTGAACATGTTTCTGCTTGGAAACTTCCATTGGAACTTCAGTGGTAAGCCAGAAGAGAATAAGTGTCTATGAAGTTTATATTTTATGAAAACTAAAGCCATCTGGTGAGAATTCTTAAAAGAAGTATGTATTCATTATTTCCATTCATTTTTGGACTGTGTGGGATATTATTTCATTGTCTTTTTCATTATTTTTATTTGTACTTTATGATCTTTTTCTTGTGTATTTATTGATTCCTCCATTGTGGTTACGGGTGTTTTTCTGACACAAAGCTCCTAGAGCACATGCATAATTTATTTCAATTCATTATATTTTTGTGTAGTGCTCTCCACTGACTGCAGATGCAGATCACTGTGATAAGTTCTCAAGTAAAATACAAACACAAACTTTACCAATTACTAATTACATAACAAGTAAACATAAAGATACAGCAAAGTAGTTTAAAACTTAACAACATAGATAGAACCCAACATTATCTATGCATTAATTAATTGTAGAACTATGGCTACTTGACAACAGAGGAGAGGAAAACACAAACCACATTTAGCAGCATCCCTAGTGAAAATACACCTCTAAAGTTGTGGTTCTTAAGCTTTTTTTTTTTTTTTTTTTTTTTTTTTTTTTTTTCCCCTCTTGTGACCTAATTTTGCCTATTGCTTATCTTCATAGCCCGTAACTGCTGCAATACAGCACTCGATCACTGTGCCATTCCCCTCCCCTTTTGAGAATTGCAGCTGATTCTTGTCCTCCCCCTTGGAGAAACATCTGATATTTGGCCATTTTGTCAAACAGCAAAATTTTGTTGAAAAAGAGCTTTATATCCTTGTGATAGTTACCCCTAGATATTTAACACTAGAATCACTGAAGCCTACAAAAATATTTGTAATCCCAGGCCACCTTAAATTACCTTGCACCTCTTCAGCAGCATCATTGTTTTGCAAATGTGTCAATCACCACAAACAGCAAGGAGCCTGCTATCCCATCCCCTACTATGGCTGCTGAAGTCAGACACAAAATTCTCAGAGCTGAAGCCTCTTTATCTGGGAGTTAGGTGTCTGAAATTGTATACGGTAAATCATATATCGTAATTTGGAATACATATATTTTATGTGTGTTCCGTGTATACAATGATCTGTGTAAATGTAAAATGACAGGAAAAGTGAGGCAAGAAATGTTGAACACATAACTAAAACAAACTTTTTTCATGTTATAGTAATAATGACAAACTGCTGACATGAAGTATATAATGTGTGAAAACTGAAGTCCAAATATCAAATAAACTTTCACAAAAAGTATAACAAAGCAAGTGTGCTTTTATTCAAAAGTATAACCAAAGAAAAAGAAATTATTCTGTTTACATGTTGCTGTCAATGTGTAAAAACCAAAGCCCAAATATCAATTGACACAACATAAACATGGCCGCTAGGCTAGTGCAGAGGTAAGAACTGCTGTCTTGTAACCAAGAGGTTGTGGGTTTGGTCTCGGGTTCCTCCCACATTTACTGTTTTGAGTAGAGAGTTGCTATTATTATTACTATTATCGTATATAATAAAATCTTATATATTTGATTTGCGTCTGTAACAAAATAGGGCTGGCTGCTTTTCCACTTTGAAGTGAGTTTTTAGCATCTAGTAATTCTGAAAGTGTCAGAGGTTTGTCCAGTTTCATATCACTAAGAGTATCTAGCTGTGGTATATGTAATGAATCAAAATATAAGGACTTATAGTACTTTCTAAATGTGTAAGTTATATTTTTACAGTCAGTAATTTTATCTCCATCTATGTTGTTAATTGCAGTTACAGCATTACAGACTCCCTGCTTGTGGATTTGTTGGGCTAAGGTCTTATTGGCCTTCTCTGTGTTCAAAATAATGATGTTGTTCTGCTTCTTTAGTAGTCAAGAGGTTAAATTGTGATTGCAAAACCTATCTTTATAGAAAAAGTGCCTCATTTGGAGACATGGTGTATTCTAGATCTATTCTGGTAATTTTGCTGATTAACTCTGACGCCATCTTGGTTTCCAATTTACTGTATTTTTGTGAGAAAGATTTGAATTAATCTGAAACTCCTTCAGAGTTTCCCAGAGTATACCTGCTGAGACCTCTGAGGATGCGTTTGTCTCAAGAAAATAATCAACTTGCTTGGATATGAATTCTGTATAGTTCTCATGAGCTAATGACAGGAGGTTAATATGCTTGCGGGGAGATGAGTGTGTAGGACACAGTAATTTAAGTTCCATGATCAGAAGGGCATGGTCAGAGATAACAATAATGTCATACTTATAAGATTTGATAGTGGGGGAAAAATATTGATCATGAAGAAATAATCAATTCTTGAGTATGAATTATGTAGGAGTATGCTCAAAGATTAGGATTTAAAAACCTACATGGGTCTGATAAGTTATGATCCAGTACAAACTGTGTAATTATCTTTGCAGTATTGGTTGTTATCGCTGTTGTGTAGCTGAGAATCTAACCAGGTCTGGATTTAAAACACAAGTCACCGGCCATTATGATTTTGTGACTGTTCGCATTAGGGATAGATTCAAATACATTTAGGAAGAAAGCTCTATCATATGCATTTGGTTCATAAATATTAATCATCAGCAAAATCATTTTAGTATTAAATAAATTGCCCATCACGATTACATATCACCCTTCAGAATCAAATATTACATATGACACTACAAATGGAAATACTATCTTGGCGTTTAGACTTAAGTGTAAGAGTACTTTCATTCTCCTTAATTCATGATCGAGACCCTTGACATTCCTGCTCACAAAGTTCACTATTTGATCAAAGAAATATTGCTTCTGAACTCTTGTTAACATTTGTAATCTTAGGTTAAGGTAGTACATTGTTACATACTGTATGATAGTTTTCACACAGACTTCATATTATTGCCAAGTGATGCAGCTATGAAGTATATTGTTATGTTGGCTCTAACTGTTATTGGGGTATAAGGGATAAAACAGAAATATCATTGCTCTCTTTCTCCCCTGCTCCATTGTGCCTCTGCAAGTAGTCAAACCACACTCTGAAAAGTCCTGAACCTCTGACATGCCTAAAGACTGAGCACAGCTAGAGCGAAATGAACCCCCCCAGCAGCAGTGTAGAGAAGGTTAAAATTGAGATATATTGTGAAGATACAGTCCAAATACAGAAAACTAAGAACATGATCTTAACTAGTCCAAATATAATAAACCAAGGGTATGATTTTTTTTTTTATAAAAGAAAAAAAAAACACTTTAAAAAGCTGGTTACTTAATTACAGTTTAACAAAAAGTCAATAATTGTTCCTTTATAGTAGCCAACGTGTGCATATAATTAATGGAAGAAATTTCAATTTGACAATTGAAGCTTAAACAAACTGTCGATAGCTTTTAATAATCCTCAGGATCTTAGTAGCCAGCATTTTAAAGCACACTAATACTCAATGCTTTGTTACTTACAAGGAAGGAATTACTATATAATCTTGTTTGAAGTTTACTTACAAAATAAAAGAAAGACTATTTAAAGGTAATGTGAAAAAAAAATTGTAAACTTGTGTTAAAAGGTAAATGATAAAAAAAATTATAAAATAATACATGAGGCAATGTAGGTTCTTCTCAGCTGTGGCAACCCCTAGCGGGAGCAGCCAAAAGAAGAAGAAGAAAGTGGATTAAAGTGCTACTGTAAATAGTTTTATTGATGGATTTGTATGGAATAATAAGAATTATGTGACTACTATACAGAATGTATCACCTAATTGTTAGAAATCAGGCATTTTTAGAGTAATTGCTCCAGCAAGCAAGTGTACAGAGCTTATATAAAAGTTTAAAAAGATAAAAAGACTCGCCGAACCACTTAATTACAAAGACCAGCAAATGTACTAACATAGTGAAAAATGAATGTAAAATTCACATAAATGAAAAATATATTGAATTAACCTTAACCACCATTGCAGCCAGTACTGCTGCAGCATGGGCTGTGACCTATTAGGCAGGTTTTTTAATTTTATGATATGTTAACAAACGTAAATGCATACATTTATGAAAAATAATACCAAAAAATATAGCAGGCCAAAACAATCAATATAAAAACAAAACACTCACAGCCCACTCCCTTAGTGATGTGAAGTGTAAAACGGTTTACGTTATTCTAATAAAGTTAGTACAGTAATCCCTCCTCCATCGCGGGGGTTGCGTTCCAGAGCCACCCGCGAAATAAGAAAATCCGCGAAGTAGAAACCATATGTTTATATGGTTATTTTTATATTGTCATGCTTGGGTCACAGATTTGCGCAGAAACACAGGAGGTTGTAGAGAGACAGGAACGTTATTCAAACACTGCAAACAAACATTTGTCTCTTTTTCAAAAGTTTAAACTGTGCTCCATGACAAGACAGAGATGACAGTTCTGTCTCACAATTAAAAGAATGCAAACATATCTTCCTCTTCAAAGGAGTGCGAGTCAGGAGCAGAGACTGTCATAAAGACAGATAAAGAAAACAAATCAATAGGGCTGTTTGGCTTTTAAGTATGCGAAGCACGCGGCACAAAGCTGTTGAAGGCGGCAGCTCACACCCCCTCTGTCAGGAGCAGAGAGAGAGAGATAGAGAGAGACAGAGAAAAACAAACTGAAAAATCAATACGTGCCCTTTGAGCTTTTAAGTATGTGAAGCACCATGCAGCATGTCGCTTCACGAAGCAGCTGCACACAAAAGGTAGCGATGTGAAGATAATCTTTCAGCATTTTTAGACGAGCGTCCGTATAGTCTAGGTGTGCGAACAGCCCCCCTGCTCAATCCCCCTACGTCAGGATCAGAGAAAGCGCAAGAGAGAGAAAGAGAAAAGTAAGTTGGGTAGCTTCTCAGCCATCTGCCAATAGCGTCCCTTGTATGAAATCAACTGGGCAAACCAACTGAGGAAGCATGTACCAGAAATTAAAAGACCCATTGTCCTCAGAAATCCGCGAACCAGCAAAAAATCCACAATATATATTTAAATATGCTTACATATAAAAGCCGCGAAAGGCGAAGCGCGATATAGCGAGGGATCACTGTATGCTGAAACTTTTTGAGAATTAATTCAGAGAACATTTCACATCCTTCTTAAAAGAAAGTAATGGTATGTCTACAAGATGTGTTGAAGCAAAGTTATTATCTGGATTTCTTACATACTTTGTACACTTATTTTACAGAGAGCGGACATGAGGTCATGAGTACAAGTAAAGCAGTACCTTGCTAGAGATTTAAAGACTGTGACCATAGATGATATGAAACCATCAGTTCATTTTCTATCCTACTTATCCAATGCATAGTCACTCGTGGCTTGTGGCTGTCCTAGAAGTATTGAGCACACACAGACAGAACCAACCTCAGGCAGTGGTGCCAACCAACTCCAGAGTTCTTAAAGCACAAACCACACTCATCCATAGGGCTATTTAAAGTTGCCCATCAAGAATGTCTTTGGTATGAGTGAAAGAAACCCATATAGATGCAGTGAGAATGTGCAGACCTCTTAAAGAAATTGCCTAAACCAGGAATCAAACTCGGGATTCTCAAGCTGTGAGAGCGCAACACTAAACAATAACCACCACATGGCCTTTGTTCTGAATTTTATTTGTCAACATTGCTAAATTCATAAGCTCCACCTTTCAAGCAGCTGGTGAATTTAGTATTCTCTCTTTTAAAGCTGACTTCTAGCATCATAAGCCAAGCTTTGCATACCGTGACTGTGAAGCATCAAAAGACACACAAACAAAGCAAACCATAAAAAAGGAGCTATAGAAAAACTCTGTGACACAGTTGCATCAGAACCACAAAAGAATACAGTAACATTTTATAAAGTAAAACACCAGGGTCAGATATATATATATATATATATATATATATATATATATAGTATACCTTCCATAGACTCAGAAACTTATCCTAAACAGGGTATTAATATTAAATCTTTAGGTATTGTTTCAGTTTTAGTGGTGAATGTTTGCAATGTACTGTTTTCAAGAATATAGATACTTTCCGCATTGTATACTATAATTATCTGTTCACTCAAGCATATTTACCAGTTGTAATTAATAGGGGTACATTAACCACATTTAGACCCTGCAAGCTAGGAAGTTGCATCAGAAACAGCCGCGCTGTACTGGAGATTTCACTGAAAATGAATGTTACATTTCTTTTATAAGGGTGGGAACAAAAGAGAGAGAGAGAGCTGGAGAATGGAGTCTTGCCCTAAGGCTAAAGGCTAGAGTAATATTTCAGTAAAATATAGCTGTAAATGAGACTTTGTTTTTTTTTTTTTTTTATTTGTTCCTAGGGGAAATAGCCAAGTTTTTATCCCTTGTTAAAAAACTGGGATATGATGAAAGGCCAAACTACCATATGCTACAAAAAATACTCCTCGATGGTCTAAAAGAAATTCAAAAAGACTTCAATGATTTTTTGGATTTTTCTCCAGTTTCTGAAGTTGAAGCACATGGCTACTGCTTATACAACGTAAGGGATTTATTTATTTATTTATTGCTTTTTTTGCTTGTCATTTTCTTTTTGCCTTCTTAAAAATGTTTAAGTTTTAGTTTAATCTTTTGCATATTATTCATTGTTTTTGCATGCTTGTGCATTACCAAAAAAGATTCATCCATTTATAAGATGAAGAGATAACAATGTCTGTGACCCCAAATGTAACCCTTAAGCATATGGTGTTCCATTTTACATTGCAAATTATAAAGCTGGTTGGAAATAGAAGATTGCTGGTAGGAGGCAGAGAAAGACCCCTTGCAGTGCAAAGAAATCAGAAGCATTAGTAAACAAATCATCTAAGGAAAATGACAATTAAAATTCCCACATTCATAAGTGGGGGAAAAGGCACTGCATTCTTTTTCTCCTGCAATTCATTCAGGCATCACATCCTGACAAGCAGATGCATAGTGTCAATCGTTTTTGACCTGCAGTTGGGTTTCTTTGCAAGTTGAGTGGCCTTGAGTGGGCAGCTTTTATTCATTTGAATTATTTAGTAATGATAGCTAGCCATCATATTTAATTTGAACCACTGAACTGTGTGAAAGCCTCAGTAGGCCAATTATTGGACTGATATGATGATTTCTTTTTCAGTTTTGTATAGTGGAAAAGCTTCCAGCTCATATTGTGCTCTTGACATGTTTAACTAATATAAAAAAGAGTTTTAAGTATACTATTTATTGGTAACAGGCTTGAATGAAAAAAAAATCTTTTGAAAAAACTCTTAAGCATCTAATTTACATACGCTAATTTGTGCATAAGCCGTGCCAAGAACAACTAAAAATTCAAGGTGCAAACTGAAGTAATGGTAGACGTGCAAATTAATAGATTCAAGTATTCCTGCACAGATGGTTATGATTTGCTAGGTTTTGTAGCTGATACCACTGAAGACATAAAACATCCTTAAAGTCATAAATTAGCTTTTTGGGAGCAAAACCTTGGCACAACAGCAACACAGTGTTCAATTAGTAAGAAAAGGATGCATTTGAATGTCTGTGATATTAACATATGCAGGCCTGTAGATAAGCATTCAGAAATAGGAGAGAATATCCATTTAACAGGTTTTTCCATGCTTAATGACTTTTCTGGAAGAATTGTAATTGTACATAATTTCTTGATTGTCATCTTACATTCAGTTTAAATGTATACACCTTTCCAAAACATCATTAAACGTACCCTTCATATAGTTTTCATGTTTCATATTCCTTAATGCTACATTTAAAACATTACTTCTGTGTTTCGTTATATATTACAGCCATGCATATTACAAGTGTTGGAATATTCAAACAATAATTAACAAACAAAAACAAAAAAAAAAAAATCTTAACTGCGCCTGTTCAATTAATTCCTAGTAAGAGTCTTTTGCAAGAATAACTGTAAATCTTGTCCAATAATTTTCTGGCAGCTCTGTACTGTACATTATGGTGCTATCGTTTTTGCTCTTTGACAGAACAGCTCAGATTCTTTCACGCTGGTCTGATTTGCAGACAGAATTAGGTCTGGACTTTAACTATTGCACTTGAGGACATTTACATTCTTTTTAAAGGGCTTTTGTTGTATGCCTTTCATTAATGTCTTACTGAATGGTGAATCTTCTTCTCCCCTCTCCCAGGTCTTTGCTGAACTAAAACAGCTTTATTTCCTGTACATGCCTGCATTTTCTTTGCCCCATACACCTATATCTTGTTCATATATAGTACCACCACTGCACTCTGTTGTATGAATTGTTTTAGCACAGGGATGTGCTGTATTTGTTTTACACTATGCATTTTACTTTTCTGTGATAGCACTTTTGTCTCATCATACTGCAAACCTTTCCCCACAAGCATGCCATGTCATCAGTGTTTCTTTGCATACATTGTGTATCATATGGCTTTACCTAACCAATGGATTTTCTGTTGTCCCCTTTTCCCACATCTATGGAATAAACTTGACATTTCTTCAGAGGTGCATGTTGCTCCTTTAATGCAATTTAGCCTATTTCAGAATTAATGATTTTTCATTTTTTGTTTCCATTAAATTGATGTGGAATGCAGCCTTCACTGTAAGCAGGGTCAAACCTAAACATTGCACCAAATTCATTGCCATCAGCTACACCATTTTGGCGTGATAATACAATTTAGGTTTTGCGCCCAGCCCCAGTTTCATCTCTTTTTCTCAATGGATCTTTTGAAAGCCTTTAAATTCTAGATTATAAGTTGTTTCAACAGTAATGTACTGTAGAACTTGAATCATTCCCCAATGAATTTTGTGACATGTAAAGCTGTATTTTAAGTTGGAGCAATGGCAACGTAAATGCAAAATTTCATGAAAATCGGTTCAGCCAAATTTGCCTGATTGGCGATCTGAGAGTTAATATGAAGACTATAGAGATCAAAATGGATAAATACCATCAAATAAAGACAAAACAATTCAATAGACATACATAGGGTATTACAATTTTACTTGTATAGATAGATAGATACTTTATTAATCCCCATGGGGAAATTCACAAGATAAAGTCCTACACTGCTGGACAGGCTGCCACTCACGGCGGCACCTAACTAACTTAACACGTACATACGTGTCGCGTACTCTTTGCATTATTTGATACTTAATATAGTACAATATTTCAATTATTATTCTATTACATTAAAGTGTTAAGTATGTTATATACATTTTCTTAATACTAATGCTGGTATACATATTTTTATTTATTACATAGCAGTACATGAGAGATGATGATTTATATCTATACTAATAAAAGGCAAAGCCCTCACTGACTCACTCACTCACTCACTCACTCACTCACTCACTGACTGACTCACTCATCACTAATTCTCCAACTTCCCGTGTAGGTGGAAGGCTGAAATTTGGCAGGCTCATTCCTTACAGCTTACTTACAAAAGTTAGGCAGGTTTCATTTCGAAATTCAAAGCGTAATGGTCATAACTGGAACATATTTTTTGTCCATACACTGTAATGGAGGAGGCGGAGTCACGTATCGCGTCATCACGCCTCCTACGTAATCACGTGAACTAAAAACAAGGAAGAGATTTACAGCACGAGTCACACGCGGGAACGAAGGTAAATGACGTTAATTTTTGACTGTCTTTTAATACTGTGTAAGCATACATATTAACACGTGCAATTAAACGTGTGCATTTACGGGGTGATTTCTCAGGCTTAAAAGCTCGCCTTTTATGAAACGCGGGAACAAAGGTAAATCACGTTCTTCACTGTCTTTTAATACTGTGTAACCATACATATTAACACGTGCAATTAAACGTGTGCATTTACGGGGTGATTTTTCAGGCTTAAAAGCTCGCCTTTTACTAAAAAGGTAAATGCAAAACTATTTTCAATCATTCTATGATCTGCTTCTCACAACTGAAGGCACCGTGGCTGATGTTACGTCACTTGCTGTCCGACCATAAGCTTTACCTGGTAGGTAGCCGGACACTCACTTCACTCCCTTTCGGGAATCGAACCTCTGAGGTTTTCTTTTGTTCTTAATTAAAATTTAAAACCAATACTTCACCGCTGCTAAGCCCCTCTAGCGCTGACGTCTGAGGTTCGATTACCGTAAGCAAGTGCAGTGAGTAGTGTGTTGTTTTATAAATTACCTTTAACCTTAATTTCATATTATTACCAGGTATTATGGCTAAGGAGCTTAAAATGAGTAAAAAAGGATACATTTGAAGTAAATTGCTCTCTTTTTCTTTGATATGCCGCCTGAGATCGGCGAGTTCTCACCGCCCCTCTTCGCTGTCGACTGGAGCAGATGCTGCATTGCGAGATCCTGGTTGATCCATTCCTTCGCCTCTTTCAGCTCAGTCTGTGGCAGGCAGTATTGTGAACTTGAGATTGGCTTTGAATTTGATGAAACTTTAGCTACCTTTTGTTTCCCTCTCTGACCCCTTGGTCTACTGCTCATATTTTTAAATATACTTGTAATAAAGTCTTCTCTGGTTCATTAAATATAGGCTCTCTCTGATTTTTAATAAAGAAGCCGAATAGCACAGCTGCAAGCTGAGCACCGTCTCCCCATCTTCTGTCTATCTCTCACAATGGACAAGATCAACTCCTAATATCAATTTTTAAAAAATGTATAGTAAATGTAAAACTCATATTACACATGTACATATGAGCACTGTCAGTCTATATGACCACTCATGAGCAGGTGGGTGCCTGTAGTCCTACTTCAGCCATCAGGGCTGTGAAATCTTTGTGCGATTTTGCTCTTCTCTGGATTGGGGATGATGCTCTAAATGGATACTATGTCACTGTCTGAGATCAGTCACATATTATGAACACCACCTTCCCCCTTAAAAATGAATATGTAATCACTGCAACAGTAATCTTTGTGAAAAACTTTGAGGATTAAACTTTGAAAGCTTAACTCTTTGTAGTACAAAAATCTAAAACCTATGAAACTGATACAGTAAGAAATGAAATCCAAAACATCTTTTGATGATTCTGTACATATAGCAATTTGTGAAGGGCTGCTCCAGCATGTGTTTCAAAAGCAAAAAATAGGTGAAGGTTAAGTGCACTGTAAATGAAAATAAGACGAAACCAGTCACATCTAATTTTATTCTCTTTTTTTAAGCTAAACTTGAAAACAGTACATGTACACAGTTTTATCCTGCATTTAAAAGTTAGAAATGAAAACCTGCACAGTGCATTAGTTGTGTGATGAGTAAAAGAGAACTCCATTACCACAGTCTTTGATTTTATCCCTCCACCCATTTTTCTGTAATTCAGGGTTGTGGGGAGTCAGAGCCCGTCTCAAAAGCATCTGGAGCCAGTCCTCACTCATGCACATACCTACATTCACCCATTCAGGGCCAGTTCACGGTCTCCACATAACATACTGTACATGTTTTTGGGATGCAGGAGAAAAGACAATGTCCCACACTGAAATGGAAAGAATACGTGACATTGTCACAGACCGCGCTTGTCTTTGATTTTATATCAACTCAAATAAAAGACAAGTTTGCACCATTCAGTGAACCTGTGATATAGAAGCATATAGCATATTGTTTAACACTAGAATTACCAGAGTCTACGAAAAAACTCGTAGATCTGCCCCACCTTAAAACCGTTCTCACCTTTCCTTTGTCTTCTAAATGTGCCAATTAACACGAGCAGCAAGCAGCCGACTATTCCATCCCCCACCGCCGCAGAACGTTCACTAAGTTTTCCCAGCTCATGCCTTGTTTGATTATCTGGGAGAAGTGCTGGAGTTTTAGAGTGGAAATAATAGATCGCTATTTGGAACACACGCATTTCATGTGTGTTCCGTTTCTACAGTAATCTGTGTAAACACATTTTTTAAAACAGAAACGTTTTTCATATTTTAGTAGTAAATGACAAAATGTAGGCATAAACTATATAATGTATGAAGCCTGAAGTCCAAGGATCAAGTAAACACTTTCACAAAAGGTTCAAAGGTGATACTACACCTTCCGTGACGTAGCGGTAAGATTTACTGACTTGTAATCGAGAGTCCCCGTTTCGATCCCCACTCACTCCTATATTTGCCGTTTTTCAGTAGTGAGCTGCTCCTTTTGTTAATATTATACAGTACACACATACATTTGGTTTGCGTCTGTAACACACGGTGTGCATTTATAGGACTTGTAAAAGTTACCGTTTTTTTTTTTACTTCTCTCTAAATCACGATCACGATACATACTACTGCCCTTTCTCTTTGCTACTGCTTATTCAATGCTGCAGTATCAACGCACATGTTGATCTTTTTTTTCTTTCAGTAATAGCGCCAACATAAATCCACACCCAATCTGACGCTGTTCGTTTTCAAATAATATTGCATTAGTGCGATGATGTTTTCACATATATTGTCTTTCTTTCAGGTGTGTAATAGGAACCACAGCATTGAGAGAAGCGTGTACATTGTAACAGGTACACACATTGTAAATGTAGGAAAGACGATCCTTTCGTGTGTGTGAACAGTTAACATTTGAATCTGATGATTGCATGTAGCACTGAACTTACTGCTCTGTACTATTCTATCCTCTGCATGTCCTTGAGTACAAAAGAAACAGCATACAGCAACATGTGGGGACTGGCAAGATCGGGGAAAAAAAACATGCAGTCACTGATTACAAACCGCAAGATGTTATGCGAATGAATATGAATAATATGAATAATGTTGCATCTGTGCCACAAAGTTTTCCGAAATGTACTATACAGGTCATAAAATGAATAATTCCAAATATCATATATACCTACGTCTGTGTTTTTTTATTTTTTTGACATCATACACCATAAGGTGCACACTAATTCAGCATGAGCAGGAACACTCAATAAAACTGAATAAAAAAAATTAAAAAAATCAAGTGACTGTGAGATACGAAGAAGGCAGATTCGCCAGCGTTTGTGTGTCAGCTTTTATATCCTCCAGATGAGAGAATGTCCAGTTCCATTGTCTCAAAACACCACTCACATCTCCAGTTATTCCATTTCAAATAAAAAATAACAGCGTTAGATCCCTGGGGTTGGGGGGTGGTAGTATGTATCGTGATCGTGATTTAGAGAGAATAAAAGTTAAAAAAAAAAAAAAAACTGGTAACTTTTACAAGTCCTATAAATGCACACCGTGTGTTACAGACGCAAACCAAATGTATGTGTGTACTGTATAATATTAACAAAAGGAGCAGCTCACTACTGAAAACGGCAAAAATAGGAGTGAGTAGGGATCGAAACGGGGACTCTCGTTTACAAGTCAGCAAATCTTACCGCTCCGCCACAGAAGGTGTGGTATCTTCCTTGAACCCTTTGTGAAAGTGTTTACTTGATCATTGGACTTCAGGCTTCATACATTATATAGTTTATGCCTACATTTTGTCATTTACTACTAAAATATGAAAAACGTTTCTGTTTTAAAAATATGTTTACACAGATTACTGTAGAAACAGAACACACATGAACTACGTGTGTTCCAAATAGCGATCTATTATTTCCACTCTAAGACTCCAGCAGTTCAGTCACTCCCAGATAATCAAACAAGGCATGAGCTGGGAAAAGTTAGTGAACGTTCTGCGGCGGTGGGGGGGTGGAATAGCCGGCTGCTTGCTGCTCGTGTTAATCGGCACATTTAGAAGACAAAAGAGAGCTGAGAACGGTTTTAAGGTGGGCCGGATCTACAAGTTTTTTCGTAGACTCTGGTAATTCTAGTGCTAAAGCAGCTCTGAAAGCTTTAGAGGACTAAAGGTAATATACAGATAACATTTCACTCCCACTGTGAACCATTGACCTAAATATATATTTTTGTACTTTTTTCTGCACACATTTTCTTCTGATGAGTGTTCTTTTAAAAGCTCAATTTAGATTTCATTGTTGAGTTTATGTTGATTTAAACAGCGTGAGTATAAGCCATGTTTTGAAGGGAACCTATCATATACACTGTGTAGCTCATGTTGTCTAACTACTTGAGCCCTGAGGCTTACGTGATGTAACACCCAGAGTGCACTAACAGATTCACAAGTTCAGCCCTTTTTTCTAAGGATAGAAATTAAAATACATTTTCACAGTCTCAATGTAGCTCATTAAAATCATAACAAAAATAAGGAATTACAGCATACTTGTCAACATGTTGGATGGGACCTGTAATGGACTGGCACCCTGTCAAGCATTGCCTTCCACCTCGTGTCCAGTGCTGCTGGGATAGTCTCTAGCCACCTGTGATCCTCTTGAATTATACTGTTTCGAGATTGATGACCGTAGTGAGTAACACAAAGTACAAAAACAGACAGAAAAGAGTAAATACTGTCGGTTCTCTGGACTTAACTTGCAGGTCTTGCACATTGTCTGTCTGGTGGCAAGGCCTGCCTAAAATCACACCACATTACGACACCAGTTGCTCCCCTTACCTCCCATTTCTCTTTCCAGGCCCTGACCTCTCTTCTCCAAATTCTATACTTTCCTGAGGGATAACACAATAGTCTTGTAGTGTCCAGAACAAAACCAACAAAATCACACAAGGAATGCCTCAATGGCATTTAACAGGCCATATATTTTTTTTTTTGAAAGTTGCCCCACCCTCAACTCCCTAAGAAGACCAACTTGCTGACTTGATCCACACTTACGCTTCTTAGCATTTCCCTTGAACGCCTGTTGACTGAGGTTATTGTACTCTGCTCGCCATTTTCGGACCATTCGGATATCCAACTTCTTCTCTTTGCAGAAAGCAGTAGGATTTTTGCCCTGGGACTCCTCCACAATTCCTTTCTTGTACTCGACAAATGAGCTCTTTCTTTTTGCAATCATCATGTCGGGGGGTCAAAATGCCAGTATTATTTCCTGTTCGTCTCTGTACGTACGGTAGCGGTAGGCGCCTATGCGGGATCAAGAGTAGGGCTTATATTACGAGCATCCTGAAAAATCATGCTAGGTCTTATTTTCAGGGAAACACGGTAGGTATCAATAGGTACCCTTTGAACTCCTGTTTCACTGATCTCTACTATCTGGAGAAACATTGCATGCTTCCATTCAGGTGGCTGCCGTGTTTCCTGCACATGCTGATTTCCTGCCTGTTCTCTTCCACGGTGGTCTGTGCTTGTGAAGGGCCAGCAGCCATCTAGTTGCCTCTGCATTAACGCCCTTGCAGATGCAGAACTTCTCTTGAGGCTCTTTATTTTCACTAGAGGCTGTCTGAAGAATTAACGCCTGCTGTGTGCCAACATTTTGGTGCTTTAGCCCTGGCAACCTCTTTTAAGCCAGGCACTCCTTCACAGTATACACTAACCTTTTAAATCTTGTTCTTAGCAATGTGAAGACTGGTAAAATAAACAAACTGAATTTTAAACTGCCTTAATGCCAAGATTAGTTGGCTTTACAGTGGAAGAGAACAAAAACATTACTTACCTAAGAAATCAAGAATACATTTTAAGTAACAACAGCAAATGTTTTGCAATTACGAATACTTTTGTTTTAAGCATGACTCAAGTAATTAGGTATTATTGTTTTGTATTCAGCCGCAGCAAAACTTTACCCCTTTTACCAAAGTGAAGGCCTAAAAAACATAAAAATAACCCACTGTAAAATAAATGTTTCTGTCCATTTTCTGACCTTGTTTAATTATATGCACAGCTGCTGGACGCATTGCAGCAAAGATCAATCCTGGAAACAATGGCAGCCTCTCACAGGACACATTCAGATTTGAGCATTTAACTTAACAAAACAATGTTTTAGAGTCCAGGGGTGGGCAAAGTCAGCCCTGGAGGGCCGCAGGAGCTGCAGGTTTTTGTTCCAACCCAGTTGCTTAATTATTACTTATTAATTTAAAGTTATTGTCTGTTTTTCACCTGCATTATTATCTTTCTTTAATTTAATATTATTTATTGTATCAGTATGCTGCTGCTGGAGAATGTGAATTTCCCATTGGGATTAATAAAGTATCTATCTATCTATCTATCTATCTATCTATCTATCTATCTATCTATCTATCTATCTATCTAAACCAAATAGTGCATGATAAATACACACAGGTGTAAATGGAAACAAGCTAAATGGAGACATGCTGGTCTCTTTTGTCTTTTGAATCTTACAGCTAATTAGGAGCAATTAAAAACCGAGAATACAGCTGTTTAAGCCTAAAATAAGCAATATGGGTTCAAAATCCTAACGAGTGACACAATACAAATGAAGCAGAAGTGTTACTTGAGCAATAAGGGCTTCTTATTAAGCAATTGGGTTGGAACAAAAACCTGTAGCCCCTGCGGCCCTCCAGGATTGACTTTGCCCACCCCCGTTTTAGACTTTCCCAACTGGTAGTAAATTTATTTATTTTTTTACTTTATCTTAATTTTTGCTTATAAATTTCCCTGCACACCGATACATTTGTCCAGTCTTTTTTTATACTCTAATATTCTTAAAGTGAGACCCTGAATTTTTTGCTCCTGCTTTCTGTTTTAAACAAAAAAATGATTTGTCTACTTCAAAAAATGTCCTGGCCTCATGTACAACAGAAATCAACCATTGCATTAATGGTTGCCATATTTCTAAAATGTATAAGCTAATCAGTTCTTCATAAAACATCTGCTAACATTTCAATATTCTTGCCATTAAGGGCTAAACTTTGATAAGAAACCAAGCAAAATATAGTTTTAACTGTTTAAATTGATTCAAGCAGATATGTATATTGTTATTAGGTATATAGCTAATGACAGAAGCCACACAGCTGAGGCACTTTCACAGAAATTCAGAATTTCAGCTTTTAGCATGGTGTATTTAGATTTGGTAAAACTCCAATTAGTAATGCAGATACGATTCTTCTAGATTAAAACACAGATTGTATGCCTCCCATAGACTAGGCAATAGAAACATATCATTGTGCTAAGACATTTTATGGAAAGTAGTAGGAAGTAATCTTTGTTTTGCAAACCTATATATTTTATAGTGCTTTGATACAATTTTAGAATTGATCCAATCTCTCCTGATATAATATCTAGGTTTACAGGTTGCTTCTCTGTCTAAGAGTCCATCTGCTCATTCATCAGTTGGTGTGAACCTGCATTTTCCATTTCTATTCAGTATCAAGACTAAGGCAGGAACTAACCCTGGATGGGATTCACAGAACACAAACACACACATATGAGATACCATCCCAATCTAAAGACACCCAGTTAACCTAAATCCATGTTTTTACCATGCAAGGTACAAATGGAGTATCCTGGCCGGTAGTTGTAAATGAGATTATGAGGTAGCAGTGCTTATGTCCTTATTGTTTCTAATGTTTTTTGATCCTGTTTCATTCCTTTTATTGGTGTGGACTCATTTAGCCTATTCTCAGAAATAGATATTTTGTTTTAATGCAATAAATGTCATTTTTAAAGCACCATGTAGTGACGTGACCGTCATTGTTTTCCCACAAATTAACACCTGAAAAATTGTAGTCTGCTGCTTCTTCTTTTTTTCCTTTACTGAAATTATAAAGGCCTAAATATAAGATGATGGAAACAACTATGAAGGCTAAAATGCATTGGGCCACCCTTTTGTCTTCAGACCAGCTCTAGTCCTTGTTGAAATGCTGTCAAACAAGTCCCGAACTGTATGCAGTCAGATATTGTACTATTTCTTATGATGAAAAGACTCCAGTTCTTTGGGGGAAGAAAAAGATGGAAATCTACATTGAACTCTGCACTCTAGATCTTCCCATGAAGTTTCAATAATATTTAGATCTAATGAATGAGGAGGCTATGAAAAGCACTTCAGTTCCTGCTGGTGTTTATGAAACCACTCAAATTAGTTTTGAGATTTGTATTTAGAGCTTACTCTCCTGGAATGGAGGAAAATCCTGAGGTAGTATACGGTACACAGTCTTCTGTAAAATGTCCGCACATTCCTTGTCTATTTATAGGACAGTTCAGAGTAGCCACTGGACTCCCACAACACGGATCCTCATACCAATGCCAATCCCCCAGTATAAGTCACTGTGGATTTGGACGCATGCAGCTTACAAATGGCAGCCCTGCCATAAATGCTAGCTTTATAAAATTGATGACATACTATTGTTGTTGAGACTAGGCCATATAGGTGCTGATTCAATTAAGTGGCCATTTTTGAGGTTGGTGTATCGAGTTATTTACCAACTATCCCTGTTGGTGTAGCTTTAACTTGTGACCCCATGTTGTTTGTTGCCAACATAGTTTAGTAATGTTTAGCATTTGCTGTTATTATTTTTGAGACTTTTTCCTTTGTATATTAACTAATTTTGTAGTTTTACCGTTTATCCAAGTCCTAATTGCCGGACCTCTTCTAGAGCCGATTCATACTGCTAATTGGCAAGCAGCATAAGACTCGCCTTTTCAGCCTCATTTGTAATTGTGTGCCAGCTACTTCAAAGGCAAATTGCATTTTCATTTGGGGTTTCCCTTGTTTTGTCCACACTTGTACTTGCATTCTAAAATCCATACCTATTAGAAGTTTCATGTTCATCCTCTATAATTTGCTTACCGGTTACTTTGTCAGCAATATACATTAAAACCCAGCTACCTTTTTAGACTGTTTATTGTTTGTATATTAACGCTTTGTTTATATGTGCTTTGTGTATTCCAGAAAAAAAAAAAATCAAATCCCAATTTTTTCTGTTATAAGTTTCATGTTCATTCTGCATAGTGCACTTAACCAGTTAAATTTTCATTAATACATATTAAACCAGTTTTCTTTTTTTAGAGTATTCAGTATTGCCTTGGTATATATGCTTTCTGCATTCCAAAAAATCAAATCTCATGTGCTGTTGTACTAAAATGAAAATTTCCTTTCTAACACCAGTTGTTGTTATATGTGGGGTTTTAAAGACATGTTACATGACGGTGGCCTAAATCACTAAGTGCATGCTGTGACGACGCGGGTTCTCTTCACGCTCCCATCGTCCTTATGGGAGCCCTGAACCCAACACCGTCAGTAATGTCACCGAGATGAGCTGACAAATGGGGACAAATCATACATGAAGCCAGGGGATATATTCAAAAAGTGATAAAGTGCTTTTATTTAAAACAATAATCAAAACAAACAGTGCAGTAGAAGTTAAAAAGCAGTCTCTCTCGTTCTTCTCTGACCCACCTCCGTCACTCTCTCCCCGGCTCACCCATTGCTCGCAGCCAGCGGAGACCAACAGCCACGAGCTCCTTCAGCTAACCTCCGTCTTGGTCTCCATTCGGACGTCACTGCCAGACCGTCGAGGTCAGCTCTCCTCCCGTGATCTTTCGTGCACCCGTAATTGCTCTTCAGATCCAACGGGAGGACACCTCTCTGCTCACCCCACTCTCTAATTTGGCATCGGCCAAACATTCCTAAGCGGGGCCCCAGCTCGTGGTGTCTCCTCATCCAAGGTGGCCAGATCGTCCTGCTAAGCTGCCATTCATTTACTTCCACCTTGATTTACTTCACCTCCATCGATCGATCAATACATCCCCCTTTTCTCTGGTGACAATCCGTATATACACACACCTACCTCCATGGGCGCAGCGCCTTAATCACACACCGCAGGAAGCCAATGAGGCAATTTAGAACGACCGTACCCACACGTGCAGGTGCGACTCGCTCCAATTACCTCACTAACTCCCGTCGGTCGTGCGATCGCACCCATGGAGAACGGCACGGCTATACGGATTTAAAAACCCGTCCTTTTTTTCAGAAGCCGCGGACCCGCTATACCACACATGCACTGAATGGCCTTTCTTTTGTCTACCTGTCTATTGCACTTGCTTTTTCATTTGGAGGGGTGGGACGGACTACAGAGGGCCAGAGCCCACCTCTAGATAGATAGATAAATACATCAGTCTTTATGTTACATGACATAGCATATAAGCACTAGGTCTTTTTTACAAAGTGCAAAAAACAGGATTAAAAAAGTCTGAGTAAGCTGTCCTAATTAAGAGCATTCATAAGAAATGTAATGATTTACTTCATGAAGTAGAAGAACAAAATTTTTGAAATATTAAAATGTATGCCCCAATTTAAATGGTTATCTAAATACTTTTGATTGTAATAGAAATTTGTCATTTTTCACCATTTTTAGTGATCCATGTAGGGCTAAATTACTACAAATCAAAAATAACAAAACTCAGATTTACTGATTTTGAAATAGTCTAAACACCACCACACAGATGTATGTTTGAAATCTGTCATTTTTAACATCCTTGGAGTGTCTCTTAGTGGGCGAGGACCACAGGTAAAGCATCAATTATTAAAAATACTTTTGTATTCACAACCTCAAAATGGCATACAACGACACTCCACATGTTAGTTATATTACCGATTTTCCATTATTTTTGAAGTTTTGTAGAAAGGAGTAACTTTGTCCCCATGTATCCTATTAGGGGTGTGGCAGGCACAATTTCAAATCCTACTGATAATGTTTGCTCAAGACACCTGTTGGTTTACTCTTTTATCATAGTGGTATAATATCCTGTACATATTATGGTCCCAAATGTCGTGCATTTCTAGGCATCAAGGTGAATCCGAACGCTTTGCCATATGTGGGGGTTTTCTTGTACATGTGAGTCAGGAGGCACCAAACAAAAACAAAAAACTAAAGTTATTTTAAAGCATTCATAACCCATTCTTATGAACGCAAAAGTCCAAATGTAAATAAAAAGTACTCGGAAACATAACCAAGCATGACTTCAATATACAAAAGAACTTTCTTTGAACTTCTTAGTCATTTTAATTTGAATGACTACACGGCTTTTCCATTGGTTTTTAGCCATCGCCTTCATCCTTATAACACAGCGTGTTCACAGGAAGCAAAATGGTGCCGTGGTAAAGTGCTCCTGTCTCACCAATCCAATGCCTTGCTGTGATTCCTGCACCTAGCTGTCTGTGTGTAGTAGTGCTGGGCTGTATGACCAAAATTCTATATCTAGATCTTAATCGGGTTTCACGGCATTAAACGGTATTTTTTTCCATGCATGAGTGGATGTTAACCACATTTTCCACTGCAATTACTGCAGTAGACTGGCTAAGAATAACCTATCAGACTGTTAAGAGAATTGTACATTGTACAAAAAGACATTTTAATGTGCACACAAGTATTAATACAGGTTTGCATGGCCCCATAAAGTGATAGTTTTCAAGGGGGTGGCACTAATGAAGAGAAGGAATCACATTGCATGACAGTTGCAGTCAAAATATAGAACCTTTTTATTGAACAAATTTTGCAAACAACTTAAACTATAATTTTTCAACCATCCAAAGAGGCATTTAGACTTAGTAAAATATCCAGAGGTGCTTGTCAAAAGTTGTATTGCATTGAACATGTCTTTGAAAAGGAATAAATAGTAAATATTTTTTGTAAACCAACTACACATTCTGCTAATGTTAACAATCTCTGCCCACTGACACGTTAGCTATATGGATTGTAATGGTGTTGGTTTTCTCGATCCACCACTTGCTTTTTTTTGTCTTAGGCAGTACCTCTAGTAAACGCGTCTACAAGTGACGTCTGACTTGAGTGTCCTCTAGCTTTTTCAGTTTTACCTGAGGACGTGGAGGGTTCCAATCTTGGTTCCACACATTCATGGTACTCCGAAGCATGTTTGCGGCTAAGGTGGTGCAGCAAATTGCTTATTTTGCCGTCTCCGGTGTCAACTTCAGCTCGACAGCATTTGCAGTAAATAGTTGTTTGGTCCACATCCGACCTTTTAAAACCAAAGTATCTCCAGACAACAGACACAGCTCCTTTTTTCGGCAAAAGTTCTTCCGTGTCATCATGTTCTACTTTATCATCTGCCACAGCTTCAGTTTCAGAATGTTCTCTGTCCATTTTTACCGCTCAATACCTCCACTAATGCATGTACTCCTTTGCATGCATGTTTAGCGGTGTAGCAGTGAAAAAGGTCCCCCCTTAAACAGTTTCCCACTGCGCCATGTTCCAAACATTGTTTAGGTTATTTAAACCAGTGTTGCGGTATAAGAAAAATCTATATCATAACAAAAATAAAAAACGGTTTTCGGTATGAACCGGCATACCTCCCAGCACTAGCGTGTAGTTTGGAAATTTCTCCCCATGTCCGGGTGTATTTTTGTTTTCTGTTTTTTTTGAGTATTATTTTTTTATTCCACATCCCCAAAGAAAGGCATGACTAGGTTTTAGTTAGTTCTAAATTGGGCCTGTGTGTGTCTGAGTGGGGTTGTGCATGTGTGTTGGCCCTGAAATTAACTGGTGGCTTCCTGCCGTGAGTTTGATGCTGTGAAGGTGGCAAATGATGCTTGCCTTGAAGGTTTGCTAGAACCCGCTTGTGCAAGATTTTGAGGTTTGCAACATCTCGTGGATAAAGACAGCTCAAGGTATGAAGTACAGGGAGGTTTATACTTACCATATATTATGTGGTTGTGCTTTTTTCCTCTTTAAGACAATATTTCTGCAGATATAAACCTTTCTTCTAGCATTTTAAATTACTGGACTGTATTGACTCGCCTACAGTTTTAATGTGCAGTACCAGTCAATGGTGCTCAAATTCCCCAGTTCTCACACACACAGATCTGCCCATCACATCTTTTTCTCTTTACATGCACACTACTTCTTCAGAACAAAATCCACAGAGTAATTGCATTCACATCAAAATAAGTCAGAATCCTTTTTCTTTTTTATCAATGCAAGAAAAGTTGTTTTCAACTCACAATTATGTTCACTTAACATGAAATTTTAATGTGAGCCCTGAGAAGCAAATGTTGTGTTCTGGAAGTAAACCACTACTTATGAGGGCAGAGGCGGCATAACGATTAGAAACAGTATGACTCAAAGGTCACAGCAGAATTAACCCTGAGATCTCAAAAGAACTAAAATCAAAATATTTTAAAATACACTGTTCAGGAGAATAAGTATATGTCCTTCTTATTCACAAAGGAAACCATGTACATTTATGTTACTGAAACTGAATATACAGAGTGTTTTGCTAAGGAGTGTTCCACTATGAAATATATTGCTTATACAATATTATCCCACATTCTTTTTAGATATTTATTTTATCCAGTAACACCAACACCCCTGAGCATACAGTAATTCAAACAGTTGGTTGCCGAAGGGGGATGTTGAAGAATGCTCTGGGGTGAAATATTTGGGTTGATAGCCATTTAGTAAGTCTGTGACAGAAAGCAGGACAGTTTGCAAATATTGCATAAAGCAAATCCCTAGGCCAGGCCTTTACAAAAATGTATTTACAAACCACATGGAAGAGGAATTATGTTTTTACTTGATAAAATGAAATGGTTACCAGATAATATAACATTAAATTATTACTTTGGTGATCCTTTTAACTTTATCATTTAATAATGAGCCAATAGTTCAAGCCTTTTAAGTGTTTGCTTTATAAATATATACAGCACAGAATACCAAATAGCAAGTCACTTTGACATGTTTGTTAAACAGAGCAGAGTAGACTCGTTTGTTTGTTTGTTCCATGCACAGCTACTAATAATAATAATAATAGATTTTATTTATTTGTAGGCGCCTTTCTAAACACTCAAGGACACTGAACAATAGATAAAATACACATTATAAACAAAACTAAAATACAAAATTTTAAATCGGACAGAGCAATTGTAATCAAAGAGAAAAAGCAGTCTTAAACAAATGAGTTTTAATTTTAGATTTGAAAAGTGAAAATGATTCAATATTTCTAAGCTCAGATGGTAGTGAGTTCCAGAGCTGGTAAGATGGACAAAGGGGACAGTCAAGTGGATGGAGTAGGGCTGCAACTAATGATTATTTTGGTAGTCGACTAATCGTTCATTTTGCTTCCCCCCGATTAGTCACGATTATTTCATTCCTGACTATTTTGATGCCTGCGACCTGTGGTTGCACACACTGTTCTGGGCTCCAGTGCATGTCTTACCTCATCTGCTCACATCTGTCCACCTGTGAATGTCACCCTGATGTCTCTGCATTAACACAACTAAAATTAATAATAATCAAATTAAAATAACCAGTGAAACATATGAATTTGAAAATAATCAGATGTTTTATATTAGTGTGACCACCACAATAAAAAAGAAATACATTAAACAATACAAACTAAAGTGCATTTAACTTAACCAAAAATGGCCACTGGTGTGTCTTAAAGTCCAAAAGTTTAAATAAAACTTCAATTCAAATAAAATAAAACAATAATGTACAGTTTATAAAAGATTCAGTTCATATATTCCTGATTGCAGTGTAGGAATGTGAGCATTTCGATGTGCTCTGGTGTGAGGCTGGCTCTCTTCTTTGAGACAATGTTCCCAGCTGCTGAGAAGAGACACTCAGAAGGAGTAGAGGTAGCAGGAATACACAAGAATGATTTTGCAGACAGAAAAAGATGTTTTAATCATAACACTCTGAAGGAAAAGTGTTGTAGTTTATCACATCATGTACTATATTATGCCAAAATAAAAAATAACAGACTAAAATATGTAACAAGCTAATTACTGATATACTCCAAAACACAAGTTACCTAACGTCAATTAGAGATGGTTTACTATTAATATTAACTCAAATATTATACGAAAAAAGAAGAAAAAAAAACTGGGATGGCTCAGCTACTCCTATTCACTCGTTTACTATAGTTCCAAACATGTTAGCAAACATAACTGAAATTATAGTCGCTTAACCCTTAAACCGACGTTTACCACCGCAATTTGCCAGCACGCCGGAGCTGAGTATATTCGGAAAAGTGCATTCATTGAACGCCGCAACTGGCTAGAGTCGGCTTCCAGTGCAATTTGGGAGCACTTCGAAGCAGAGTATATGCGGCGTCATACATTCAGCGACATACATTCATTGAACTCCACAATGGGCTAAAGTTGTGTCTCAGTGCAATTTGCCAGCACGCACGGGGTGAGTATATTCGGCAACATACATTCATTGAATGCTGCACCCGGCTATAGTTGCTTCACAAAGCAATTTGCCAGCACGCCGGAGCTGATCAGTCAGTGTCGTATATTCGTTGAGCAGCCAGCTCATGACCACTGGCGTCTTGCAACATCACTGTCCCCGGGATTGAGCCGCTGCACTAGACTGGCCTGCAAGCATCAGCGCTTACCTCTGTGTGCCTGCGTGCAGCCAGTTCAAGCGCAGTTGGCTCGGTGATTTACTGAATATTACCAATGACTTCAGTTGCACTTTGAACATATAATAGATTATTGCAGTAGTTTTTTTTTTTTTTATAGTTTTTACAGTTCCTTTGCAGTGTGTAAAATGATCAATGTTGCAGTAATTGTGATGCTCTTTGCATGAAGAAAAATACGTGTTCCATTAAAATTTCACATTTTCTTTGTGAATTGTGATGTTTAATTAAAAAGTGCAGCTAAAAAGTATTTGGCGTCCAGGGGTGCATTAACCTCCAGGTATGTGTCAGTTTAAGGGTTAACTATCATTGTCAAAACCTTGATATACACATTATAGTACAAACATCAACATTAACACGTGACACTAACTTTACTCGCTAAAACTTACCTCTCAAGAGATGGCAGCATCACAGCTCCAGGATGCTTGCGTTTCAGATGCTCATGCATCGCATCGTGGTGGTGCTGCCGTAAAAAGAAAGCTCCGCTTTGCATAATCTGCATTCAACTTTTTTTTCTTTTTCGGTGAAGTGCTCCCACATTTTAGAAAGTCAGTCTCAATTTTTTTCCATCTCCTTCCCCCTCCTCTTTCCAACTCAATAAGTGAGGAGGGTGGAAAGGAAGCCGTAGGTTTGCTAGTGAGATAGAGCTGGGTGTCATCAGCATAACAGTGGAAGCTAATGTTATATTTACGAAAGATACAGTGCATCCGGAAAGTATTCACAGCGCATCACTTTTTCCACATTTTGTTATGATACAGCCTTATTCCAAAATGGATTAAATTCATTTTTTTCCTCAGAATTCTACACACAACACCCCATAATGACAAGGTGAAAAAAGTTTACTTGAGATTTTTGCAAATTTATTAAAAATAAAAAAATTGAGAAAGCACATGTACATAAGTATTCACAGCCTTTGCCATGAAGCTCAAAATTGAGCTCAGGTGCATCCTGTTTCCCCTGATCATCCTTGAGATGTTTCTGCAGCGTCATTGGAGTCCACCTGTGGTAAATTCAGTTGACTGGACATGATTTGGAATGACACACACCTGTCTATATAAGGTCCCACAGTTGACAGTTCATGTCAGAGCACAAATCAAGCATGAAGTCAAAGGAATTGTCTGTAGACCTCCGAGACAGGATTGTCTCGAGGCACAAATCTGGGGAAGGTTACAGAAACATTTCTGCTGCTTTGAAGGTCCCAATGAGCACAGTGGCCTCCATCATCCGTAAGTGGAAGAAGTTCGAAACCACCAGGACTCTTCCTAGAGCTGGCCAGCCATCTAAACTGAGCGATCGGGGCAGAAGGGCCTTATTCAGGGAGGTGACCAAGAACCCGATGTTCACTCTGTCAGAGCTCCAGAGGTCATCTGTGGAGAGAGGAGAATCTTCCAGAAGGACAACCATCTCTGCAGCAATCCATCAATCAGGCCTGTATGGTAGATACTATCTATCTATCTATCTATCTAGAGTGGCCAGACGGAAGCCACTCCTTAGTAAAAGGTACATGGCAGCCCACCTGGAGTTTGCCAAAAGGCACCTGAAGGACTCTCAGACCATGAGAAAGAAAATTCTCTGGTCTGATGAGACAAAGATTGAACTCTTTGGTGTGAATGCCAGGTGTCACGTTTGGAGGAAACCAGGCACCTCTCACCACCAGGCCAATTCCATCCCTACAGTGAAGCATGGTGGTGGCAGCATCATGCTGTGGGGATGTTTTTCAGCGGCAGGAACTGTGAGACTAGTCAGGATAAAGGGAAAGATGACTGCAGCAATGTACAGAGACATCATGGATGAAAACCTGCTCCAGAGTGCTGTTGACCTCAGACTGGGGCAACGGTTCATCTTTCAGCAGGACAACGACCCTAAGCACACAGCCAAGATATCAAAGGAGTGGCTTCAGGACAACTCTGTGAATGTCCTTGAGTGGCCCAGCCAGAGCCCACACTTGAATCCAATTGAACATCTCTGGAGAGATCTTAAAATGGCTGTGCACCAACATTTCCCATCCAACCTGATGGAGCTTGAGAGGTGCTGCAAAGAGGAATGGGCGAAACTGGCCAAGGATAGGTGTGCCAAGCTTGTGGCATCATATTCAAAAAGACTTGAGGCTGTAATTGTTGCCAAAGGTGCATCGACAAAGTATTGAGCAAAGGCTGTGAATACTTATGTACATGTGATTTCTCAGTTTTTTTATTGTTAATAAATTTGCAAAAACCTCAAGTAAACTTTTTTCACGTTGTCATTATGGGGTGTTGTGTGTAGAATTCTGAGGAAAAAAACAAATTTAATCCATTTTGGAATAAAGCTGTAACATAAGAAAATGTGGAAAAAGTGATGTGCTGTGAATACTTTCCGGATGCACTGTATTGCCGAGGGGAAGGAGGTAAGTAATGAAAAGGAGGGGCCCCAGGACACCTGAAGAGCGGTGGGTTGGGATGTGAAAGTTTTAAGCTGAACAAACTGAGTGCGGCCAGAGAGGTAGGATCTGAACCAGTCTAGTGGAGTGTGGGTAATGCCAATCGAAGATAATCTATTGAGAAGAGTAGTGTGACAAATAGTGTCAAAGGCTGCACTCAGATCAAGGAGGATGAGAATAGTAATTAAACCAGAATCAGCAGCCATAACGAGGTCATTAGTAATTTTTATAAGTGCTGTTTCTGTACTGTGGAGGGGACAAAAACGAGACTGGAACTGTTCATACAGAGTATTTTGAGATAAATGAGAATGAAGTTGAATAGCCACTATTTTTTTCAAGAATTTTGGAAATGAAGGGTAGATTAGAAATAGGACGAAAATTACTGAAATTAGTCGGATCGGCGCCAGGTTTTTTCAGTATTGGGGTTATTGCAGCAGTTTTAAAAGATGAAGGAACAGTTCCAGTAGTGAGAGAAGAGTGGATTATAGCAGAAATAAGAGGGACCAGAGAGGGGAGGCAGGCTTTGACCAGAACTGTAGGGAGGGGGTCCAGTTGACAGGTGGATGGCTTAGACTTACAGACAAGGTCTGAGATTTCTGAGAAAGTAGGAAGCTGAAAAGAGGAAAATGAGTGAGTTGGTGGGTGAAATTCAAATAAAGTACTGGAGGAATCCGTACCGAGAGACTGATGAATCTTCTGGATTTTTTCATTAGAAAAGGACATAAAGGAATTGCAAAAATCAGTTGAATAAAGGTGAGAAGGTAAAGAATCCGGGGGTTGTGTGATATTATTAAGCCGTGAAAACAGTGACTTGGTGTTGCCTTTATTGGAAGAAATAATGCGAGTATAATAATTAGATTCTGCGGTGGGCTGGCACCCTGCCTGGGGTTTGTTTCCTGCCTTGCGCCCTGTGTTGGCTGGGATTGGCTCCAGCAGACCCCCATGACCCTGTGGTTGGGATATAGCGGGTTGGATAATGGATGGATAATAGTTAGATTTAGTTTGGGCAATACAGTCCTTGTAATAAAGTCAATGGCTTTTATACATCTCTTTGGGAACAAAGTATAGTATACAGTGTGTGTGTATATATATATATATATATATATATATATATATATATATATATATATATATATAAATAAATATACTATATTTATCAAAATCATAAGCACCACTCATTAACTCTTTTAGGGCTAATTTTTTTTTGTTTCTTTTCTCCCAGGGCTGAATATTTTTCCAAAAACTAACTTTTTTTAAAAAAAAAACACAAAGCAATTGAAATCAACAAAAAATATTTACTTTTGACAAATGTTACTGTCTTGCATGTTGTATGAGCCTGCATACTCTATGATTTCACATACATATCACATACATTTTACACAGCAAAGTCCTGCAAAGTCTGATCTCGCTCAAAGCAGCCAATTTCAGTCATTGCCACATTGCACTGCTTACAATATGTGTTGCTTTGGTGCCTACTTTTCAATTGTCTGTTGCTGTACTTTCTCACATATATTGTTAGTGTGTACTGTAGAGAGACAAGTCACCCGTTTGCCATCGTGCCATGCCACTGCCATCAAGTTTTCTGAATAAAACTTTGCAGCAGCATGTACCTATCATCACGCGGCATAACCTGTCCAAAGCCACCAGGGGACAAAGCACGTTTGGACCAATGCTCTCTGAAGTTATATCACCAGTTCTGTCCCATCTCTATTTGTAATGCCACTGCGCGCTTCATCTCGTCTTTTGTTGTGGGTTTCCACTTTGAAAAATGAGAATGCGATGCAAGCGCAGCCCGCGATTCAAAAAATTTCTCTGCCTACCTGTTTGTCTCATCTGACAGTAGCTGAAAAGCAGCATCAGGAGAGAGCAGCCTGAAGTAGTTCAGCAGCTGGTGATCTGTCGTGTCCAACAGCAAGCCATGCCGTCTTGTGAAGTCCGGTAGCCCACGGATCAATGTCTCTGTATTCCTCCCACGCGAACTTTGCCGTAGATGCATCGGCTGCACGAATTGTTCAGCTGGCAGCGGATCAGCTGGCGTGGCATCGGCTGGTGTCCGATCAGCTGATGCCGGCTTCTCACTCTCTTGTTCGATCTCCTGATCGCTGTCAATAAAATCCAATTCTGAAAAATCAGAGTCCGACTCCGCGATAATGCGCAAAACATGGTCTGCCGAGTGTTTTCTTTTCTGCACTCGCTTCGCTCCCTTGTGACATGACGATGCCATCTTGCCTTTGTTTACATTTCGCAACTCACGCACACGCAAGGATTAGTTGCCGAGTCAACGAGTCTAGCATTCCTCCAAGCACAGAGGGAATGCCTGCGACGTGACAGTGAGTTTTGTCGCCATTAACAGCTGATTGTCGCCCTCTATCCCTCTATGTCGACTTTTGTCGACATTCGCCCTCAACCCCTCCTGTCGACAAAAGTCGACATCCGCCCTAAAAGAGCTACACACACATAACCACACATAGTTAGTAAAATGCCATCTAAATCCATGTTGACTGTTCACCAACACTAACTGCTCCTGTCATGCGATGTTCAATCATTTCCTTTTATTAATTTAAATAATTGCCTTCTGTTTAATTTTTTTGATGAGTGTACAGTTTCCTATGTAAAAGGTTTATAAACAAATATTGTTATATGACTACACAATAGACATTGACATCACATTATCCACCTTAATAAAAGGACAAGTGTCTTTGTGTGTATCTGTGTGTGTGTACCATTTGACATGGGATTGGTTAAAGCAGTGCTAATGTTTGTGATACACCATGTGTTGGAATAAAAATGCAATAATTTTATTAGTACATGCATTACAAAATACAATAGTTCACTGCAAACATTAACACAGAATAGACTGAAGTCTGCATTGATTACTCAGATTTCAACCTGTCTTTGGCGGGTAGCATAGCTAGTCTGAAGAATAAACTTGTGAGATCAATTCCATTTTTTAAATGTAAAAATGTTAAAATTGACCACAGTCAAGAATTCTGCAGTTTTTTTTTTTTTTTTTTTTTGCAGCATGCAGCAACCATTAAACCAGTAAGACATGACATAAGGACAACACAACCTGTGGAAAAGTGTTTGAATGAAAGTAAAACGTCATTGACAAGATCAAGAATGGTACAAGATAAAGTTAAAGAAGATATGGATGCTAAATGGGAAGAGGTAACCTTTTATTGTTCAAGTATGTTAAAAAAATTTATAACAACAGGTTGCCAATATATAGCTCACTGTGTGGTTTGATGTTGCGGATATAATAATGAAATCCTATAAATTTCAGTATGCATCAGTTACACAGTTGCTAAGGAGCTTTAAAGCCATACCACATGCACTTCAGAACAGGTCATCCACCTGAAGCTAAGCATGTTTGGGATCAGCCAGTACTTGGATGGGAGACCATCTAGAAACAGCTTAGTTTGCTGGTAGAAGAGGTGTTGTTGAGGCCAGCAGGGGACACTTACCCTGTGGTCTGAATGTTGATCCCAAAGCCCCAGCGCAGTGATGGGGACACTGTGTTGCACAAATGGCACTTTGGATGAGATGTGAAACCAAGGTCCTGACTCTCTGGTCATAAAAAATCCCTGAGTGTCCTTTGTAAAGAGTAGGGTGTATCCCGACGTCCAGGCTAAACTGCCCATCACGGTGTAGTCCTTGAGGACCCCAATTCATCCCCTGTCTCTAATTGGCTGTCTCACTCACCACTTTGCCACCTAACAGCTAATCCAGATGGATGCTATAGATTAGTGGTGGTTGAAGTGGCTCCCCACTCACTGAAGCATTTTGAGTAGTGAGAAAAACTCATGTAAATGTAAGAATTATTATCAATATATATTTTTTTTGGCCAGATATTTTTTCTTTTGGCAAAAAAACACATTTAATAATCAAATGTAATCAGATACATAAAAGCCGTATTGACAAGCATTCCTGTTTTACCTGCTTTTTCAAAAATGTACGCTCCACTACAAGACTTGCTCATACACATACCAACTCACTCAGGCTTTTGAACCCCCAAACACACTTAAACCACAAACATTTCTAGAGCACAGTATCAGCCGGCAAGCATGTTGGACATAACAACATGATACAGGGCTATTTACCTTAAGTGGGGCCAGTTTCTGTGGTGGAGACGTGCAGAAATAGTGAATAGCTCAAAATATCAAGATATGTTGGTATAAAACCTTCTACTTTCTCTGCCAAAATGCTGTTCTTCACCTTTTAACATGGCAAGAATCTGAAGCATAAACTCAAACAAGTAGTGGCTTAAAGAAAAGAGAAATCAGCATCCTAAAACGGCCACACTTGAGCCCAAACCTCAGGCCTGTAGAAAGTCTCTGGTGTCACCGAACACGAGCTAAGCTTAGTCCCTATGATCCTTATCGATCTGAACTGTCTTGCAAAGTAAAGTGTGATAAAATTGGAAAAACAACAAGATGTATTAAGTTGATATAGAGCTATCAAAACAGATTAGAGCAAAAGATGTTCCCATAAAGTATTAAAAATTTGTGTGTGGCAAAAGTTTTGAGGTATATTTACTTTTCCTAAAAACATGTAGCCTTCCCACCGTTGAACTGGCACGTTACTTATGTCATAGAATGAAACTTCACTGGTGGGATCCACATTAAACACATCCCGACTAATGGGTCCAATGAAACAATGATATTTTTCCCTGCTGTTATAGTCATGCTTTGTAAACACTCACCCTTTTGCTAATTACACAATATACCCCTTCCCTTTTATTATATATAAAAAATATAATGGAAAAAAAAAATCATTGACATGCTTATTTGCAGCACACAAATCCATAGGTACACACGGCGTACTTCTAGAACTTCCGTCACGCTTCACTTTTTCATTCATGATGAAATACAGGAGATCTCACAGCTTCGTCTTGATGTGGGATTAATGTGCGTTCCCTTTTCACATTTCTTTTAGCTAGCAGATTTCCACAATCTTGACACTTTGTCTCTCCGTCACTTTTTTTTTTTAGTTTTCAAAGCTGAACTCCGTTTTTCATCCGCGTTCTAATGAGCCAAACTCGCTCAATGCCTCCTCTTGTTTAACAATGACACACAAAAAAAGCACATTTTTCTTCTCCCCCCCCCCCCCAAGCTCTCTCTCTTACGCTGAAGATATAAGCTTTCTTTACCCCATTTCTTTCTCTGTTTTTATCTTAGTCTCATTTAACATTCTGCCCCCTCACTGTATCTCCACGCCATTTTCCTTTCCTTCTAACCCTTTTCCAAAAAAGCTAATCTCATTGGAGGACTAATGGCACGCTATACCTTGATTGGTGGTAAAGAGCACCAATCACATTTCCATCAAGAAAAAAATAAAATAATGTGTCACTGAGGCTAACTACTAAGTTTACTATTATATCCAAATAGTAGGGTGCTACAAACAATCCAATTTTTTTTTCACTTCAACATGTTGATTATGGACATATTAAAAATGAAATTGTCTGTGTTACTTTGTCATATTTCAGCCTCTTTATCAACAAAATCAGAAATTATGGTAAGGGTGTGCAGAATATTTATATCCAGTGTATCTTGTTTTTAACTTTTGCTAAATTATATATTCTGTGACTAGCATTATGTTTTTGAAAAGCTGTTGTCTACTTATGTTGGATTTCTTTTGTTCTCTATCAGGCCAAGGAAAATGAAAACTCTCTAGAGAAAGATAAAAAGTACAAGAAGAAAAATAAAATGGAGGAAAATCACTTTAACAAGATAACACAGAATTTAACAAAGGCATATTTTTTGCAAGATGCATCTGGGAAATTACCCAACAGAAAGAGACAAGACGTATGTTTAACATTCAAAAATCTCTTAAGTGGTCTCATTTTTATTACATTATTTTCTCAATTCATAGCATAAATTATTAGTTTCCTTTGTAACTGATATATATATTTTATATATATTATATAATGTGCAAAAGTTTTAGGCAGGTGTGAAAAAATGCTGTAAACAAAGAATTCTTTTCAAAAATGGAAGTGTTAATCATTTATTTTCCTCAATCAACAAAATGCAGTGAATGAACAAAAGAGAAATCTAAATCAAATCAATATTTGGTGTGACCACCCTTTGCCTTCAAAACAGCATCAATTCTTCTAGGTTCACTTGCACAGTTTTTGAAGGAACTCGGCTGGTAGGTTGTTCCAAACATCTTGGAGAACTAACCACAGATCTTCTGTGGATGTAGGCTTCCTCATGTCCTTCTGTCTCTTAATGTAATCCTAGACACACTCGATGATGTTGAGATCAGGGCGCTGTGGGGGCCATACCATCATTTCCAGGACTTCTTGTTCTTCTTTACACTGAAGATAGTTCTTAATGACTTTGGCTGTATGTTTGGGGTCGTTGTCCTGCTGCAGAATAAATTTGGGGCCAATCATAAGCCTCCCTGAATGTATTTTGCATGATGGATAAGTATCTGCCTGTATTTCTCAGCATTGAGAACACCATTAATCCTGACCAAATCTCCAACTCCATTTGCAGAAATGTAGCCCCAAACGTTCAAGGAACCTCCACCATGCTTCACTGTTGTCTGCAGACACTCATTATTGTACTGCTCTCCAGCCCTTCCACGAACAAACTGCCTTCTGCTACAGCCAAATATTTCAAATTTTGACTCCTCAGTCCAGAGCACCTGCTGCCATTTTTCTGCACCCCAGTTCCTATGTTTTCGTGCATACTTAAGTCACTTGGCCTTGTTTCCATGTCGGAGGTATGGCTTTTTGGCTACAACTCTTCCATGAAGACTACTTCTGGCCAGACTTCAGATAGTAGATGGGTGTACCTGGGTCCCACTGATTTCTGCCAGTTCTAAGCTGATGGCACTGCTGGACATCTTCCGATTTCGAAGGGTAATAAGCTTGATGTGTCTTTCATCTGCTGCACTAAGTTTCCTTGGCCGACCAATGCGTCTACGATCCTCAACGTTGCCCGTTTCTTTGTGCTTCTTCAAAAGAGCTCGAACAGAACATCTTGAAACCCCAGTCTGCTTTGAAATCTTTGTCTGGGAGAGACCTTGCTGATGCAGTATAACTACCTTGTGTCTTGTTGCTGTGCTCAATCTTGCCATGACATGAAACTGTCTTCCACAACCTCACCTCGGTAGCAGAGTTTGGCTGTTCCTCACCCAGTTTTAAGCCTCCTACACAGCTGTTTCTGTTTCAGGTAATGACTGTGTTTCAACCTACGTGTGACATTGATGATCATTAGCACCTGTTTGGTATAATTGGTTGATCATACACCTGACTGTAATCCTACAAAATCCCTGACTTTGTGCAAGTGTATCTATAAGAATTGATGCTGGTTTGAAGGCAAAAGGTAGTAACACCAAATATTGATTTGATTTAGATTTTTCTTTTGTTCGCTCACTTTGAATTTTGTAAATTGATAACAATAAATTATTTATATTTCTGAAAGCATTCTTTGTTTACAGCATTTTTTCCACACCTGCCTAAAACTTTTGCACAGTACTGTATATATAATGTGTGTGTGTATTGTTAAGTGAGTACTTGGAATGTGCTGACAGTTAAACCATCTAAACTCTCATTTAAATACTGCATAAGAAATCTATTTGTGACTGAAGAAAACAACTGATGTAGGTACCCATCTGCAATAGTTTCTTTCCAACAGAAAATATTCTCACAGTACAAATAATTGAGGTTTTTACTCAATTAATTTAATGTCTGTTTCACAATGACATGATACGGCAGAATAGCATCAAACTCTTTGCTTTGTTGTGAAATTAAATATAATATATAACAGATACAGAATGAACATTCTCTTGCCAGTCGTTGGGTTTCCAGTTTAGTTCGATACCGAGACTTGTGCTGCTTTTTGCTTTGGAAGCAACTACAGTTAACTCCTAATGTCTTACAATGTCTTTAACAATCTAATTGCTGTATATGAAACACCTGTTAAAATGTTTTTAATATTATTCTGTCATTTTTCTTTCCAGGAAATAAATCCAAGAAAAACGCAGCTACAGATAAAAAAGAAATATGCAGAAGATGAATGTAATAAACTTACAGGAAGTGACGGCCAGTACGAGGATGAGTATTTAATACAACAAGAAGCAAACGATGATCAAATAGAATTTTCTTGGAGAAAATGGTGCCTTCTACTCGTTTTTCTAATCATATCAATTGTAATAGTTACACTTTATTGACTTATAAAAAAAATAGACATTAATATTACAATGCTCCTCTGTGCATCTTCAGCTGGAAAGTGGCAAAAATGCCTGATCATAGCTTCTTGGAATTCATTTTCACTGTAATGGGCTTAAAACAAAGAAAGTGTTAGTTTTAATTATGAATGCTTGTTTTTATTTTTAAACATAGTATAAATTGAGAATATTTGTACAGTACTGAATCTAAAATATTTATATAAGATACACTTGTTTTTCTTGATGTTGATCCATGAACATAATGTTTAATGACATTACTCATCTGCAGCTCCAATAAACACGTCCCATTGTTATCCTGCCATATTTAGTCAGTGTGGCTCCTTGCCATGCTCTGGACTGGTGCTTCTGTATAATCCAGTTTGGAACTGGCTTTGATGTTCTATTAAAGGTCTATGGGACCGTGTGGAGAGAGTATACTCAGATGGATGGGTCCTGCACCAGACCAGCAGCTACATAAGGACTGAATTCTGTTACAGTTGAGTCCATAAGCATTTGGGCAGAGACACAATTTTCATAATTTTGCCACTGTATGTGACCACAATGGATCTGAAATAAAGCAATGATTTAAGTGTAGACTTTGGGCTTTAATTTAAGGGGTTTACCAAAAATATTGTACAAGGAATGACAGCAATTTTTCTGCATATCCCCCCATTTCCAGGAACTCAAAAGTATTTGGACATTGGACTGACAAGCCGTGGTCCCTCATTATTTCATTAACTATTAAGGCGGTAAAAGGTCTGGAATTGATTCCAAGTGTGGAATTTGCATTTAGAAGCTGTCACTGTTAACTCAATATGAGGTCCAAAGAGCAGACCATACAAGTAAAAACAGTCCAGCAGTAGGCTGAGAAAACAAAACAAACCCTTTATTTAGAAAGATAGCAGAAACACAAGGAGTGGTTAAATCAACCATCTGGTACATTCTTAAACAGAAGGAACACGCTGGTGAACTCAGCAACATCAAAAGGTATGGACAACCAGGACAACCACAGAAGACCACTGTTCTGGATCATTGCAGAATTTTGTCCTTGGTGAAGAACCCCTTCAGAACATTTAACCAAACCAAGAACACTCTCCAGGAGGTAGACCTATCATTGCAAAGTCTACATGAAAGTAAAGACAGAGGGTTTGCCACATGGGGCAACTACTGGTAAGCCTCATGCGTAGGAAACACAGATTAGACTTTGCCAGAAAACATTTTTTAAAAGCCTATCCAGTTCTGGAATAACTGTCCTTGGATGAAGGAAACTAAGATCAATATGTACTAGAATGTTGGAAAGAAAAGAAACAGCACATGATCCAATGCATGCCTCCATCATAGTTCACAGATGATATAGTAGTGTTACGGTATGATCAAGCATGTCTGTGAATGGCAGTCAGTCACTGGTGTTTATTGATGATATGACTGTTCACAGAAGTAGCAGGATGAATTCTGAAGTGTATAGGGCTGTACTATCTACTCAGATTCTGCCAAATGCTGCACAAATGACAGGATGACACATCACGGTACAGATGGACAATGAGCCAAAACATACTGTGACAACAAATGATTTACAAAACAAAGAACTGGAATATTCTTCAATGGCCAAGTCAATCAATTGACCCCAACCCAAATGGACAGGCATTTCACTCACAGAAGACAAAATTGATGGCAGAATGTTCAACGAACAAGCAGCAACTGATGGCAGCTGTAGTAAAGGACTGGCAAAGCATCACGAGGATAGAAACCCAGCATTTGAAGGTGGCCATGGGTTCCAGACGTCAGGCAGTCATTGACTGTGAAGGAGTTTCAACCAAATTTGGAAAATTATATTTATGATATTAGATTCTCCAAATACTTTTGAGCCCTGCAAAACAGGAGTGCCATGTATAAAAATGTCTTTTCTAAACAGCTCATATAATATTTTTGTTAACCCCCTTGAATTAAAGCTGAAAGTCTACACTTCAATCACATCTTGATATATTTGTTTCAAATCTACTGTGCTGGTGTACAGAGCCAAAATTATGAAAATTCTGTCACTGTCGAAATATTTATGGACCTGACTGTAGTGTGCTAATTTTCAATTGGAAAACCATCAAACATATTAGACATATTTAATTTACATGGTGGCCCACATTTTGCATTTTACTAAGAAAAAACTTGAATTTGTTTCAAATTCTGAGGCAGCAAAATAAAGTGTTGGTGTCTTAATACATTAAAAAAAATGGAAAAAAAATGTAATCATTGTCCCGTGAGTCTGTGCGAGGTACTTTCTAGAAATGGCTCATCTCACTGAAACAAATGTCAGTTTTAAATGCTATTATTTTGGCATGCAAATTAAAAACAAAAGGTAAAAAGTATGTTTATTCACTGTATTTGTGCTTAAATACACAACTCACTTTGAATTTTATTATACTATATTACCCTAGTATATACTTTTGAGTTGTAAATTACTTTGAACAATAAAGCTCTTTTTGCTCTGAATAGGCTTGAAAAATGATTTTGATATGAATTACTGTATATTTCATAAACAGAATACTCAAATTCAATCTCTGTACTTTTTGATGTAGAAAGAAAATGAGAAATATTAGTGCTTTCTGATATGGTGAGTAGTAAAATGTAATAAAATTAATACTAAATGAGCAATTAGTTGTACCATCCATCATCTGACACAGATGAAAAGCTAAACATGCATTTGTGGATATCTGCATTGTGTACACCTAGACATGGTTAGGGCTGTTTTTGCACTGTATTAGAGCTGGCAGAGCTACCAATATAAAAAATAATGGATGGTGCCCTGGAAGTCATTACTTCAGGAATAATGGCTGGCAGCATTAATTGTGTGTGTGAACCCTTTTCAGGGATCTAGCCATTATATTACAAGACAGGGCTCCAGGACAGCAAGGACATTTAGAGCCACCAGGTGAGTTCTTCATGGACAGACTCAGGAGTTTTCTGGTGCTTTCCTGACGCCAGAAGTTGTCCCGAGCAGGATGTTTAAACTCTTTTTCAAATTCCAGACAAAGGAGCTTGGAATGGGAATGAACTGGTTTCAAGGGCTAACCTGGCACGTAGGGAAAATGATCAGTTGTATCAGAGGAACTGGATGTGAGGGTTATTGAGGGTCTCTGCCTGTGTTTTCTTTTTCTTTTTTTCAAATTTTGCCAGTTTTTTAGTTTTTAATTTCCCTCCATTATTATGTTTAATTAATTTACACCTTTTCTATATTAATCAAGTTAATTTATCGATAAATTGAGCAGTAAGCCTTATGATTAGGTAAAAGCCTACTGGTGCTGCAGTCATCTGGCTGCCATACCTGACCTGAGGCCTGATTACAACAACCTGTGGTCCCTGCTGCTTTGCATTGACATTCGTTTCTCTTCTGTGTTTTCTGCTCATTTTTCTGGACTTCTTTTTCTCCCTTGTTACTAATGTTTGTGGTCTTTTGAGACTTTTCCATGTTGAATTTTTGTGTTTTTGGGGTTTATCTTATTTCTGTTTCTTAGCTATGTTAATAATCAGAATATTTTTTTACATCTTATTTCTGTTTCTACAATATTTCTCTTAGAATATTATTGGTTCCCTTATTTATTAATTTATATAAATAATTGATTTATTAAAGGTTTTTATATGGTCAGGTTTTAAGAATTTACCTCCTTTCTATGGATAAATACAATAGCAAGGAAGCAGAGAATGCGAGTGTTTCAAAAAATGATTAATAGTGTGAATGTCGACCATCCACCCTATGGGTCAGTAAGGGCCCATCATCTGTTATAGTAAGGCCCACAGGGGTGTAGTTTGTTGCTTTTTTTATTCTTCTGTTCCTTGTTGCTCTTTTGGTTTTAACCACCCTTTTATGATTATGTTTTGCTAATAAATACCTGTTTTCCCTCTTACCTGCTCTACCCTGATATTTTTGTGGGTTTGGGGAACACTCAGAGACACCTTGGAGGTGCCATACAAAATATTCTGAAGAGGTGGTGGAAGAAGAGAAAGAAAAACCATGCTATTGGTAAGACAGGAACGAGAAAGAGAAAGCCGGACAGGGAATGAATTACTGTGTATTATGGAGTCAGGCCCCAGAGTGGCTTAGCATTTACTGTGTTCCTTTTACTGTTGTAAACCCTGTGCCCTGTACCTCCCTGACACCTTATTTTTCCTGTAATAAATCTTTTGTTACTGGACTTTTGGTATGTCTATGGGTCATTCCGAGTACATTTAATGCTCAAGGTCATCCCCCTCCACATTGGTTATTGCCAATCACATCCCTAATTACTTCTTATTCTCCCTGGTTTGAATGTTTTGACTGGACATGGGGTGCTGCTATTGTGTGAACAATGAATCTCGGAGGTAAGGTTGCTGTACCTAATAAAGTAGACATTCTGTGTATATATAAACGATTTTTAAACAAATCCAGCTACACTGTAGTCATAAAAAGTTGTACATACCTTGCTGCAGTATGGACACTCTCCAAAAACAATATTGAAGCTTTGTCTGCACGATGGAAGACCTCTTAACCACTGCCAATACAAGGAATTAAATTATTCACTAATCTGCATTTAACACACATTATATAATTTTTTTTTGTCTGACAGCAATTACCTCATAGAGACAAGTCTGATGAAAAGGCTGACCACATCGCGGATCATTGCAAACTTGGTCTGGTATCGCTGCTTCAAGACGATAAGAGTAACAAATTCCACAATCCATACTGAAATTCTGTCAAATTGAAAGGGGGGAAGCTTTACTTGTTAATGAAAAAATGCCTGTATATATCTTGTGTCTTTCAAATCACTTAAGTATTTTGTTTTATTTACATTGGACTACATTCAAAAGTAAATAGTATGTATGGCAAAGTAGATTTAAAATGGTTATATGGGATATTATGACATTACAGTATATCCATATTTCAGATATTTTGTGTTACTTTCTGAATGTTTAAAATTGAACTGAAAAAAAATTCATATGCTTCCAATCAAGATGACATTATTTTGACTTCTATCTGTAACACTGCAGTATTTCACATTAAGGAACTGCTGTTTACAGTTAGGTCCATAAATATTTGGGCAGAGACAACTTTTTTCTAAGTTTGGTTCTGTACATTACCACAATGAATTTTAAATGAAACAACTCAGATGCAGTTGAAGTGCAGACTTTCAGCTTTAATTCAGTGGGGTGAACAAAACGATTGCATAAAAATGTGAGGCAACTAAAGTATTTTTTTAACACAATCCCTTCATTTCAGGGGCTCAAAAGTAATTGGACAAATTAAATAACTGGAAATAAAATGTTCATTTCTAATACTTGGTTGAAACCCCGTTGCTGGCAATGACAGCCTGAAGTCTTGAACTCATGGACATCACCAGATGCTGGGTTTCCTCCTTGTTAATGTTCTGCCAGGCCTTTACTGCAGCGGCTTTCAGTTGCTGTTTGTTTGTGGGCCTTTCTGTCTGAAGTTTAGTCTTCAACAAGTCAAATGCATGCTCAATTGGGTTAAGATCAGGTGACTGACTTGGCCATTCAAGAATTTTCCACTTCTTTGCTTTAATAAACTCCTGGGTTGCTTTGGCTGTATGTTTTGGGTCATTGTCCATCTGTATCATGAAACGCCGCCCAATCAACTTGACTGCATTTAGCTGGATTTGAGCAGACAGTATGTCTCTGAACACCTCAGAATTCATTCAGCTGCTTCTGTCCTGTGTCACATCATCAATAAACACTAGTGTCCCAGTGCCACTGGCAGCCATGCACGCCCTAGCCATCACACTGCCTCCACCGTGGTTTTACAGATGATGTGGAATGCTTTGGATAATGAGCTGCTCCACGCCTTCTCCATACTTTTTTCTTGCCATCATTTTGGTAGAGGTTGATCTTGGTTTCATCTGTCCAAAGAATGTTTTTCCAGAACTGTGCTGGCTTTTTTAGATGTTCTTTAGCAAAGTCCAATCTAGCCTTTCTATTCTTGAGGCTTATGAGTGGCTTGCACCTTGCAGTGCACCCTCTGTATTTACTTTCATGCAGTCTTCTCTTTATGGTAGACTTGGATATCGATACACCTACCCCCTGGAGAGTGTTGTTCACTTGGTTGGCTGTTGTGAAGGGGTTTCTCTTCACCATGGAAATGATTCTGCGATCATCCACCACTATTGTCTTCCGTGGACGTCCAGGTCTTTTTGCATTGCTGAGTTCACCAGTGCTTGCTTTCTTTCTCAGGATGTACCAAACTGTAGATTTTGTCACTCGGAATATTGTAGCAATTTCTCAGATGGGTTTTTTCTGTTTTCGCAGCTTAAGGATGGCTTCTTTCACCTGCATGCAGAGCTCCTTTGACCGCATGTTGTCTGTTCACAGCAAAATCTTCCACATGCAAGCACCACACCTCAAATCAACTCCAGGCCTTTTATCTGCTTAATTGATAATGACATAACGACGGACTTGCCCACACCTGCCCATGAAATAGCCTTTGAATTAATTGTCCAATTACTTTTGAGCCCCTGAAATGAAGGGATTGTGTTAAAAAAATGCTTTAGTTGCCTCACATTTTTATGCAATCGTTTTTTTCACCCCACTGAATTAAAGCTGAAAGTCTACACTTCAACTGCATCTGAGTTGTTTCATTTAAAATTCATTGCGGTAATGTACAGAACCAAAATTAGAAAAAAGTTGTCTCTGTCCAAATATTTATGGACCTAACTATAACTGTAAAGGTAACAACATTCTAAAGAATAAAATGTTTATTGCCTGTAAATAAAAAAGTGTCTTTTAATGCCTTGGATATTGGCTGTATGTCAGCAACATGCTTTAGTATAACTTACCACAAGTCATCAAAAATTCCAAAATGCCACATTTATGGATTTAAAACTGTACTGGCAGATTAAGAAATATCAGATATCTTTTTACCTTATTAAAAATGAAGATTCACTTTAATTTTTGCAACTTTTTGCTGACTCCACCAGTTTCCTTCAGTTCTGTGCTAGCTGTATCATCCTAAAGATGAATCACTTCTGTTCTAGTAGGCCACTAATTACCAGGTTGTTACCTTTGTACTCACCAACCACAAAAAAATACTTGGTCCACACTGGCACAGATACATTTAAAAATGATGTACAGTAATCCCTCGCTACTTCGCGGTTCACTTTTCGCGGATTCACGACTTTCGCGGATTTTTAAATACAAGTGATTGCCCGCCTATCGCGGAAGTTATGTTCCAGACCCATCAGCAACAGGAGAAAATCCGTGATATAGAAAGACCATATAAATAAACATTTTTTTAGTTTAAGCCTTAAAATACCCATCCCACATGCTTTAAACACATGTAAACTTATAAAACACACTTTGTTAACACATATGATATGTGGATGTCGGGCTAAGGATATGAGTAACATCTCACTATTATAAAACATTTTAACTTCACGCAAGACAAGACAGTGAGACAGGAAAATTGGTGATGTACACCTAAAAGCCTGATTGTACAGGCTTTTAAATTATTGACACGCAGAGCGACAAGCAGCACAAACCCAGCACAAAGTCCACTTCTCCTTAGCGTTCATTCAGCTCCCCACCCCCTTGACAATGCGAACTGCGCTTCCGGGGAGGGGGGGTTTGAGCGAAGGTGCGTTCAGCTCCCACACACACACACACACACTCCTCGAGCAGAGCGACAAGCAGGCATTTTGGCAGAAGCAGCACAAAGTCCATTTCTGCTCAGCGTGAGTTCAGCTGCCCCCCTTCACAATGCGAGTGCAGACACATTGACGTCTGATCGCTGCGTGTAGGCAGTGTGCAGTGTTGGTCTGAGGTGTTTAAGAATGTAGAAAGTGTTTAAGAGCATAGGAAGTGTTTATAAGAGTGTGGGAAAGGTTAACAAGAGAGTGAGAAAGGTTTATAAGAGTGTGGGAAGGGTTTATAAAGTCTTAAAATATGTATAAATAATAAAATAAATATAGGTCGCTACTTCGCGGATTTCACCTATCGCGGGGGGGCTCTGGAACGTAACCCCCGCGATAGGTGAGGGATTACTGTATTCATTTTAAAAGTTTTCCATGCACGCTGGAGTTTTCATGTTGTTGCTGAAAGTTTATCATTCACTCTGAAAAGTGAACGTACATGTATACCTTTCCCAATGGGCATACACCGTTTATCAGCCAAAAGTGTTATTAGTTTGAAGAACAAACCCCAAAGTAAACTGATAGAATAACTACTCAAAACGTGAAGCACCCCGTCTCAAACCCGGTACCTTTGGGTTATAAAGCAGCAGTTCGTACCTCTGCACCATTCATGAATACATAACTTCCTGTCAATTGACATTTGAGTTTGGATTTTTAACTCATTGACATGAACATGAAAATCAAATGTTTTTTTTTTCCCTTTATTTATATTCTTGAATAAAATCGCACGTTTATTTGATATTTGGACTAAAGTCCTCACACATTATACACTTCACATCATTATTAGTATAACATGGAAAAAGTTTCTGTTTTAGCTATGTGTTCAGCAGTTCCTGTCATTCTACACGTACACAGATCATTTTAGACACGGAACACACATGAAATATATGTATTCAAAATAGTGATATATTATTTACCCAATACAACTCCAGGCACTTCACTGCCAGATAAAGAGACCTGAGCTTTGAGAATTTTGCAACTGACCTCAACTCTGTCAGGCCCGGGGGATGGGATAGCAGGCTGCTTGTGGTGATCGACACATTTGTAAAACAAAAGATGCTGATGGAGAGGTGATGGATTGCGAGTTTTTTCGTAGACTTCAGGGACTCTAGTGTTAAAAAGTTACATTTTTCTCATCCACTTGCTGTTTTCAAACTTTGGAGAATATTTAAAAAAATATTACTTTCCAGACATTGAACACAGTTTCGGTGTACAGTATGTAGAAGGCCAAAATAAATAAAACAAGAAGTACTGTATATTTGAATGTATCTGCTAGTGTGGACAAGGTCTGAGACAGACTGTGGAGCATCCTCTTCTATTTCTTTTTATAGCGCTTAGTGTGACTTCCACTCTGATCAAGTTCTCTTTCAAAATGGTTTTAAAAGTAGGTTAAGTCTTCTCCAATAAGAAACTTCAAGTCTGATCATACCATACAGCTAAAAGGAAACTATCCCTGCACCACGGTATACTCTTACTGCCTTTAGTTGTGCTGAACTGCCGACCTACCTATGGCAGCTTCAATTAAGGATAAGATTTTTATATTTTTTTGTACATGGTCAACAGTATTTAAGTAAAAGACCTGGTCGTGTATTCTGAAACTTCCCACAAGCATATTTTCTTTGATATGTCACATTTTTATATCATCTATTCACTATAATGAATTTAATCAGGGTGTAGTTGGTTCAATATGCAATTGCAGTACTACATTTGTTTGTTTGTTAGGCAGAATTTACTTTAATCATTGTAAATGTCTTTAAACTTAGATGTGTATTGCAGTACTCAACACAACAAGAATACAGTTTCAGTGTTGCAATATACTCATTTAGATTTCAAAAAAGGAAAGCATTGTTTAATACAATACATAATTAATTTAGTCTTTTATAAGGAACGGCTCAGTCCAAGCACTAGTTGATGATGTTATCTCCCCATTCCTACATTCAAAACTGAATTCATCTGATAAGAAAAGCAATGGATAGCAAGAAAATGTGTTCCGTAATTTCATCCAATAGAAAAATATTTTTTTTAACTATTTAAATGTAATTATTTATTACCTCAAATAAATTCATTATAATGCATACATCATAGATCACAAGACATATAGTACTGCTACATATGGTATTGTCCTTGTTTACTAAGTCATGTTTAATGTTGTGTATGTTATAAACAATCCTGACTGGACAAAGATGGGGGGTTTGTGTTGGTGGCTTGTCTGAATTGTCATTTTTGTTGGATTGTATGCATTTTAAATTTATAAACTGGTAGTGGAGGATTGTAGCCTAAGGTTTGAAGTGTGCCACTCTGATCTTCAAGGTTTATTCAACATTATATTGTTTTATTTAAGACAGGTGCCCGATGAATAGACACAGCTAAAACACTTAGGCAACATAAGCAAGCTGACAAGGAGAAAGCGAAACAGCAATAAGAACAAACAGATGGATCAGCCTAGACAGGCTATTAAAAAGAGCTGGTGTACCCCTTGTTTGGTGATAGTCAATTTATGGTCAGCAGTAACTGTATGTTATTTAAAATTAGACTGAGGTAGAAAAAGTTTGAATCCCATTTTTAGAAACTGCATGTTCTTATTTTGGAACCAAAAACTGTCAAAAAAGTATAAAGCTCTGATAATTGCACAGAAAATGGAACCTCACCTAGAGATGGATGGACGACATTGCTCCTGCAGTACCTAGGAAAAATGCCTCTCGCACTCTCAAAGTGGCCCAATCCCACATCTGCATCATGCTTTGGCAGGGGCTTCCTTTGAAATATTATTATTACGAGTATCAGCCAATTTTAAAAGAACTTAGAATTATCGCCATAACACCAGGGAAGGATACAATATTTTACTGTATTATATATTTTTGGTTTGATTTTAAAAATTGCAATTTTTAAAAGAAAATAGAATCTCTGGGAGCATACACCCATTGCTGGATAGAAGGATATGGTGGGACTTTTTTAAGTTTTAAATTATTATCGCAATTTTAGAAGTAAGGGTACCCTTTTCTAAACTTTGATCTCCAGTTGTTGGACTTTTCCAGATACCAATGAAGTGAGAAGGCCAGTGGTGAGTTTCTGGGCCATACTTGCCCAGTCAGCACAGTGCCTAGTCAAAACCAGCCTGATTCGCCCCCTTCCATAGTCCAAAAACATGCGAGACCCTGTCAAATAATAATAACAACAACAAAAGATTTATTATTATGTACAAGGCATTTCTATCTTCTTTTTGTAAGAATGGATGTAGCTGGCACAAGTTTTATTTTATTTCCAATCTATCTGTACAGGTGCTTTGCACTTCTTACTTCCATCAAGAAGATAGAAACACCTTATAAATAGTTCTAAATCTTTTGATATCATTTCATAGGGTTTAAGGTTTGCTGCACATACATTCGGCCCACGCCACCTTTTCTTATATTTAACCAGTATGTACTGTAGCTGGCATGTATTTATTTTACTTATTCACAGTTTGTCACATCATATTTTTGGCCAAAATAATCAAGTCCAGCATGTTTGCCAGACATTACCCTAGCCTTCATGGATACTTTAACGGCCACTGCACTAATATACTCCACTCAAAGATAGTTCAGTTTCTTCTTCCCCATTTTGCTTAGTTCAGCAAAGTTCCTGAACATTTCTACGATTCTGCCAAACTTGCAGCGAAATAAACTCCACAAGGTTTACTCATCATTATTATTCTACTTAGTTTGACATTTGCCTGTTGTCGCTGTCTATAAATAGCTGATGGAAGGACAAACACAGTAGGGTCCTAGCATTAGATAAAATTAAACTATCTCCCTTTTTTAAAGCATAGAACACCAGCAAATTTGTTTCCAACTTTGTCTCCCATTCAAAATTTGGGGTTCACTACATCTTGTTCAGTAGAATGTCTTTTACTTTGTTGCTAGTTAAAATGAGCACTGAACCCGTCTCTGAAAACCCTACAAACAACTGTCATAAAGTCTGCAGACAAGAAAGGTACAACTACTCCAGATACAGAAGCATAACCACGCCAGGTTGTCCATCTGGTACTTTACCAACAGGATGTCCAGTTCTGATAAGTCTTGTTGATTGTGTCATTTTTTTTGTTGTTTACTGCTGTATTTTTATTTAACTCTCTTTTTGCATATTTAAATTCCCTAACCCTTTTCCGTTTTTGAACATTTATGTGGAATTACAATGTGGAATGTTTTCATTTTATCAAATCCAAATTTTTTTAGGCAATTTAAAGTTTCTAAAATATTTTCTTATTTGCATTTATTTACAGCATTTAGGACCATGCTTAAAGTATGCACCACATAGATTTATTATTTCATCAGTACTTACAGATGTTTCCTGGGAGCCTGGTAATGGAAACTCTATTTCCAAAACTTCTTTTAAATTGTGCAGTATGCTATAATCTGGATTCCTACAACAATTAATTTTAAATGTTACATAGATGACAACAAATTTGACAAATATATTTTCAAGTGAAAAAATAGAAAAATAACTGCATTACCATAAGTGCATGTTTGTATTCAGTATATTTCTCAGAGGTGCTACAACTGTAGAAAGAAATGTTTAAGGATATTTACTAACACGATTAATTAAACATCACATACCGTATCCATAGTATATATATATGTGCTTATTTTGCTAAGATTAGAGTAACACATGCAATCATTTTTCTGTATATACTGTACACTTACAAGTAAACATTTCTCATTTTGGTTGGATACTCTTAAAGAGAAGGATAGGCAAGAGTGGGGAAAAAGCAGTAACAACCATATTCTTTATCACGAGATGAACAATTCCTGCATCAAATGTTTCCTTTTGAACAGGCTGTGTGTACCCTGTTAGTTCAGTAATAATTTTAATATTAACTTTTAAATACCTCAAAAAGGAAACAGTATCCTCATCTACAGCTGATCAAAATGCAAACACCTATCCCATTTTTTTTTTTTTTTTATTAAATTTTAGTTATTGAGAGAAATACACATTGCTAAAGAACTGCTATAATATGATAATCAAGCACAGATTTTAAACAAATTAATACAAAAAAGTTAGATCAGATCACATATACAATCAATCCCATTTAATTTTTAATCTTAAACCAGACTAAAGTACCCCCCTTTACCCACAGTAGAGAGCATTAGTAACAAAAAGAGACCCATTGTGTTATACATATTCATATTAAATTAAAACAACAGAAGTTTAGCCGAGATGCTGGTGGGAACCCGGCAGCAGATTTATTTTAGAATAACATTAATGCATTTTTGTCAAATTCTAAAGACGCTCTGCCCATATCCATTGAAGGAAAATTAGATTTTTTTTTCTCTGTACTGTTTATTAAACGTGACTATATGTGTGTGTGTTTGTCCAGTCCCACTGAGCAATCTGATTGATCAGCTTGGCTTTGGTAACACAACTGACAAAAGTAGTGCCAGGCCAAAGCGGTTGAGACATGTGGGAAGTAGTAAAGGCGTGACGGACATGCTGAAAGTCACCTTCTCCAAAATACAAATGATGTTTTCACAGCAGTGGTAGTCATAAAGCAGTCTTTGACAGGTAATGTGGCTAGTTTTAGATAATATGCCACTACGTTATGGAGGTTCATTGATATTTTTCCCATTTAAGTATGATTAGTTGATGGACTAAGAAAGTAATACAGGAAATCACAGCCAGTTTATCACTAGATAGTGTTATTTCGTCCAAAATAACTCCAAAATCTGCTGTAAAAAGATTAATGATGAGTGTTAATCCCATGCTATCAGAGAGTTAAGAAAATAATGGGCTCAAAAGGATTTAAATTTTGGAATGTCCTAAAACATATGCCCTAGCAAGGCCATCCTGATATATTTTAGAAAATTTTAATTTAGACAGCGGTGTCCGATGTACAGATATAATCTGAATTACATTCAAGTTTTGAAACTAATAATTAATATTGTAAATTACTGAATTCCATTCCTTGTCTGAAATATTGATAAAGAGGTCTCTTTCCCAACATTGCCTAAGGTGGTCTAGTGTTGATGACAGCAATATTAATTGATATACAGTGATATTCAGTGTCTTGAAATGCTACCAATAGTCCCTTAATTACTAATTAAAATATTTTGTTTATATATTAAGCACAGGATTACAGAATGCAGTCTCTTTTTCCACAAAGTACCTTACTTGTAAATTAAAAAAATGTGTATTGAATGAATTCTGTATTTACAACAGAGTTGTTTAAAAGGTGCAAAAGCATTAGCAATATAAATATCTCCAAGGTTAGAGATACCTAATGACCTCTAAGTCTTACATAGTGTTTAACCGAGGGAGGACAAGGCTACCAAGCTACCTTGAAAAGGAGCAGCAAACAACAATCTTTCTTAAAGTGTTTTTCACACTAGATTGAAATAAGAGAATAAAGCCTAATCCGAGTACTGATAAAATGATGACAATAGTTGGTGACCGTAGGACAGAGTGGATGTTTTACATGATTTTCTTTCCAAATCCAACCAGGTAGGTATATATTCACCACTTTCTTCTTCTTTCCATTATCTCAAATTATGAATATTTGCAACCCAACCCAGAAGTATAGCTAAAAGTCACTTAAAACAATGTCATGGTGTGCTTTCGATTTTTGTAATGCTGTCTTTTTGCCTTCCATATAAACAAACTTACAATGGAGTCAAGGATATCTATATCATGTGTAGCCATCTATCTATATCTCTGTCTCTCTCTCTCTCTCTATTATATATATATATTTTATTGGAAATGCTTAAATGTAAGTGATAAAAAGTTCTTGTGTTAGGATTGTTGCAGGTGGCTGGGGGGGCGACCCGAAGGACCAGAGGAGGGCTTGCGCCTCCCCCAGACCACGTGGGGGCGACTACCCTGGCAGCTATGGGGACCACGGGTACAGAGCTTGGAAGCTCAACCCTGTAGGGACCCGTGGTCAACTCCAGGGGGCACCCCAATGCCTTTGGAGCCCTGGCCCTCAGCCACACTCAGAAAGCCGGCTTGTCACCGCATTAGGAGGAGGGAAACCAAGATTGCCGCGGACCGGAAGTCCCTCCCCGAGACAGGCACGGGATTGGAAGGTGCATCTTGCCTGCCCACCGATGATTGGATGGAGGCGGGACCAAGGAATGTCCATCTCGTGCCAGGGAAGGACCCGACTGGGCCGGAGGAACGGCCCCACAGAAAGCAGTCGGCGGATGTGACTGACAGCCAGGTGAGTCAATGCCGAATGTCTTTATGTGCTTGCCAGCAGCTCTGCATGAGCTGGAAGCCTGCAGATCCGCTTCCACAGATGCTTCGTGCCCTCCATGCGGAGTTGCAAGAGCTGGAGAGGAAGGCAGCTGCGTCAGTGCGGGCACTACGTGCGTGAAGAGGACAATGCGACGCTGGATCCTTCTGCCGGAGCGGCACGGCGGGGACGGTGAGTAAAGCCGACCCCGTAAAGCATAAGGGAGATCCCATCGAAAAGGCCCGTGATACAAATGAACGGAACCAAGTAGGGGGGTCTCCAACAGTGGAGGCAGGGCTGAGGGCCTTGCGCATGGTGAGGGGAGAAAGACCGAGAGGGCCGGCAGGACGGGGGCTGATGAGTGCCCCGGGTGCACTATGCCCCGAGCCTGCAGTGGTCTCGTGCCGCTCCATAGGGACACAAACGGGACAGGATCTACGTGTTTACCATGCGCAGACCCAAACCATCATGGCGTCCCAGAGGAAAGGGAGGAATCGAGGGAAGAATGCCGGTTCCTCCGATATGGGCGGATGTGAGGCAGGAAACTCACGTCCGGAGAATGGCCACCCTCTGCGGAGGAAGAGGCAAGCCCCAGAGTTGGCGGAGGTGACAGCAGGGCGAGCGGACCCATCTGCTCCGATCAGACGGATACGGAACCCGCAGAGGGGGTGCCGAAAAGGCAAGTCCTGGAGTGCTGGTCGAAGGGGGGAGCGCTGCCAGTGCGCAGCACAGAGGGACTCCAGGTGGTGGTGTCCAGGCAGCATCTCTGCCCCTTTTTCTGTCTGTGTCGCAGGACCGGACCCTGGACAAGCAGTAGGACCCGCTTCGTTGGGGCCCTGCCCTCGCGGGACGGGCTGCTTCGCCGGAGGACTCTTTACTGGTAATCTGGCACTGTCACAGCTGGCGGAGGCTACGGAGATGTGAGTGGCTCCAACCAAAGGGGTACGAAAACCTCAGAGGGGGTGCCGAAAAGGCAAGTCCCGGGGTGCCGGTAGGAGCGCTGCCTGTGCGAGGCACGACAGGACACCAGGTGGTGGTGTCCAGGCAGCGTCTCCTCCCCTGTTTCTGTATGTGTTGTAGGACCGGATCCTGGACGAGCAGTAGGACCCACTTCGGGGATGAGCTGCCCTCGCGGGACGAGTCATTCTGACTGACAGGTCTTCGCTGGCGGTGGGGCAGTGTTGCAGGTGGCCAGGGGGGGTGGTGGTGACCCGGCCGGGACGCCCCAGAGGACCGGAGGAGGGCTTGCGCCTCCCCCAGACCATGTGGGGGAGACCGCACTGGAGGCTATGGGGACCATGGGTACAGAGCTTGGAAGCTCAACCCTGTAGGGGACCGTGGTCACCACCAGGTGGTGCCCCAATGCCTTTGGAGCTCTGACCCTCAGCACTTCCGCCACACCAGGAAGTGCTGGGGGGAAGAAGACCAGGGACACCCGGAGTGCTTCCGGGTGCACAGCCGGCACTTCCGCCACTCTGGGGAGTGCCGGCGGAAGATTGTCGGGAAGCACCTGGAACACATCCGGGTGAATATAAAAGGGGCCGCTTCCCTTCATTCGGGGCTTGAGCTGGGAGTGGAGAAGGATGGAGCTCGGGAGGAGAGGCAAGGAGGCGGCCTGAAGACTAAGGCATTCGAGTTGGCCTGGACTTTGGGGACTTTTGGGGGTTTTGAGATGCACCTTTGTAAATATGAATGTAAATAAACGTGTTGTGGGTGAACCATCAGTGTCCGCCTGTCTGTGTCCGGGCCAGCTTCCACAGGATACTATTAATATTCACGCTAACTGATAGCTTAACCATGTTCAAATCTTCATGATAGAAGTATGGTCAAATGGTAAACAAACTTCTAATAAAATAGAATTCTAGTAACTACAGTATCTCTTATGCCTCCTTTCCAGTTTAAGTGATTACAAATGCAATTTAGATTATAATCTTATACTGTATGTGAATTTCCTATATATACTTACCATGGTCTGCTCCAAGAAAACAACATTCCGGGAGCATTTTGGGATGCCGTGGATCAACTTCGATGTTAAGCGAAACATTATTTCCTGTTGAAAAAAGTAACAAAATTATTATTCATAACCTATTTATAGCTATAAATCATTATATACACATTCATTCAATTACTACTAGTTTCAAGCTTCCATGTATGCAGCGTTTATACCAATAGGAGAACACCTATGAATATCTTGCCATTTAAGGATTCATTTTCTACTAATTTTTCTACTAATTCATTACTTTTTTTAATGCTTTTGGTTTTAAAGATTTTCAAAAATACTTCCAAAAACTTAGTAGACATAGTCTAGTGTAAAATTACAAGAAACAAAATCAAATCAATATGTAAATATCATCATTCCTTTAGTCAAATTTAAAGAGTTATTCAACCTTAACATTTTGAAATAAAGATTTAATTGTGGCACACATGTTGAAGATACTCCCCCACTGTTACAAACTTCCGGTGTTGAACCCAGTCAAGTTACTGGTGTTGCACATTTTTCACAATGCCATAATTGTTGTTTTTTTTTTTTTTTTTTTTTAGGAGTACTCCGATTTTCCTCTTAGGTTGCGTGGAAACTTTGTGCAAGTTGGCTCAAGTCTGAGTGTACATATCTTGGTAAGACTGGCTTTGGCCCAAAGTGACTGTAAAATTAGATTATGTGACTCTTGTAAATTAATGGATGAGCGTGGAAATTAGTGATCATATCAAATGAATACTCGCATCAATTAAATTTTGAAAATCTGCCATTGTCTCCATATTGCCTTTTTTGCAGTCAACATCATCTGGGCAAAATATGGCACACTGGACCACATTGGAGGGAAAAAACAAATCCACACCAACTCAAGCCATGACCAATACCATTATGATATATTCTAATACATACCTTGTTTTTTTATTTAAGTGGGTATATAATCCCCCTTTTTTTACATCATAAAAGTAACAATAATTTATAGGCTGGAAATACTATACTTTGAGGAATGAGTGTGTTTATGCGCTTCATTAACTAAAAAGTAAAGATAACCTTGCATGCTGATTAAAATGAAACTAATTACAGATGTAGTTCTCTAATCATGTAACATTTTAGAAGATAGTCGTATTGTAAATATTCAGTGGCAGATGGTCATTCATGCTTAAGATAGTTTTAGGACAGAACCTGTAGCATTGCTTGCAAAACAATTCACTGTGTAAGGAGATTTTTCTATTTAATATTTGCACATACAGTGGGGTAATAGTACTAAGATAATCTTATTTATATATAAGAAAATGTATCAAAGTATTGCATTAACACAGGAAAATGTTATTTATTTTTCACTATATAAAATAGCTTGTATTACAAATTTTGAATATTTATTCACACTTACTAATGTAACTATGATTTACTGAATTGTTGTTCATGGTAAAATTTCAACCACAGAGTCTGAGTGCTGTGCTGTTCAACCAAAAAATATAAAGACTAATGACAGAAAGCACAGTTTTCTTCTGTACGTTTCAAAATAGTTCAGTTTTCTGTTTTGCAAGTGATTTAATTCACATTTTGTTATGCATTACAATTACAATTTGTATAATGAAAAAATAATAAATGTTTATGTACATTAGTGTTGTCTGAATCCAATCAACAGTGTAAGGTCTTGTTCAGATTATTTCCAATCAAGATGATATTTTATCAGTGAAATAATAAACTACTTATAATGTTTCCATTTATAAATTACTAGTTGTGTAACCCAACTTTGCCTGGGAATTTTTCTAAGACAATGGTGATACACCCGTCCTTATACTTTAAAATCTGGCATGAAAGTGTCTTTGATTATTCTTTTTGCACCATATTTGTCATTATATTTAGTGCACATAGTTAACAGTTAAATCTGTATACATAGTTTTGAGAAATTCAAATCCATCAAAACATTTTTGAGATATTGGAGTACTTCTTTTTCTATTGTAGGGTGTGTTTAACTCATAAATATTTATATATGTCCTTTTGTAGTAGATAAATACTAGCATAGACATATCCTGCAAAATTTCCGACTTTTAACTAGACAGGAAATAGTGAGTGAGTGAGTGAGTGAGTGAGTGAGTGAGTGAGTGAGTGAGTTACCATTATACTACAAATAAAGAGACGGAGAGGGAATATTTGTTACAACAATTCTAAAGCCTTTTACTATACTAGTGTGACAGTGTGTGTGTGTGCGCCAACATAACTAAGTAACATATAAAGATTCCAATGTGCAAAAACTTACTAGTTTTATTAGATAAGGTAATGCCTCAAACACAGCAAGGACTGAAGACAGGAAAAGGTGCCACAGGACAAATGCAGGGGTGTACACAGCCTTAATAGTTAGGAAGAAACATGGATTAGAGTTGATAATACACATCACCATGAAAGTGCAAGAAGGAGGACACTAACATAGAGGGCATGATAATCCTTGAGTGAGCTGGTGTTTTTGAAAGGGAAACAGAGCATCCTCAAGGGAACCTTATAAATTTCTCCAAGATGCCACAAAGCAGGTAGCTCAGAACCCCTTGCTCATTGAGAAAGAGTATAAAGCCAAGGAGTAAAAGCAATAAATGGCAACATCTCCTGTCTTTTAAAGAGCACACAGTCCCCAAAAAGAAATGTATGACAAAACACTGTCCCTCAAACTGTGTAGAGATCTGGATCCTAATCACCATTGAAAGATTTGGAGGTGCAGAGACATCAACTGCCCTACTTGGAGCACTTGCCTGGTGGTCATATTGAAATTACAGAGCCACTTGTGAGTCCACAATCAATTCCAGGGCTTATTCAGAAATTACACTGAGATGAAAGGCCTCTCTCTCTAAGTGAGGCATGAGGAAAATGAAAGAGAAGTTTTTCTTGGAACTATACCAAACTAATTTTACTAGAAAACAGCAAATTACCCCTATACATTTCTTATAAATAGAAATGCAGCATTCATTGAAAATACTACTGCATTCTTTACAAATTTATTTGAAAGAGAACATGCCAAGATTACTAATGCTATAATTGATTTTTTTATTATTTTTTTTTTACAAATAATGAAGTCATTAGTTTTGATTAAATACCTCTTTTGCAACCCCTTTTTAAATACAGTACTATGCAATTACCTGATATTAACATTACCTATTGCAATTCGTCGCATTGTTGCACTTCTTGTAGGTTTCTCAGGCTCAAGTACCCAGGTCTGTTCATCTATTTCATCCATTACATCCCAAAACTGCTTTAAGGATTCCAGCATTGCCAGAAACTGGCTATGAATGTTCTTTAAGCAACTCTATGAAAAAAATGAGGAGCTAATTTATTATTATTGTTGTTGAAAGTACGGGGGAAGAGTGCTGTTTTATTCCATTACATTAAGAAACATTTTACCAATAATTCATATTTAAGCTCTACTAAAACATTTTCATCCTAATCCCTCTCTAAGTCTATTTTTGTGCTATTGCACAGTAGAAATTAAAATAATTTAATTCAAATGTTTAAATAGCAATCAGAAATATTTGGGAACAATATTTTAGCCATTTTTCATGGCATTAAGATGGAGGAGAATATTATTATAGTTGCATATGATTCTACATATAAAAACAGTGCATATTATCAATTCAGTTTTTAAATTTCAATTCAAGATGCTATTCTGTCTAAATTCACAGTAGAACAAAGTGATGCTAACACTTTAAGCATGAAACCAGTGCAACTTTAATCTGTTTGACACAAATTCTGACATAAATTCTGCAAAATCACTAAACAGACAGGCATTTTACTCAGAAAATGTGATGGTGAATTTATTGGTACACAAACTCAAGGCAATTGTAAGGAAATAAAATAAACCTTTGCTATGGCTATTTTTTCAAACATGAAAATGTACAACTAATCCTACACATATAAAAAACTGTATTTCGGTTTTTATCCTTCATACATCTTCAGACAAATAACTAATTCTTATCATTTAACATTTTATTCTTGTATATGCAAGAAACCTTCTATAATTCAGTAACATGTGAAAACTAGTTTCTAGATTCTCTTTTTTTACACAATCACTTGCAACAGTAAAAACTTGTTCTAGTGTACATCCTTGAAGGAAACTATAGCCAACTGCAAAATAAATGAATGAGTAATGTCTTACAGACATGCAAGAAAAAAAAAAAGATTCAGAAAGGCTGAAGTAGGGCAAGGCAGTACAATTATGGTTAATGTTGCTGCTGCTTCGGCAGACTAGGTTTGCACCTGGTCATTTTCCATGTGGGGTTTGCACGGTCTCCCCTTGTCTGCATTGGTTTCCGTCCCTGTACTTCCACTATTCTCATCTTCTAAGATACAGAAGGACAATCAGTCACATTAACTGGTGTTTTCAAATTGGTTAACTGGTGTTTTCAAATTGGTCCTGTGCATGAGTGGGCTCTGCAAAGGACTGGCACTGTCCAGGGCTGGTTTCTATCTTGCACCCAAATCTGCCATTATAGGTGCCATTCCTCGCAAGTCAAAATTTGATTAGGTGTGTCTAAGGATGCTAAATATGAAGTAAACCTACCAAAAACAGTGCCTCTTAGTCCATATACATTTTCAAACATCAGGTACAGAATTCATCTAAGTCTACCTTTAGATCTAAAAGTATAACATATGGTGCAATTTCTACATGAAAGGAAGTTAGAAAATAATTTTTAACATGGGTTATGAATATTTATGCGCAATTACCAAAAATAGTTGTGGAATTAAAATATGATTGAAGCTGCAAGATAGTAATTTTATGTAAACTTTTATAAAGCAATGCAAAATATGATACGATACATTTGTAAATCTTTATGCACAAATTAATGGCATCCAATAATAGTTTAATACAACAGAAAAACTAATAAGTTAAAAAAAAAATCACAAGGGTAGGGAGTAGGTGGAACCACTCAGGGTTAATTATTATTGCAATTCAAATCATATAGAATAAGTGACTTTTTAAAAACATGTTTGAATTAATTTATACAATTTATAAATCTTGAAGTTAATATTTGCACACTTTTATCTTTCAATTACAGGTAATCTGCAACATGACACAGCAAGAAATAATACTGATGAAATACTTTAGTTTAAATAGCTCATTGCGCCTAAACTTTTTAAAAATGCAAAATTATGGAAACCTCTGTCTCATTTTCTTTTCAACATTTGCAGATGAATGTATACTGGGACTTCAAAATGCAACATTTTCTAAAGTTCCAAATATAAAAAAACATAAGGACACAGAGCTATTAGCAGTAGTCCCAAACACTTAAGAACGATGAGAATGATTAGTCTAAGCATTTAAATCATAGGAATTTTTTTCTGATGCAAAAACAAAAAAAAAAAAAAACAGCAAACAAGTTTGGTCAATTTCAAAAATGATAAAGGGGTGTATTTTAATCAGTATTTGTGCACATAATTAAACGAGCACACTATGAAAAGTCTTGAATTCTGCCATTTCCTTCTTATTCTTTTTTTTAGAGCACTCTTTCATGTGTGAACCTTTAAAAAAATGCAGCATGAAACAATGAAGTTGGTTTTGTATAAATCACTAGAAAAGAGGGTTACAGTTGACATAACTGGTCTAGTAAAGAGCTAGTGGAAGAATTCTAATCCCAGTAATCAACATGGAGGCATATACTACCCTCTTCAGGTAATTTATACAAACCAGCTGAATTATTTCATGGTGTGATTTTTTAAAATCTTCTAAATGAAACAGCACTTTTCATTTTTAAAAAACCGAACATTGTAACTGTTCCCCTTTAGAGGAACACACCTTTATAACCAGTTTCTAGAAAGTTTTTATATATAATTTTCTGTTGCCTCTGATTGACAAAAATGAGTGTTGGTGATGAATGACACAATTTAAATGTAAAATATATTTACTTCTGGGCACATTCAATAGCACAGATTTTAATGAGTTACCATTTTGTGATGCATATATCTGAATAATTTAAATGACAGTGTTACTAAGAATGTGGCAACAAAAGTTGGAACCTTTTTCTAAGGTTGTGTTTCTAATCGAACAGGACTTTTATTAGCTCTAAAGCCACAACTTGTGCTGAACCTCATCTATAACATGATATAAGGGCAGGCTAGGACATTACATTTAGTTGTGTCAGTTGCTCTAATCGTCTTTGGTGAGACTGAAAAAACCTGGAATATGCCTAACATGTTGAATTAGGTGGGGCTTGCATGCTTGGATTGCAGCATGGAATATACACACCCACAATGTCAGCTTTGTGCATCCACTGCTGCATCTTTTCAGCAGTTATAGTAGTGAAATCCAGAAATACAGTATATGTATTTGATTTGTTGTTAAATGTGTGTTGTTAACCAAAATCTCTTGCTTAAGTCTAATATGAAGTAGTATATTTTCTATCCCAGAAGTTGTAGAGTCACAGTTTAAAGAATCAACGGTACCAGTTTTAGGACAGACAATAAGCCCTTATAATTTTTTCATCTGTTTTAAAGCCCTCGACCAGGATTTTATAAGAGTTTTCCTGGAAATTTCGCTTCAATTACCATATTCTAGTATTTTCAGTGGTCCCACAGTCCTGAAATCTTTCCTTGTTGATCTATCATGAGTTTTACACATTCAACTACTAAAGAAGTTATTCTTTCAATCAGTGGCACTCGCTATTCATTCCAATTGTTCATCCTTAAGGTAACTCCAAGCACTTCAGTTTTATTCTCAGTGTTGTTCATTTAATTTTCTATGTTGCTGCACATTTCTCCTATGTCTTCTCTCAGGTTTACTGTAAAACATTTATGTGAATATACCTCCTTTATCTTTTATTTACAGACTCAAATCACTTAATTTAATGTTCATTGACTACATATCCATCATAAACGCACAGCTATCATTGTGCTTTGATGGCAATGAGTAGCCAGCTGGCGTCAGTAGAGTGGGGTGACACATATTGTGTTTGATGACCTTCTAGATGGAGATAATAAGCAACCCCAGGTCTTATTTGCAGCATGAATGTAATAAGCCCTTGCTCCCAGAATTGCTGACTCTCCAGAATGGAAAGCATGCTTGTTATCTCAGGCACTGCTGTCCCGTGACTTAAGACCTATCAAGCCAACAGGCAAGAATATGTCAGCCAGTCCAACTTAGTGCAGTCACACATGGAGCTCCTAGTGTCTCAAGCTTTGGCTGCCTTTTGTTCTGCATCTACAGTACATGCCTCCTCAATTTTATGAGGAGGATGCTTAGATTTATTTCAGTGTTTTTAAATTGGATGCTCATTAGAGATCTCCCAGCTCATGACCTGCTTTGAAGAAATTAAATGCTGAATGGAGCACAACCCTTTAAAATTAAACTACAACTCAACAAAATTCATGCTAAATGGCACTGAAGCCAACCCTATTCATTCAATCTAGGTGGCACTGCTATCAAACATTTATCTTCTGAAAGGAATCGTATTTTTCATTCCTCACTTTATACAACTGACAAGCTTTTTACTTGCACCTCGGCAACATATCCTGTGCTCACTCATATCTCTTCTATTCTGATTCTGAGAAGCTTGTTCATGTTTTCATCACATCCCACGTTGAAATTCATAATTCCCTGTTGCCAGGTGTATCGTCTAATCTTATTATCTAATTTCTATAGCAAGAATCCTCTCTCAGACTCACATAAAACCTGTTCTGTTCAGTGTTCACTGGCTCCTGGTGTTCTGTGTATGACTGAACACAAAATCATGTTACTGTAATCTTGCACCAAACTATAGCACTAAAGCAGTAAATTCCTGCGGAATACTCTGTCCTTCTTGCAATCCTAAGAGTGACAGAGCTTTCAGCTCTATTACACTTCGTCCCTAAAGAGCTTGAATTATGTCTATTTAAGAAGGCCCTACTCTCAGTTAACTCTGTCCAAAAGCTTAGAGTAATCCACAGTATCACGAATTATGTTTTTTTAACTGTTTTCTAGTGTTTCACATACTATTTTACTATGTTTAACTCAGAACTTGTGTTTCATATATTTATTATGTATGTCTATTATCATTAATAATATTATCATAAGCAATTCACCTGTAACATTCCAAACATTATCCATTCTGTACGTCTCTGCTGAGCTTCTTTGATGTATTTTGTTAAATAAAAACCTACCACCTGGCCAAGGTTATTATAGTTTTGCCTTTTTATATTAGTTTTTATTTCTATATTTTTTCTGACCTTACTTGGAAATTCAGTTTAGTTTTAGTTTTCCTTCATCATGTATTTTTAATTTTAATTTAGTTTTTATTTCACAAAGACATTTCTATTTTTTTTTTTATATCTATTAGTTTCAGTTTTAGTTTTAGTAATTATGGTATGGTTAAAGAGTTGAAATGTAGTTTAGTTTTGTGTCAAAATCAGACAGAACTGTAGACTTAATGGATTGGGATATGTTAGTGGAAGCTTACTACACTACATGGTTTACTATCAGGTTTTGTTTTTGTTTGATGGAAACAAGCAGAATCAAAACCAGATACTGAATATGAATAATTTTATAAAATTGTATCATTTTTAAAATATTTTCTGTCATTTGAACAAATGTGCGCTGGTTGTTGGCACTTTTTCTCTTTTCCTTTTACTGCCCATAATGGGACAATTTGTAATGAAATTTAGTTGAATTTTAAGGTTTGTGGGTTTTTTTACTCTAAATGTCTATGCCACACAACATATCTCACTCCAAGACAATGTACTTATAATGAATGCCTTCAATATTGCATTAAAAAATCTGACACACCAAGGCTATCTGATAGTCATTCAAAGATTTGTGTTGAGAATTACCATAATTTGATGCACACCAAAACCTCTTGGCCCAGTGAGGGTGTAGAGCTAGATTGCAGCTTTCACAGGTTGTATCTTGCCCTTGAAACATTTTGGAGAGTTTTAATTGAGGTAAATGCGCTGGGCAGAAGATTTTACATTGAATAACTGAGTGCTTCGTGCAAATGGAGCTAGAGTATATTCTGTGCATGGCTGCCCTCCATTCTTTTTCTGAAATATTAAGTGAAAGATCCTTTTCCCATTGTATCCTGGGATTACCACATTGCACAAATGTGGGCTGGCCCAAACATGTGCATATATCAAACTACTCTATACTAGTCCAGAAGCCTCAGTTCGTATTAACAACATTATTTCAAACTATGTGAAACTAGAACACAGCACTCGAGAAGGATAACCCCCCCAACCCCATCACCACTGCTCTTTGCAATCGCCATTAAGCCATTGGCTATTTACTTTCAAAATGCATCAGCGATAAAGGGGATTTTCAGAGAAAGACTCAAACGGAAAATATCACTATATGCAAATTATATGGTTCGGTAAATATATCTGACCAACAAAATTCAGTGCCAAACAGCACTAGCAGATTTTCAAAAGATATCTGGACACAAAATTACTTTGAATAAAAGTGTGTTTTTCCAACTGTCTGCTCTCTAAAACAGAATATCAGAGGGACACCTTCCCATTTATCTTAACAGATCAGTCTAAATATCTAGGGGTAAATATCACAAGTAAATACGAGTATAAAGCTCTTTTTCAACAAAATATTGCTGTCTGCATGGGAAAAAAACTAAACAAGATGTGAATAGATGGTCTACCCTCCATCTCACAATAGCAGGGAGAATAAGTACTGTCAAGATGAGCATCCTTCCCAAGCTTCTTTTTCTATTTCAAACCATCCCCATATTCATTAACATTTTTTTTTTTAAGAAATCAGACTCAAAACCTCATTTGTAATTTGAAACATCCACACATCTAAAGGGTGTGGTACTACCTAACTTTCAATTTTATTACTGGGTGGCGTATATACAAGCCATAAAGACCTGGACATTGACACAAATTGATGAACATAAACAAGCTTGGTCTTCAAAAGAATTAAAATCTTGCAGTACGTATATTCCCTGCTCTGTATTTCAGTAAATACAAACTACTGTCAATACACTAATAATCCAATTTCCCTTCTTTCACTCAGAATATGGAACCAATGTAGGAAGCACTTTAAGCCAGAGAAACTCTTATCTGTTGCACCACTACATGACAAAAACTTTTTCCATTTTCTCAGACAAACACGGTATTCAATGTATGGAAAAATGTCTGGGATTAAAACATTTAGAGAGCTGTACATAGATAATGTTTTTGCATCCTATGAGAAATTAAGCTACAACTTTAACTTCTAATCAACATAATTTTCCACTACTTTCAAGCTAGAAATTTTGCTAAACTGAACCTACCCAATTTTCCTCACCTTCCACTTATTTCTATTCCAGAATAAATATTGACCAGTCCTGAATATCTACAATTTATAAAAACGTTTTAAAGTCCCTTCCTTTCATGATGAACTTTCTACTTCTAGATTTGCTGGGATAGTTTTATTAATCTTGACATAACTTCGATTACTGCAAAAAGACATACACTACCAGTCAAAAGTTTTACAACACCTCAGTTTTTCTTCAAATTTAATCAGTGGTGCTGTGACACGCCTATCACACAAGCTGGTAACCCTCAAAAACTTGTCTTCTGACTGGTTTGTGCCTTTGGGTCTACCAGATCTCTTCCTATTATAGTTTCCTCCAGTTTCCAAATTCCTTTGGATTGTGACACTTTGATTTTTTTTTTTTTTTTGCAATTTCTGTAAATAGTAGGCCTACACTTTTAAGGACAATAATGCTCTGTCTCATTTAATTTAATTGCTACTTTCTTCAAAGGGTGTAGTACAGTTTGTTCCAACTCTGCTTTAAGGCAGACTGGGGGTTTTTAAGAAATCAACAGAAGTTGGGACACTGGTACAAATTGTTTACTTCCACTTGCAAGGCTTAATTTACTTTAATTGCTGTAGACCATCTAAATGATATAACCTATTAGCTGTTCTCTGAAGAAGGCCCAATTGTAATATTCTGATATTTCCTTTTTTTTCAGTTTTTGCTTTCCTAAACTTTAAATTTAAACGTCAGGCAGTTTACTGCTGACTTTTCACCATTTTAGTTCATTCATTGCATTTCAACTGATTAAATTTGAAGAAAAACTAAAACAACTGAGGTGTTCTAAAACATTTGATCATTTGTATATGTATATTGTACAAAGGCAACAAGTCTTCACATTTCTAGAAATCTAGAATAAAAATATTAAAATAATTTTATATATTCCACTTTAGTTTACAAAGATCAGTGCTATATGACAGTTTACAATGCATGGCCTCAGTGAATCTTGCTTCTCAAGTTAAGTATTTACACTAAAGTTTAGATAAGAGGTGACAAACATAGATACTAAAGGATTGCAGTGGTTACAGGTTTTTGTTCAGGTCACTTTCTTAATTAGCAACCAATTAATGTCAACAGATGGCCATCTAACTTAAACCCATTTGCACTTAGGATTCTATAATGTTTGCTTCAATTAAATGCTTGAAATTAAAAAAAGTAAAGGGTTGAGAAATATTCATCTGTTCTACTCTGTTTAATATTGTGATTAATATGCAATTAGAAAAAAAGAATATCACCAATTAAGAAGCTGGAACAAAAACCTGCAGCCACTGCAGCCCTTTGGGGTTTAAATTTGACATCCCTGGTTTAGACAATACTACTATTAAAAATAATGAAAAATAAAATGAGGCTAAATGTAACACAAATATTACGAGCCTTGTATTTCTATAAATATTTATTTTCATAATTTTATACAGGCCTAAATTGTTACATTTTGTATGTAAGATGGTTTTACCAGGGTTATTTTAAGATTATTAGTAGAAAAATGCATTACTGTATTTGATTTCAAATATAGAAGCATACAGTAGAAAGTCATTACAACAGTCTCTATTTTTACATACTGTACATTTGTTGATTTATTACATTTTAACTAGATTCAAAATAGACAATGAAATTTCTGAAAAATTATGTATTTGCAGAAAATTACAATTTTTGCTATTACAGTTACTAATGAAGTGTACATTTAATCTGTTTTGGGATTTATTCAAAACTGTCATTTTTGCCCTTGCAGCTCATTTCTCACTCTTTAAGAATGCCAGTTTTAGGCAATAAGAGCAATGTCTCTCCCATATCATGCTGTGAGACACCTGCACTAGATACTGGCTTGCCGTGACGCAAAGAGCCATACTACCTTCATCATGACATGGTGCAAGTAATAATTATTCATTCAAATGAATATGTCACAGCAGCAGTGGCAGGCCTCTCATCACAGTAAAAAAAAAAATACATCAAAACATTATCAGCTCAGCAGGACGACAGAGACCATACGGTAACCAAACAAAAAATGTAAGCAGCCTCTATTTTCAAGAGCCATTCAAAAAAGTACTTTATGTACACTATGGTAAGGCTATCATTGCACCATTAATTAGCCTTTAAAACAACTCTATTTTGAACAATTTCTAAACATGCGCAATTTTATTTGCTTTATTTACCTCACTTCTACTAAGCAATTGTTTCTCTTTACCTGTATATTAAACCATGTGTATTTTGTTTAAGTGTACTTACCAGTTAAGTACTCTTTTCTAATACACTAGTATCATATTCATACTGCACACCCACAAACCAGTTTTATCCAATTGAGGACTGCAGGTTGAAACAGCCTATTCCTCACAAAACATGAAACAGCCCTAGGTGCCAGTCTGCTGTAGGGCAAACTCACACACTCACTCTCCCACACACAAATTTGGAATCACCAGATGATCAAACCTGCATGTCTTTAGGACTGTCAGAAGGAAAACAAGAGTACCCAGAGAAAAATCATTGCAGTTAAGAGGATAAAATGTAATCTACACAGAGACAGGTATTCAGGATTTAAGTCTGAGACACTGAATGTATACGGCAGCAGTATTAACAACTGTAACAATCCACTAACAAATGACACACAAAATAAAAGAAAAATACATGAACACTCAACACAGTTTTGCTTATGACACTGAAATTTTATGCAATCAAAAACACACTAGTTATGTCCTACTTAAAAACATGGATGTTCATTTTTTAAATTACTACGATTTTTTTTTCTTTTTTGTAGGCAACTTTTCTGGTTCCTTTAAACAAACTCTACACCACATGTAAGTTACGCTATGTGCACTTTCAAAAGTGTGCACAGATCAAGACAAAATCCAAGACAATTGTAAGGATTTTATAAATACCAGTTCAGGCCACTATATCAGGTCTCAAAAAGTAAGCTGCACAAAAATGGACATTATCATCTTATATCAAAAGATAAACACTGATTGTATCGTGAAAAAGAAAAAAAAAAAAAAGTCAAACAAATTTTCTCTCATCTGAGTCATTTTTTTTCCCCTTATAGATTTTAAATGTCTGGGAGTGGTATGAAACTATGGCAGAAGCAGTAGGGAAAAATCAGTAATATGCAGATCTTTAGGTCACAGTTCAGTTCTGGGTGGCAATCTGGCTTTAATTGTTAAATATGAGCTAAATATCAAAAGTTTACCCACTGAATGTCCATCAAGTGTTAGTCCTAAATTGAGAACAAAATACAGTCCTCTCCTATTCATAGTTGTTTATTGTCTCCCAAAACACAAGGGGTATTTTTAAAGTTATGTGAATGAATGACCAATTCAGTTTAGTTCTCTTTCACAGTCTTTCTTGTGGGTGATTTGTTCATGTCCTACTTCTAGTATTCACTTTTTGTATATTTTTTTTTCTGTTTATTACTTCTTATTCTAATTCAGAACCTTCTCCTTCGTGTGTTTATTAGGCCTTGGTAAAAATATTGAGTTTCCGATTAATCATTATTTTTTTGTTTAAACAATTCAATTATCAATTCTTAAAAAGTCTCAAGATCAATCTTGTGAATCTCTGTCCTGCTCTATTACTATATATAGATTTTAGTCTGTTTTTGGCGTCTAATCCAGTAGATGTCGCTAATGTGCCTGTTAAAGCTTTCTACGGATAAAGCATTTTACTATTTTGCACCAAATGGTGTATCCTCCTCAAATGAAATCAGCACCTTTGACACTTAAATCAGATGTGTTAACGAATTATGGATTCAAACAATAGGTTGGTAAAGAACAACTGGATAAAACTAAGCCATATGTAAGCTGCAAAAATCAGAAGTATTGTGGTAGCACAATAAATTTGAGAAATTATTTATCCTGACATCACCCAGAAACATTATCTCAGTTGACATCCAAACCAGTAGAGCCTAAACAATCTACACTGGAGACAGTGTTTAGCTCCAATCTTCCCTTTAATTTGCCTCATGCCCAGACTTTATAGAAGTTTGTATCTGTAAAGATATGAGATCCTACACCGTTATTGAAAGTGAGGGCTTTTGACAAATGATACAGGTTTTGGTATACTATAATAACCAGAAAGCAAATGAGTGAAGTCATTGTAGCCAGGCTTTATAAAGATCTTAAGCAAATCATCCCCAGTTTTCATGTGTCAGTGGAGACAGTAGCCCTAAGTTGTGACAGCTGGACATCCAGGGTAGCAGATCACATGTCACTACATTTAAAATGACTAGGCACTGGTGGTGGATGTGTTGCATACAACAGCGCTGCATGCCTGTCACACCGGGAGCAACTTCGTTGCTTATATGCAGAGTTGCTAAAATGGCTAGCTGTTAATCCAAAAACCTTTCTGGCATCTCCAATGCACTGTTCCATCATGTGACCATATCAATCACAAGTCTGTGTGAAGCAAAGACCAATAAACATTGCTTCTCTTTAAGCACATTGCTAGCTGTAATGCTACACTAGAAAAAGATTGCAATGTGCCTCACCCAGTCAAGCAATTGTTGGAATTTTAATAGCAGCCTGCAGCATCAATTTGAGTGTGTGTGAAAAGCAGCCAACATGAAGTAGCTCCATACATTGTACCGCACGGATCATATTAGCAGCATTGTCATACACAATGGTTGGTTCTTTGTTTTTTTATGTTCCATTAATCCAACACAGCTATCAATAAGCATCAGCTTTATATCCTCATTTTAAAATGCTTCCATTATTGTCTGAGGAGAACCATGATGACACACTTTCAAAACTAGTTAAAGTGACTGCTACATGTGAGCAACTGAAGATATGTGTAACTTGTAGAATTATGGAACGACAGGAGTCTTCCCACTGTATCTTACATTTCAACTAATTCAAGAGTTGTTTAAATGTCCAATAGGAGAATAAATTTGGCTAAAAGTTTAGTTGAAGGGTATCTACACGCAGATTTATAACATAAGGACAGGTTACTGAATAACATTTTTTAATGAAGAAACAATATTTAATTCTTTTTATAAAAAATATTAAATATTAAAATATTTGCAAGACTATATAAATGTTTTATAAAGTAGATGACATTGCACTGTATTAAAAAGATGATATGTGTACATATGTTTGTTAAATTATGGTGAATTTTGAATGAAAAATATTTTGTTCCACATGTTGCAAATACCCATGTTAACTTACTATTACTAATTTAAGTGTTGCTTCTTCAATGTCATTCCATGCTAATACATATTTTATGAAGTCACTACGTAGACACCCTTCAAATAAAGTGTTACTGAAATTTGTCACATTATTATGTGTTTGTGGTGTTTCATGTTTGATATTAGTTTTGTATTCAGTATTATTTGATATTCTTCTGTGCTTTTACTCCTGTTGTACCATTTTGAATATCTGTGAAGCCCTTTGAGCACTGAAAATCTGTTATATAATTAAAATGTTTAAATTATTGTTAAAATACCAGTGATAATACTTTAGCTGGTTACGCTGGAACTTTAAATAATTTAAAGAACAAAAAAGGTCAAATCAGTGATCATTAGTGGCCCTAAGAAAATGTAATCGGATCATCTCTAAATAATATTAACATTATTAGGATTGTGTTCACCACTTTAAACCCCCAACAATTATATTTTCCGCTTTGTCAATATCATTGAGGTTCATTCCACAATAAGAAGCAGATAATTTTTCTTTACCTCAATTATTATTTGCTTCTTTAAGCTAGGTTAAACCAAATGCATAATATTTTCCAGTACTCCTTTATTGTACCACGCAAGTAAATATTCCCTTTTACAAACATCATATTTGCAGTGTTTGCTTTCTGCCTTAAGTATATTTTCACAGTCTTTGGGACTATATTGAAGCTCCAACATTGATATACCTCCAAAACATGCTTTCTAACTAACTTTCTCTTGTTTACTTTCTGATTTGGATTAAGCAGTCTTGAGAATGTTATGTAATGTTAACTAAGTGCTTTAAACTGACACTACACAATGGACACATTTACAATATGGAAGGTATGTGAAACATTTTCTTTGTAAAGTTCTCAATACGAATTGCTTGCAGACAGAATTTATAGATTTATTTGTAGGGAACAAAATGCTAGCCTTTTCTTAAATAATTCATGAATTTAACAATTTGTTGTTAGAATTCTTAACGAACACAAAATAACATTTTAATCCAAACAAATTAGACATAGAAACCTGGAGTATTTTTTTTATTTTATTTTTCTGTCCTTCTTGGTCATCTGACCATAACATCAAACTTATAAGTTACTTGAAAATGAACCCATAACTAAGAACTCTTCAACTACTTCATCTATTACTTGTATATCTGTATTTTTATAAGTGCATATTGGTGTATTCTTATTTACTATTTTTGGTATTTTATTTATTCATTCATATACTTATTTCTAATTTGTTTTCTTTTTTTTTGCACTTTTTTTAAACTTTTCATAAAGCACTTTGAGCAAAATTCCTTGTATGAAACTGTACAATACAAATAAACTTTGTTGTTATTGCTGGAGGCTACGGTGTTCCAATAAACAATGTCAAAGTGTTAAAATAGGAGTACTGACAACTACAATGGCTCTGGACTACCTACTGTATGCAAAAGCAAAGTACACAGTATGTCATTAATATATACATTCTGCATGCCAGTTTTCCTTTAAAGGTGGCAACAATTTCATTAACTTTTTTATATGTTTCAATTTTTTTTTTAATGCCACAGACTGAATGTCCATGTTGTACTACTAAAGCAGAACACATGAAAAGTTATACAATTAAATGGTTAAATTTATAACATAAAATCCATTATTCCTTACATACAGATATATTATATCATTTAAACGAATAAAGTTAAGGTGCCTTAAGTTTAAATAACATGCCATCGTTTCTTTAGGATGCTGTGTCTCAGCCGAAAGATACTTTCTGTAATCTTTCAAATTGCAGCACTGGTGACTGCTCTAAAAGAACACTCCAGCCAAAAATTGTATTTTTATATGCTACTTACCACATCTAGTTTGTACGGATCAGGGAAAAAAAACTTACATTACTTGTGTCACATAATCCACATGTCAGCTATCCAATCATATGCTAAAATACATCCAGGCACTGGCAGCATCTTTAATGCACCCTTCCACTTTCCCAGGAAATGATTCCCTGCTAAGCAATGTTTCATAACATGTTTGTTGTTCATTGCATGGCATATGCGTGGACAAAGAGCAGGTGGAAGGAGATAATAGGTACAGTGATTTATCATACTGCAAAACACATTTTCACCTACTTAACCAGAGACCTAAAAATGCACTAACTAGTAATGCACATCAAAAGCAACATGTCTGTGCATTGTAAACTCTCATCCATCTATTGTATGGTCTCTTGTCTGCACTGAAACATTACAAGTGGTAATAAAAACTGCAGTTTAAATAGCTTTCTTTAGTGTTAATTATCCAGTGCTTACTGACCATTTTATTTTTCTTTTTGAGTTTGTATATTTTGTTTAGTAAATACATTGACCTTTCTAATCAGAATACTTCTGAATATTTCACATATAGCATGGTTATTTTGAATTTGCATTTATAAATACTTTTTTCTAGTGAGTCTTGTTAAGTTCTGTTAAGATTATTGTAAACTGAAGGAAGTCAAATAAACAATCATATTTTTTTTCTTAGCGTTCAGTAAAAAGTTAAAATTGTAATAGTGAGGTTATACCAATGTTTATTGGGTTTGAAAATAAAAGTATTAAGATTCACTGAGTATTTGTAATGTCCCTGTATCCACCAAAATATCACCACACACCCTGACACAGGCCCTGAAAAAGTACTTATCTGTATTTTAAAGAAATTGTAGTGGTCATGGTGACGCTGATATTCACACCGTCGGAAAGACAGTGACTTATTTATTTTATTGTGGGGACACCCAGCCTTGAACCGGAGTGCACACATTCACTCACAGAGGCACAGTTAGTGGCTCAATGAATCGATAAAGAATAATGAAATGCATATCAATAAAATGAAGAAAAAAAAAAGAACATGCAATATAACAAAAAAAAAAAACACTTATGCAAAAGACCCTCCCCTGATCCCTGAAGGTGATATTAAATTAAAAAATATAGCTCAACAACAATAAACACTAACAGCAATGTCTAAAACACAGTCCAATTTATCATGAGCAGATGATAATGGACAGCCGAGTGAAAAATCCTGTGAATAGTTCACTGTGAGCAATGTAAAGTTTGTCCTACCGGTTTCCTGATATGGTGTGGGATGAGGTGATTGGGAGCACTCCATCTGATGAAGATGTATTCAATCCATACAAAGTCACATGAACAGACAGGCACAAGACAGACCATACATCCAGGCAGGAACAGTAATCCAAGATGAACAACAGGTAATAAAAACGGGGTATATAGCAAATAAACAGACAGAGAGACGGATCACAATCCCTCAGTGTCTTGCCAGTTTCCTTTTTAAAGGGCCCGCTGGCTCAATACTCCCAGCAGCCCCTGCGCCCTCTGAAAGCATTCAATAGCATTACACTGCCAGGGCCACTGAGATATGTAGTACCTTATTATGTAGCTCTTCTACAAAATATTCAAGAAACTGTTAAGAATACTGGATAGATAATAAAAGTTGCCTGGCCACAAATACAGTAGTTTCTATGCTTGTGAATGTTATGAAATGAATACCCCACACGCATTACACACAATGACAGTTAAATATATGAAAAATCATGTAAATGAATAATTTGGAAGCATTAAAAATAATGTAAATCATAAAGCATATGTAAAACATACAGTACATTGATACATGTATTGTAATCTGGGATTACCATAGTAATGAATGAGATGTTAGTGACTGCCAGACACATATACAGTATTAGCAAAGCAGGCAAGGGGCTGAAAGAAACACATCCAGTGAAAACTCAAACACTGGCAGAGGAGGCATAAAACAAAAATGGTTGGAAAAAATGTTCTTTGAGCTGACTGTTTCTTTAAAGGAATACTCTGCCCAAAAATATTTTTTTATAAGTTACTTATCCCATGTACATTGTACTGATGACCAAGAAAAATGTTTATTCTTTTATTTTCATGAAGAATAGAAATAATGTATGTTCTTATAGAATAGGAGTGTATGCTGGCCAGCGGCATAAAACAGCAAACAATAAAGAAATGTCCAATGAAAAGTACTTGCGTTACTCATGTCAAATGATCCAAATCAAGTCATCCAATTGGATGTTCATAACGTGCAAAACACATGCATGTTACACAACAATATTGTTAAATATTCGAATTGAATACAAAACTTTTAATCAATGAATGAAAAGTAGAGGTAGGCATTATCGTATAAAAAGATCTATTTTAGATGGGGCTCTCTGTTCATATTGCTCTTTTTTTTCTTTCTGGGTATGGCTGAATATGCAGTTTTTTTTTTTTTTCTGGATTGATTTTGAAGTATACTGTTGTATTGGCTACTTGTTTGAGTAAGCTGTAATCTGCTTTATTCTGTTTTTTTTGTACCTGAATAACAGGAGACAGAAGTTCCTCAAGGCTCTGGATGTTGTAGGACTGTCTTGGTTGACACGCCTCTGCAACATCGCATGGACATCAGGGACAGTGCCTTTGGATTGGCAGACCGGAGGGTGTGTTCCAAGTACAGAGGGATCACACTCCTCAGCCTCCCTGGAAAAGTCTATTCGGGGGTCCTGGAGAGGAGGGATCGTCAGGTAGTCGAGCCTCTGATTCAGGAGGAACAGTGTGGTTTTCGTCCTGGTTGCGGAACAGTGGACCAGCACTACACCCTTAGCAGGGTCCTGGAGGGTGCATGAGAGTTTGCCCAACCAGTCTACATGTGTTTTGTGGACTTGGAAAAGGCATTCGACCGTGCCCCTCGGGGAATCCTGTGGGGGGTACTCCGAGAGTATGCGGTACCGGACCCCCTGATAAGGGCTGTTTGGTCCCTGTACGATCGGTGCCAGAGCTTGGTCCGCATTGCCGGCAGTAAGTCGAACCGGTTTCCAGTGAGAGTTGGACTCCGCCAGGGCTGCCCTTTGTCACCGATTCTGTTCATAACTTTTATGGACAGAATTTCTAGGCGCAGCCAGGGCGTTGAGGGGGTCCTGCTTGGTGGACTCAGGATTGGGTCACTGCTTTTTGCAGATGATGTTGTCCTGTTTGCTTCATCAGGCCGTGATCTTCAGCTCTCTCTGGATCGGTTCGCAGCCGAGTGTGAAGCGGCTGGGATGGGAATCAGCACCTCCAAATCCAAGACCATGGTCCTCAGCGAGAAAAGGGTGGAGTGCCCTCTCAGGGTTGGTGGCGAGATCCTGCCCCAAGTGGAGGAGTTCAAGTATCTCGGGGTCTTGTTCACGAGTGAGGGAAGAATGGAGCGTGAGATCGACAGGCGGATCGGTGCGGCATCCGCAGTAATGCGGGCTCTGCATTGGTCTGTCGTGGTGAAAAAGGAGCTGAGCCACAAGGCGAAACTCTCAATTTACCAGTCGATCTATGTTCCTACCCTCACCTATGGTCATGAGCTATGGGTAGTGACCGAAAGAACGAGATCGCGAATACAAGCGGCTGAAATGAGTTTCCTCCGCAGGGTGTCTGGGCTTTCCCTTAAAGATAGGGTGAGAAGCTCAGTCATCCGGGAGGGCCTCAGAGTAGAGCCGCTGCTCCTCCGCATCGAGAGGAGTCAGATGAGGTGGCTCGGGCATCTGATCAGGATGCCTCCTGGACGCCTCCCTGGTGAGGTGTTCCGGGCACGTCTAACCGGGAGGAGGCCCCGGGGAAGACCCAGGACACGCTGGAGGGACTATGTCTCTCGGCTGGCCTGGGAATGCCTTGGGATTCTCCCGGAAGAGCTAGAAGAAGTGGCCCGGGAGAGGGAAGTCTGGGCATCTCTGCTCAAGCTGCTGCCCCCGCGACCTGACCTCGGATAAACGGAAGAGGATGGATGGATAGATAACAGGAGACAAAATGTTATAGATAAACAGTCTAAAAACTTGTTTACATTATCAGAGGAAGAAATTCACCAGTAATTAAAGCCAAAAACGTATTTTATAAAAGAAACATTTTAAAGCATTCTTTCCATACTGTTAATAATGCTCACATAGATATTTCAGTGATGCTTCGCATGTAAATGTAGCATAGTAGTCTCTAGTGCAGTTTACTGCATTTAAAATGGAACGGTCATACAAGACATCAGTGAGTTGTTGTTTACATCATGGCAGCACCTATTTCCTTGATACACAATAAACAGTTATCAATGGAGGGAAATTGAAGCCATATTGACTGTACCTGTGATGACCATGACAAGATAAAGGGAACTGGTAAGTCAGCAGAACAAACAGGAACTTCATCAGGATACTGAAAAGAAAATTTCTGATATAAATACAATGTCTATTTTGGTGTAATTAATAACTAATGAAAAAATATGCACTACATACAAATAATAATTTTCATCAACATTATACCTTTTAAGTAATGGGTGTGGGCACAGGTAAACCACAGACAAGAAAAAATAAATAAAACAACAATAATTCAAAGAGATGACTATTGTATACAAAGATACATTTTCAAATATGAACTCACTGAAAATTCAAATTTATTCAAAACAAGCTAATTGGCAGCAAAAACAGGTCACTAATTAAGAAAAGGGTTAGAATGAAAACCTGCAGTCACTATGGCCCTCCAGGACTGGAGTTTGAGATCCCTGACTTAAGCAAACTATTCCTTTGTATAATGAAGCTTACAAAATTAACGGAATGTTTTTTTTGGAACCAAAACAAACAGGGTTATATAGGTTTAGTGTCAATAATGTCACATGTATAGAGTGCAGTGAAATTATTGCATTAAAGACAAAGTATTTTAGATTGCACTGCTTGTTTTTAACACTGAACATCTTAAAATTGCACAAACCACCTGATGGTAAGTTACATTAACTAAAGCATGTAAATGTTGGTTACAAAGATATTATTTTTTCACCTAAATTGCATATATTTCTATAAACATGTACATTTTTTAAACATCTTTTATTGTTGCCTGCCATACAAAAATATGCTCCTAGGTTTTAACATTTCTACAATGCAGCTCCTGAAATTTACCTACTAAAACACGCTAGCAGATGGGAATTTTGGCTAATCATAGGTATAGTGGACAGGTGGCCACTGAGGAATTATACCTCCTGCTGTAACTAATCATAATACCACTACTAAATTCAACTGTACTATTCACAACATCAAATTTAGTGCTAAGTAATTTTTTTTAAAAATCAAAATTTTTCAAAGAGAGAAATAAAGATACAAGCTTTTAATAAAAAGTTTTTCCAATTCAGTTTTGACAAAAACCTTTAATGCCTTTTTGTAACGTTTCATGAAACAACTTGCCTTTGGTCAAGTCAATTTATAAATTCAAACAGCAAGCATTTAAACTTTTTAAGTTACAGAACTCTCAGTGCTAGTGGAGTAGAAGAACACTTCATCATGTAAATGGACACGGTGGGGCATTATCTACTTTTGTCATTAGAGCAAAATGATAACTTTGGACATGGAACTTTCTCACAGTTTTGTTTGCTCCATGTCTGAAAGAAATCAAACCCTCGATTTCATGAATATAAATCATTTGTTCCTATGTAGATAATAGTTAACCTGCCCACTTTTTCATTGTCTTTTACTGTACATATGACTTTTACTAAAATACTCTCAGGCATATACTGTAACAACATTATTAATAATATTAGACAAAATATGCAATGCAATACTGATAAAATATACAATGCTATTTAAAATTGTCTAATTTCTCACATTTAGAAAAATGGGAAAAAGGAAAAAAATGTTATTGAAGGATGAGAGTGTTATGGTAGCATTAGGTAATAAATTCCTAGTGTAAAACTGAAAATATAACAGTTTGTTCAACATCACTAGTATTTTTAAGAATGTAACAAAAGTATTATTTTTGTCTGCTATAAAACATAGAACACAGCTATATAATATCTATTGACTGTATACTATCATTATAGTATCAATAAAATCTATAGTGATATTTAACAAAAGTGTATAACAGTAACAGTCAATAATATAAGTTAAAAATATTAGGCAAACATTAATATAATTATACAAGTATAATAATACAGTGTAAATAGTTCAAAGGGTGCTAACTACAACAGTGTTTTTTCTCATAGAAAAATCTTTATCAAAAAAAAAAAACAAAATGCCCACTTCTTGTCTTTACTTGTGTAGTGGCTATGTGAAACCATTATGGATAGATTTTTATATACTGTAAGATCTCTGTGCTGAAACAAGAAACAATTCTGATCCTCTTCCTCTCAAACAAAAACATACCTTTGTCCCTTGAGATGTGAAGAAATTTTGTTTAACATAAAATATTAGGAATTTAAATGATGAAAGGTCTCAAGAAATATTTGCCAGTACGTTATGTGCTCTTTCAATTTGCAGGGTATCCTTAATTACACTTTCGAGGATTTTGGTGAAGAAACTTGCCATGCATTAAGTGGGACTTCTACCTTACATTCCCTTAAGGATCTAAAATATTTCTTAGTGTGTTCCCACAAATCCGGTTTTCAAAATCTGTTTTTTTATCCCGCAAAGTAGAGTTGAGAAATAGATAGACAGAGAGACTGAGAAATTGATAGATGGTCATACTTTATAAGTCCCCAAGGAGAAATTAAACTTTACAGAAGCTCAAGAAAAATAAATAAATAAATATATAACAAACAACACCACTTCCAAAAACACATAAGAAATTCTGGCTTGAAGAAGAGAGCTGCTACTGTCAATCAATGTGTAAGTGGAAGTAAGACATGGCCAGATCTGCTCAGTTGTACTGCAGGTTTACATTTAAAAGGCATTCACATTCAAATAGAGCAAGTCCAGCTTGTTGTGTGCACAAATCTAACATGCTAATTGTTCGTTACAATGTCCTCCTAGTTAAGTCAGCAGCATTTTAAGCTCAGAATGACTTGTTCATTAGAATATCAATACAGAGTTTCTGTTCCTGAGTTAATAAACAATGATCAGAAAAATGTAGCATACAGTATTTCCCTAAGCTGTAACATGGACAAATTCAATCAGTATTACAATGACTGGATAACACATTTTAGTTTTAATTGTAATGTTTTTCTTTTTTTAAACCATTACTCATTCACTCATTTCAAGTGCCCCAACTGCCTTTTTCACTCCATCTATTTGTATCAGGTGAAAACTGTCTGCATTAAAATAGGGTCTGAAATAAGAAGTTTAAGCTGGTTCTCAACAATAAGCAAATGCCACGGTACCTGAACTCACCGTGACATGCCATTACATGTTAAAGTTCATCCAATTTATTTAAAAGCGATCGAACATTCCACATTATGGAGACATGCCAGTTCTGAGTACTTTCCACCTTACTTTTGTCCTTGCTCCTGCAATAAGGTGTAACAGGCAGCGATGATCATTTATTATATCCCACTATGAATTCTCAGAGTTTCTTACATACTCAGATTATAGGAAGCCATCAGATTCTCCAATCCTCTTCTCTCATTCTGTGACAACTTTCAAGTTATCAGCTTGACCAAAAATTAGTTGATACTGGCTGGTGCCTTGGGTATAGGTCTGTGATGACAGCAGCATATCTTCAATTTAAAAATTAACTTATGATTAACAGCAACCAGCCAGAGGCCAAATCTTAATATTAACATTAATTAAATAAACTGATCAATAACCATAAAAAATCAATTTAAAATCCCATTTAAAAAAAAAAAAAAAAACTTCTGTAAAAGGAAGCCACGAACTTGGCACCCAGAAGTGGTAGTTTCTTAAGCTCATTGCTTGTCTCAAATGATATCTGTTTCATATGGGGTGTTATGTTTTTATTTGTTCAAGATGGCCATTAATCACACATCTTTAAACTCAATTCTATTAGTATGCAATTGCTTGCAGGCGTATTATACATAGTTGAAGTTGAGGATGAAAGATGAATCCCAGTTTCTGTTGAGTACAGTAAGAATTTGGTGTTTAACTAGAGCAGAATCATGCTTGCCGAGGCCTCTGTCCACTTCAACAGGATTTGCCACTGATCTTGTTTTTCAGGATCAGCCCACAATTTTCTTTGATTTAGCCTGATCTTTAATTATTTTTGAGAGTTTATGTGTTCTGAGCCATAGGAAGCATTTCTATAAATATAAAATATTGTCAGAGGTGAATTTTGCTATCAGTGACTGATATAGAGACAATACTAACTTCTCTGCTTCCATCTCTTGCCACCAGACATTAGCTTTAAATTTTCGGCGTCTAGAGTTGCTACCAAGGAGGCAAAAAGTTTTTACACAAAGGACCTTGTCTACTACAGATATGGCTAGGATGGAAGTGGAAACAAGGGGAGTCATTTATAAAAACAATCATATGACCAGATTTTTTTCATATACAGTGCATCCAGAAAGTATTCACAGCACATCACTTTTTCCACCTTTTGTTATGATACTGCCTTATTCCAAAATGGATTAAATTCATTTTTTTCCTCAGAATCCTGCACACAACACCCCATAATGACAACGTGAAAAAAGTTTACTTGAGGTTTTTGCAAATTTATTAAAAATAAAAAAACTGAGAAATCCCATGTACATAAGTATTCACAGCCTTTGCTCAATACTTTGTCGATGCACCTTTGGCAGCAATTACAGCCTCAAGTCCTGTTGAATATGATGCCACAAGCTTGGCACACCTATACTTGGCCAGTTTCGCCCATTCCTCTTTGCAGCACCTCTCAAGCTCCATCAGGTTGGATGGGAAGCGTCGGTGCACAGCCATTTTAAGATCTCTCCAGAGCTGTTCAATCGGAATCAAGCCTGGGCTCTGTCTGGGCCACTCAAGGACATTCACAGAGTTGTCCTGAAGCCACTCCTTTGATATCTTGGCTGTGTACTTAGGGTCGTTGTCCTGCTGAAAGATGAACCGTCGCCCCAGTCTGAGGTCAAGAGCGCTCTGGAACAGGTTTTCATCCAGGATGTCTCTGTACATTGCTGCAGTCATCTTTCCCTTTATCCTGACTAGTCTCCCAGTCCCTGCCACTGAAAAACATCCCCACAGCATGATGCTGTCACCACCATGCTTCACTGTAGGGATGGTATTGGCCTGGTGATGAGTGGTGCCTGGTTTCCTCCAAACGTGACGCCTGGCATTCACACCAAAGAGTTCAATCTTTGTCTCATCAGACCAGAGAATTTTTTTTCTCATGGCATGAGAGTCCTTCAGGTGCCTTTTGGCAAACTCCAGGCGGGCTGTCATGTGCCTTTTACTAAGGAGTGGCTTCCGTCTGGCCACTTTACCATACATGCATGATTGGTGGATTGCTGCAGAGATGGTTGTTCTTCTGGAAGGTTCTCCTCTCTCCACAGAGGACCTCTGCAGCTATGACAGAGTGACCATCGGGTTCTTGGTCACCTCCCTGACTAAGGCCCTTCTCCCCCGATCGCTCAGTTTAGATGGCCGGCCAGCTCTAGGAAGAGTCCTGGTGGTTTCGAACTTCTTCCACTTACGGATGATGGAGGCCACTGTGCTCACTGTGACCTTCAAAGCAGCAGAAATTTTTCTGTAACCTTCCCCAGATATGTGCCTCGAGACAATCCTGTCTCAGAGGTCTACAGACAATTCCTTTGACTTCATGCTTGGTTTGTGCACTGACTGTGAAGTGTGGGACCTTATATACACAGGTGTCTACCTTTCCAAATCATGTCCAGTCAACTGAGTTTACCACAGGTGGACTCCAATGAAGCTGCAGAAACATCTCAAGGATGATCAGGGGAAACAGGATGCACCTGAGCTCAATTTCGAGCTTCACGGCAAAGGCTGTGAATACTTATGTACATGTGCTTTCTCAGTTTTTTTATTTTTAATAAATTTGCAAAAACCTCAAGTAAACTTTTTTCACATTGTCATTATGGGGTGTTGTGTGTAGAATTCGGAGTAAAAAAATGAATTTAATCCATTTTGGAATAATGCTGTAACATAACAAAAGGTGGAAAAAGTGATGCGCTGTGAATACTTTCCGGATGCACTGTATGACAAACCAATGTACAAACAGGTGTACATTACCTGAAGTATCTGAGAAGCACCTGGCACTATACTTAAAGATACAAGAATTATTTTACCAATAACATTTTTTATTGTTTAGGTTACTTCAGTTGTTCCATTTAGAACATGATGATCTGTAAATAATTTGTAACTGATATTAAACAAATGGATTATTGTTCTGTTGCATTCTTTCATATTTTGTAAAAAAATATGTTTTATGTGGGGAAATTTTATAATATTGATTTGTTTGATGATGAGCTGGACTGGTGAATTCCATTTGATTCTACCTTTTATCTGAGCCAATAAATAAGGATATTATTATTTAATTAGCAGAGTGGTTGTGTTTCATTTATTGAGTTTATTGTTGTGTATATGGTAAGTTTAAGTAGCAGATATAATCACTGTAACCTTGTAAGGAACCAGACAGTCAACTTGTAGGATTTTAACATTCCATATTTCATCTATCTACCCATGCTTCCCTGGAGCTGTGGAGCCTTCCCACAGAATTTAGACACTCAGCGAGCTTCCTAAATAAACATTAAGCTTTCATAGTTTTGTGTGCCAATGCTCCATTTTATAAGTGATTGCTTTTCTCTAATTAATCTAACACATGTAGCAAAGAAACCTCTCTCACAAGCTGATGCACAAGAAGGGGCAAGAAATCCACAGACCCTTCTCTGCAGTTTCTTGTTAGCCTTCTAGTGTGTCTCTATAAACATTTGTGAGAAGCAAATAGCAGTTCTGCCTCAAGTATCCAGCTCAAATCCACTACTTAGTCATTTGCTACAGAGAATTTGCATTCAAGCAAATTATGTGTTACTGTCTTGGCACAGTGCAATTCCAAAAAAAAAAAAGAGATATATGAACATATTTTTGGTGTGCATTGAACAGTATGTATTCAAAGATACGCTTAAATTTTAAAATCATACACTTTAATAGACCTCTAGAAACTAAATAATTTAATGGAACTTTAGCAATTTGATTAAACAGTTTAATTTTTACAACTCTTACATATATGTATCAAGATAGTACATTGTGAAAATTATCCTGACACACCACATTACCTATTGTACATGTAAAATCAGAATAACAACAATCACAAGTGGTATAAATTTATAACTAAAATAAACAGCTTTGAAAGTGGAATAAGGTTTAGATTTTGTCACGTCAAGTCAATTTTATTTATAGAGAACATTTAAAACAACATTAGTTGACTTAAGTGGTATACGGCTTCCATAAATACATCAAAATATATAAATAAATGAAAAAACAATAGGGGCCTACTCTCATGCAAGTTTGAAAAGCTAAGCAAAAAGATTGGACACTTTTAAATCCAGTTTAAAAACCTGAAGTTGATGCTGACTTAATATAAACGGATAAATTATTCCAAAGCTTAGAAGTAGTTACTGCTAAGGCACAGGCCCCTATTAAAGGCACAGTCCCCTCTAAGCTTAAGTCTAGATATCGGCACAACCAGTAACTTCTGGTCAGAGGACCTAAGTGATTGTTAGGGAGAGTAAGGGTGTAAGAAATCATTAAGATACGAGGGGGCTAAACCATTCAGAGACAAAGACAAACAATAACATTTTAAACCCAGTCCTATAGTGAAAGGGAGGCCAGTGAAGAAAGGGTAAAATTGGTGTGATGTGAGTATGTTTTCATGTGCCAGTTAGGAGTCTGACAATAGCATTCTGGACTAGATGAAGACAAGCAAGGGACGGCTGATTAATTCCAGTGTATAGTGAGTGGCAATTGTCAAGCTGTGAACAGAGAAAATTTTTGAAAATCAATTGCAAAAAGATCAGGCTTGACTTTAACTAATACCCTGAAATGATGGAAACAAGCTTTAAAAATGGAGTTAATTTGTTTGTTGAATTTGAGAGCATTATCAAAGATCAAGATTTTTAGCAAAAGGTTTAAAGTAGTTTGTCATAGTGCCAATGTTATTGCAGGAGGACAGATAAGATCAGAAGGTCCAAAACACACAATTTTTTTTTTGTCATTTAGACTAAGAAAATTTGTGACATCCATATTTTAATGTCTTTCAGACATTCCAATAAGGGTTTAAGAGAAATCATTTTGCTTTGCTTCAGTGGAAGATATGTGTGTGTATCATCTGAATGAGGAGCTGAAGAAGAGGAGAAATTGCCCAGGCTGACTGAAAAACATCTGCCTGTTAAGTAAGACCTGAAACATTCCAAAGCAATACCTTGGATGCCCACGTATTGCTCAAGACAAGCGATAAGGATGTCATTATCAACCGTATCAAATACTGCAGTTAGATCTAAAAGCAACAAGAGAACAGTATCCCCAATGTCAATTATAAATAACATCGTTTTGAACCACTGCAATATATATGTACATTTGAGAAAATATTAAATATGGGCACAAAACCATTTTTTCTACCACCATAAATTTCTCAAAATAACTCATGTAGGAGTACAAAAGTTTCAATCACTTGTTGGTCATCAAGTAAATTCAAGTGATCAAATCTGTCAAACATGACTGTCTGTGACTAAAGATATTAATAGCATACAACTCATATTTCTTTTCCCTTTAAACTTATTCATTTATTAGTGTTCAAAATCAAAATAAGCTTCTCATCACCAAAACTGATCTCACCTTTGTCTGCAGCTTGACTGTAATTAGGTGTTCTCGACCAGAAGCATCCTCAGCCTTTAGTCTGACTGTACTGAAATCAGTGGAAATATGTGAAAGCCTGCAAAAAATAATCAGTTGATGTTGTGAATATAAAATAACAAGTACTGATTCAGGAAGTCAGTGTATTTCAGTTTTAAAAGATGAATATTAAGACGAACAGTTTAGGTATGTTTGCAATGTGTTTGATTTTAATATAAGATAGCAAATCAAAGAGTTTGATTTGTAAACAACTTATATCAAACAATTATGCCTTTACAGACAACAGATATGCACTCTAACTTCCTTTAATATTTGAGAACTTCATAACATCTTATTTTTCTATGGCCATGAGACTTTGCTACAGTTTGAGTAAAAACAGTAATAATATTACAACATTACATAGTTAATTTCATCAATGTGTTTATTAAAAATACAATTACACAAAATAATGATGATTTAACTGACATTTGATTTTCAAGAACAGGTATGTATTGACCCTTATTTCATGCCATAAAATTTCATTACCATATGCACATGACATCTAAAATAAAACACAGAACTATTTTGTTAAATATTTTCTAATATTTTAATTCGCTTGTGTCACTTATATTGCAATGAGGAGTAGTTTATCATAAATTACACAGGTGCATTAATTAATTAATTAACTATACCAAAATTGTCCTGAAAAAGAACTGCACAGTTCTTCATTGTAATGAAAAACATCTCCTAACATTTGGGGAAAAATAAGATTCATGATAAGCTAGGAAATATTAGTCACATCAATTCCAAATATTGCACAAGAGACATAAAATTCTGCACACATAAATAACAAAAAGAGAAAAAAAAAATCTATATTTGTATATGCTCAAAATTGTCCAAAGTTCAATTAGGCTTATAAGCAGCAGCTAGTCAAATAAGGGCTTTACTCAAAAAGTCGTGTTCGGAAAAAACAAAAATGAGAAGAAAACTGTGTGACTATCTGATATCATGCATATGGAGAGGAAAAAGTAACAAGTTGATTAAAACAACCTTTTCCTGGAATTTTTAAATTTGTATTTAATGCATTGTATAATACTATACCATAAAAATTAGATTATCTCAGAATACTTGTTAGAATTTGTAGTTCTAAGTGAATTCAAATAAAAATTGTATTTAACCTAAGTAGGCTCTTGCTTAAAGAGTAATGTGAGAACACACTGTTTATAATTTATTACAGCCTACTTTTTCACTGTCATCTGCTGGAGTCTAGGGACATTACAAATGACCTGTGGGTAATATTCGTCTGGATACTTTCAAAAATTGCTCTAATTTGAATGTTCCCTGTTGGTATTATTGAAGAAAATCTATTGTCTAATTATTTAAATTAGCATATGAATTTGAGCACTAAACACATTCCTCTGTGCTGTATCATAAAGTAAACCTTTATTTTTTAATAATAAAAAAAAGTTTATAACTTTCTTTGCTAATACAAGTGATTCTATGATAATCTTGATTCAATGTAACAAAATACATTATTTTTTCACATTGTGATAATAAACAATTATTTTATTATATAACAAACTGAAGTAGATAATCCACCTTAACAAAAGGACAAGTGTCTTTTTGTTCATCTGGTTGCTATGTGTCCATTATATGCCATTTGTAAAAGCAGCACTAATGCACCATCTGTTGAAATGAAAAATGCAATGCATTTTATTACTAAAAAATGTTTGTGATGTGCAATTTTTTTGAGTGAAAAGTGTAATACATTATATTACTGCATACATTACACAATACTGTACAAGCAAGAGATGGTGCACTGAAAACTTTGAGGCGGAAAATGCTGAGGTCTACATTGATTACTTAGATTACAACCAGTGTTAATTAAACAGGTTGCACAGATAGTTTTATATAAAGGAGTTAAGGAATTTGATTTGAAAAGCTACACACTATTTGAACTAAAATTGTTAATAGTATATATAGTATATTATAATACTAGCAAAATACCCGCGCTTCGCAGCGGAGAAGTAGTGTGTTAAGGAGGTTATGAAAAAGAAAAGGAAACATTTTAAAAAATAACGTAACATGATTGTCAATGTAATTGTGTTGTTATTGTTATGAGTGTTGCTGTCTTTTATATATATAATACACACACACACAAACATATACATATACATACATATCTACATATACACATATCTACATATATATATGCATATACATATCAACATATATATACACATATATATATACACATCTACATATATATATATATATATATATATATATATATATATATGTAATTGTGTTGTCATTGTTATGAGTGTTGCTGTCATATATATATATATATATATATATATATATATATATATATATATACATATATATATATATATATATATAGCAAAATACCCGCGCTTCGCAGCGGAGAAGTAGTGTGTTAAAGAGGTTATGTAAACATATATATATATATATACATATACATATATACATATACAGATATCTACATATAGCAAAATACCCGCGCTTCGCAGCGGAGAAGTAGTGTGTTAAAGAGGTTATGTAACCATATATATACATAAACATATATACATATATATACATATCTACATATACGCATATCTACATATACATATATATATATATATATATATATATATACATATATATATATATATACACACATATACAAATTTACATATCCACATATATATATATATATATATATATACTGTATATATACATATCTACTTATTGGCTCCTGTATTTAGGATATAGCGGGTTGGATAATGGATGGATGGACATCTGTATGCATAGCCCTATTTGCCCGTTTTCGTTTTTTTTGTTTCTTCAGTAATATTTCAGCAAACCCGGAGCTTGTCAGTTCAAATCCTGGTACTGACACCACTGTGTGACCCTGAGGAAGTCACTTCAGGTGCCTGTGCTGCAAAAAACAAAAGTAATGTAAGAAATTGTACCTCAGATGTTGCAAGTTGCTGGAATAAAGGCATAAGTAAAATAGATAAATATGTATTATACACATAGGAACTATTCATTTATTTTCAGTTAAGTCATCTGCAGCAAACTTTTATAAATGAGGGTTTCTCATTTTTAGATAGTGCAAACTGTTTCTTCTTCATTGACGTTTTCTCTTAGAGAGGTTTTTTCATTTCATTGAAAATTAAAGCAGCAGCTGCCAAAATATGTAGCTTTCTTATTAATTTTTCAACATTGTGTAAAATAAATTTATAAAGTAACATAAAAGGTTTAAATACTGGTTATCCTTTTACACTAAAATATTACTAAAGAGATACAAAAAAAGTAAAATGGATATGTTCTTTTTCTTTAAGGAGATTAAATATTACTGAAGAAAGAAAAAAAAAATAAAACAGCCAAATGGGGCTATGCATACGAACTTAAAAGGTTTAAATAAAACAGAAATATATATTTTATTTTTACTTGCTTAACTTGTGGAGGGTGTATCCTGTAGCAAAGCCCTAACTTTTTTCGTGAAAGCCCGTTTCAGTCAATAAGTCTTAAAAAAAGGTGTAAAGATATTGACAATAAGCTAAGCAAACCCAGGAAGACATGGAATCGTTTAAATCAAGTATCATTACATCTTCCTTTCTTAAAGAGAAGTAAGGCAGTACTTACAAGCTTACATATTTATATATAGACATACATACATATATATATATATATCTATATCCGAAGCCGTGCAAGCACACTCTTGAGAATGCAACGTATAGTTGTACAGAAGAAAAGCAATCTTGCCTCAAATGAATGGCAACCTTGTGTAGGTCTATGAACTTAATTTAAACTTTAGGTTTACACGGTGCTTTCTTTCCGAAGTACCTGCACTCATGAATATGTCGGTATGTGTCAGTCGGTCAAATCCACGCACTTCGCACTGGCGAAGTACCGCTTTTAAATTTTTATTAAGAAGAAAAGAAAACCTTTTTAAATTGAGGGAAAATATACTAATAACAGTTTGTTAAGGATCTGTTTTTTTGTGAAGCTGCCTTCACTCGAGTGATCACTTCGAGCTGACTTGCTGGCCAACTATAAGCGTTACCTGGTAGGTAACCACCCATAAAATCAGATTGTGAATCAGACTACGAATGCCGTGAATGTAATTACCCCGATCTACATGTTGTCAAATAAACGAACCACACTCCGTGGCGCAATTTTAGGGGCTTCGCCTGTAGTGCTGACGTCTGAGGTTCGATTCCCGTAAGGGAGTGAAGTGAGTGGCTGGTTACCTACCAGGTAACACTTATGGTTGGCCAGCAAGTGAGGTAACATCAGCCACGGTGCCTTCAGTTGTGAGAAGCAGATCATAGAATGGTTGAAAATAGTTTACTGTCAAATAATGCAAAGAGTACGCAACACGTCTTTCCCCCTTATTCTTGGCTCATCAGGCGTACACACTCACTGCACTCGGTAATCGAACCTCGGACGTCAGCGCTAGAGGGGCTTCGCAGCGGTGAAGTATTGCTTTTAAATTTTAATTAAGAAGAAAAGAAAACCTTTTTAAATTAAGTCTTAAAAAGAGGTGTAAAGATATTGACAATAAGCTACGCAAACCCACCAAGAAATGCAATCGTTTAAATCAAGGCGCGAGTCGAAAAACACCATCCCATAATATTAGTTAACGATTAACACATTTCTTTATGTATTGTAAGCATACAATACAACTGATAATATGTTGCGCTTATTTATCTGGTGTACCGACATTTTTGCGCGTTTAACGTCTGAAATCTAACGTGGTTTGTGCCCTTCTGAATGAAAACAGTTTGCATTTACCTTTTTAATAAAAGGCGAGCTTTTAAGCCTGAGAAATCACCCCGTAAATGCATACGTTTAATTGCACATGTGTTAATATGTATGCTTACACAGTATTAAAAGACACTTAAAAATTAACGTCATTTACCTTCGTTCCCGCGTTTGACTCGTGCTGTAAATCTCTTCCTTGTTTTTAGTTCACATGATTACGTAGGAGGCGTGATGACGCGATACGTGACTCCGCCTCCTCCATTAGAGTATATGGACAAAAAACAGGTTCCAGTTATGACCATTACGCGTAGAATTTCGAAATGAAACCTGCCTAAATTTTGTAAGTAAGCTGTAAGGAATGAGCCTGCCAAATTTCAGCCTTCCACCTACACGGGAAGTTCGAGAATTAGTGATGAGTGAGTCAGTCAGTCAGTCAGTCAGTGAGTCAGTGAGGGCTTTGCTTTTTATTAATATGTATAGATACTAGCCAACCCACGGCGTAGCATACGCTGCATAATTATGTATTGATGGGTGACCACTTCCTGAACGACACAGTTGTCAGTACTTGTAGTCACAGTTGAGAAACACTTTTTTAATGTCTTTTAAGCACAGGGGAAACAATGAACATGTGAAACATCCGTAATGTAATAAGCCACCAAGAAAAGTAAAACTGCAACAATGCTATCTACAAAAGTGAAAACAAATTCGAGCCCTGTGTATTTTTTAACGGCCTTGTGGGGCTGTAGTAGTGTTGCTGCTTTGCGGTAAGGAGACTCTGGAAGATTGTGTGTTCGCTTCCCGGTTTCTTCCTGTGTGGATAGTGCTTTGAATACTGAGAACACCGCTATATCAATGTAACGAAGTATTATTATTCCTATGTGTCCAGCGCGCATCTGTATGTATGTGTGTGTGTGTGTGTGTCACACGCTCACGCTCTCTCGCTGCACGTGGTCCTGTAGGCAAACGCCGCAAAAATAATATATTGATAGCTGAACACTTCAGGAAAGACACAGTTGTCTAAAAGGAGAGAAAAAAATGAACATTTGCAAAATCCGTAACGGTGATTTCAGTAAGTACAATGCACACGCGTTTAATTTCATTCAGCGATTCAGTTCCGAGACAAACATGCCTCTTCTTACCTGGTCCTCCCCCGTCCACCTTCGTTCTCTAAGCTTACATACCCCCTGGTCATGTGTCCGCTTGCAAGAGCAAGTCATGGAGACCCTCCCACCAACATTAAGACCATGGCGTAGTTGAGAAACACTTTTTTAATGTCTTTTAAGCACAGGGGAAACAATGTACATGTGAAACATCCGTAATGTAATAAGCCACCAAGAAAAGTAACATGCTATGCTATGCTATGCACAGAAGTGAAAACAAATTCAAGCTGGGTGTATTTTTTAACTGCCTTGTGGGGCTGTAGTAGTGTTGTTGGTTTGCAGTAAGGAGACTCTGGAAGATTGTGTGTTCGCTTCCCGGTTCCTTCCTGTGTGGATAGCGCTTTGAATACTGAGAATCAGTATCGGTATATCAATGTAACGAAGTATTATTCCTATGTGTCCCGCGCGCTCTCTCTACCGCGTGCGCGCGTGCCTGTATGTGTGTGTGTGTCACACGCTGTCGCTCTCTCTCTCGCTCGCTCGCTGCACGTGGTCCTGCAGGCAAACGCCGCAAAAATTATAAATTGATTGCTGAACACTTCCGGAAAGACACAGTTGTCTAAAAGGAGGGAAAAAAATGAACATTTGCAAAATCCGTAACGCTCCTTTCAGTAAGTATAATGCACACGCTTTTGTCAGCCAGTTTTTGCCAGCCGACCGTCGTCGCACGGTCATTCAGCGATTCGGTTCCGAGACAAACATGCCTCTTCTTACCTGGTCCTCCCCCCTCCACCCTCGTTCTCTAAGCTTACACATCCCCTGGTCATGTGCCCGCTTGCAAGAGAAACTCACGGAGCCCCGGCCACCAACTTTAAGACCATTGGATGAAGCAGGTGAGACGCTAATGAAACAGAGGCACAGGGCTTATTGATTTTTAAAGACTGCTTCCTTCATTGTGTTTTGAGAGGGAAACATACAATTGTCCGTGACTTACAATTGGAGGACAGCCAACGCTAATGAAACAGAGGCACAGGGCATATTGGTTTTTAAAGACTGCTTACTTCATTGTGTTTTAACCTCAGTTGTAAAGGATTGTTTTAAAGATCCCATGGGATACCCCTCGCAAACCGTTTTACATGCTGCATATGGCGATTCACCTCCGCGAGAAACATGCCTCTATGAACAGTCAACGTGGCTCGGAGGTGCATGTGGCCTCTACGACAGACGAATATAAATGACGCCGTTTTTTCTGTGTTGTCGCGTCCGAGTTGGTGGGCGTGGCTCTGCGAGTTGTCGTCGCATCCAATGGTCTTAGAGTTGGTGGGCGTGGCTCCTTCCTGTGTGCGCCATGGGTGTCTTACTTGTCGGCGGCTTAGTGAATCCACGCCCCTTCCAGTGTGCTTTCCATGGTTGGCTACTTGTCTTCTGGCTTAGTGAATTATATATATAGATGGTAAGGCTTAATAATGACACATTTGACTGCTCAATGACACTGTTCAGAAAAGGTACTTGCAAGTATTGTAAATATTTTAATTTTATACATATTTAAACACAATGCATTTTTCTAAAGCAATGGATATAACATAGAGAGTATATCCTATCATAGTGGCAGTAGAAGAACAAAACCAAGATGTTGTGATAGTTCTTACATGGCAATGTTTCTCAATTTTATATTTTGTAATTAAAGATTTGTGGCTGTATTTAGCAAGTGTCTTAGAATAGAAAGATGGTCGCAACTGGCTCAAAATACTCAGCAACACAAATTTAGTCCTACTATTGGGAGTAGGAGTACAGCATTTTATCTGTGTTCTTAATTTAGGAAACTATTCCTGACTTCACAAAGATTTAGGGGAGCTGTCCTAACTCACTAGGAGCTACCAAAAGATGGTGTTCGGTTAAAGACCAGTATACATATCCTGGGAAATATCAATTTTTTTGGAAATGCTGTACAACAATGAGCTTGTAAAAAGATCTTGATTTGACAGAGATGGAATAATAATTTTAACAAATTTATATGTTATGTGATCGCTCCACCTATGCAGAGAAGCCATGTGCTGTCAGCTGAAATGAAAGTGTTGGTAACGTAGCCTTTGAAATGCAACTTTACTATAGAAATGACTTGGATATGCTACAATCAACCATCTCTCAAGTTTTATACCAAACTTTAAATACCCTTACAATGCGTGAGGTAATGAGCAGATTAATACATTTCCTTACCACTCCATGTAAGGTAATGTTAAAGCAAGCTGCAATCATGCAGATCGGCACGCACATAAAGAAAATTGCTCAAAGCGTTGTAGTGTACAGCCGGGGCTCTTGCCCGGCTGGAACACCTCCACGCTGAGAAGACTGGGGGAGCAAGTGGGGCCAAAGCGTTACCTCCCCCGGGACGCTAGATGGCAACCCCCCTGCATTGCAGTGGTGCCTCAGACTCCTGCAGGGCTGCATGGGAGTTGGAGTGTGGTGCAGCCCTTTTGGGATCCACAGGCGCTGCCAGGGGGTGTTGCAGCAGGAGCTGCTGAGCCCTTACGGGCAGTTCTTCAGCCACACCCGGAAGTGCTGCCAGAAACAAGTAATCAAGCCAGAGTCGGGAGAAGCAGGGGAAGACCAAGCAGGCGTTTCCCACAAGGGGAAAAAAGGAAAAATAAAACCTGTGTGCCATGAACTTGTGTCCCACACGTGTCTGTGTCTGGTTCAGCTGGCAGTGCCAGCCTGGTGGACCACAGCGTGAATGGGCACACATATGTGAATTGTAAGCAATATATCAGTGTCAACACACAGGTGGTCACGGACGCAAATAGTATTGTATAAGCCAGTATATTATCCTAAAGATAAGTGGGGGATCATGAAGGGAGACAGGGAACAGCACAGTGAAATAGAATCAGGACACTGCAAGAGGGAATGCAACTTCAGAAACCGTGCAAGAAGTGCTGTGTCTAGTTTTAGTAATTGTTACTTTATGAGGTGTTTCCCATGGTTATTCATCTGAAATGTATGGCTGTGGATCATCTCTCCATCCATTTTCTAAATCAGCTTTATCCTGAGCAAGGTCATGGGGAAGCCGGAACCTAAACCAGCAAGCATAGTGCACAATTCAGGAACCATCCCTGGAGCATTCATTGTTAAGTAAAGTAAATCTGTGTATGTGTGTGTATGTCTTTCAGTCTCGATGATTGTTAGTTTTATTCCTGATGCTTTTGCAAAGTGGCAACAATTACATGCACTTTGGCAATATCCTACCTCATTATATTTTCCTTCTTCTTCTACTACTTTGATTATTATTATCATTGTTGTTATCTTTGTGGTGCAGACTGAGTGTTAGTATATGAAACATACAAAATATAACCATCAGTTACAATTTGCGTCACAGGGTGTTGTGAAGTCATGATGTATTTCATTCTTAAATGTGAATTCTTACTCTTACTCACTAGCTAGGAGTAAATGTAAGATGCTTTGTAAATACATTTTATATCCTAATCTGAGGTAGAACAAATTCTTATGATAGTGTGACTTTTAGCACAATTCCTAGGAGTAATTCTGAGATGCTTGACAAATACAGACCCCAATCACAATATGTTGGTTCTAAGTGTTGTCAGATTGATAGAAGCAAAATATTGCATAAACATTAACAAATGTTAATAATACTAAATTCAGGTGAAAGCACCAGGAGTATATACAGTACAAAATGAGAAGCTAATGAAGTGTTGTCAGTGCCAAAGGGATCTTAATACCAGTCCATGAGGATGTGAAAATGACAGGTGGCCTACTTCTAGTCACACTACTTTTCAGACAAATGATAGCAAGACAAAAGAGAAACATCATAGCTCACTACACTTCTTAAAAGCTGTCAAAAACTTACCAAACAGGCAACCCAGACGCAAGCAGATGGGCCAAACAAAATCTTCCAATATTCTGATTTCATTCTGATAACAAGTATATTACTAAACACAACCTCTGTAACTGGTTTTAAGAATTTACTTCAGTCTCTCGGTTCCTGGCACTCAGAGTGTTTCTAGTGAGAACAACGTTACATGCACATACAAAAATCAACACCAATGACATACTGTTCAGCAGGTAGCATGATAGAGCAGATCGGAGAAGTGAAATAAACAATACTAAATTGAATCTGTATTAAATTAACACTTGAATGAATATTTCATTACTTAAAGCCCCCCTATTCAAACAATATTACCAGATCTACACACTCAAGTCAAATGACATATTTTAAAGTTAAACAGTACACAGAAACTATTTTTAATATACCTTGTTCCAAAACTTTGAAATATTTTGTCTGATAGGTTATTCTACTGTATATCTGTCTTAATCAGACTAAAGACCTACCTCTTTATTTTCAGTTTCAGGGTAGAGGAAAAACTTAACAGCTTTATTTGTATAGATTTTACAGCTTCATTTTTACATGTGCACTGAAAAACATTGTGCAAGACTGAAACATTTGTGTTGGTTTGACAGACATAGTATCTTACAAAGACATATATGAACAACAAGAAAATCTCATTCTTGCGCTAAAAATGAGGCAATGCTTATGTGGTCATACTTCAACCATTTAGTCAAATTACTTTCAGATTTGGACGACTATGTCAAAGGTTGTGAAAGCATCAGCACCTAGTTTGTAAATATTCAGGATGTCAGATTAGCAGACCGCAAGGCAAATGCTAAGTCTATCATTTGAACAGAAAACCTGACATGAAACAGTTTTAATGTCTAGGACAGTGGTCCACTACACATACCACTGGTGGTATGTGAGGAATTAAGAGTAAGTTTTTGAGTGAACTCAAAAAAACAAAGAAATCAGGAGTGACAAGCACTAGTGAACATAGAGAGAGAAAGAGAGAACCCCATTGTGCAAGAGAGAGATAAACTGTCGCAATTGCAGTTAACTCTCAAGAAAAATAAAAATACTGTAGTGTTTTCCAGACATAACTGAAAAGCTTTCCTTACTAACACTTTAATCCATTAATAGAATTGGCTCAGAAATAAAAAATACCTAATTTATGTTTGGTTTTATCAGTGCAACCTCAAAATAATCAGCTGTCAGTTGCAGTTGTGCATTTGAATGAAGGAGTTGAAAGGATGGCGAGATCAATCTCTTTTTAATGCAGCACCAATAGGTACATAATCCCCGATAAATAAACACTTTGCTTTTATCTTTTGATGGTAATGAACATAGTTGCAGTTGTGCGTCCAGCTACCCATCCATTTGATAATTAACTTATTCAATTGAGGATCAGTAAGAGCAGGTGCCCATCTTGGCTGCAATGGGCACGAGGTTGGCATCATTGGACTGGGCACCACTCTCAAAAGATACATTATTTACTTATATTAATATATAACATGTTGTAAGAGATGTGCAGTTAGTGGGGCTGTGGAAACAGAACACTTAATTGCTGAAGTACAATCAGCAAATACAACATTTATGCCATTTGTTGTGTTTTTGAAACCAGACGAATACTCAATACTATAATAGCTAAAGGAAGTCAAACACACTAAAATTACAAACGACACATATTTGGATGATACAGGAGCGAATGTGATGCAGACTCCAATTATTAGCAATTATTGCCGTTCAATTCAGTGGCACATTCTGGAGTAGTGCACAGACATAAGCAATAGAAATGTGTGATCAGCTATGTGAAGCAACTTGAAAACAAGGACAGTTCTATAGCAATGCTGTAAAAAACAAACTGACAAGGTTGATTTGATAGTAATAATACACTTTAGTCACAAAGGTGGCCTTACACTTGTAAAATAATCTAAAAAAGGAGGGAAAGACTTTGAAATAATAAAATATGACTGACACATTTGAAAATTTTCATCAAATATTACTCTTCTGCAAGTGTTAACCAGCTAATGTCTCCTACATACACTGATACCATTTCACAAAAGCAAGTGTCACAAACCTGACAAAGTGAATTTCTGACAAACCACATTTAAAAAGTTTGCATTTAAAAAAACAGCTTCAAATAGTTTGTGTATATGACAATATTTTGAAATATTTTGGCATTTTATATTTCATATGGAAATTACATAATTATCTTTTTTTAGTATTGGATTAATGCAGTGTTTACTTTTAAGTTACTAGATACAAACTTACAAGTTAATACATTTGGTACATGCACATGGGAAGATAAGGTAAACTGGGTAGTTCACATTAATCATATGCAAATTTTAGGCTTTCTAATTTTAATTCCACACATTAAAAAAAATTATTTAAAAAAAAAGCTGGTGAACATAACAAAAATGAACTGACACACATACTGTATGTGCAAAGGATATCTGTATAGTAATACTTATATATATTTCTGGGGGCATATAAAGACACCTTTAGTTTTACCTAATGGGAACACAATACTTAATCTAAGACCAAAAAAAAATTGTGGTACTTTCAACATTTCAATTTCTATGGGTGGTATGCTAAGAAAATTGGTTGAAAACTCCCTTGTCTAAAGTTTTAGTTTGTGTTTTGAATGAGTTAATTGGAGCAGTACATTGAAAATGTGACACTAATACAATTTAACTAGGAAATCATACAAACCTTTACATAGAAAATGACCTGGAGTCAGATTTATAAAATTTATGTATGCACAAAAAGAGGCATGAAATGTGCAAGCACAATTTTCTGCACAAATGTTGTGATTCATGCAGTCATTCTTTCGTTCATTTTACATAGCTTATTCGGGACTGTGTTGCAAGAGCACCAGTCTTAGCAGTAAGGCCCATATGTACCCACTACACGCCCAACCTACCTGGAAAAGGGGTCTCTCTTTGACCTACCTTTCCCAAGGTTTCTTCCATTTTTTCCCTACTAGGTTTTTTTTGGGAGTTTTTCCTTGTCTTCTTAAGAGAGTCAAGGCTGGGGGGCTGTCAAGAGGCAGAGCCTGTTAAAGCCCATTGCGGCACTTCCTGCGTGATTTTGAGCTATACAAAAATAAACTGTATTGTATTTTATTGTCTCTTTCCCCAGCCACACTTGTCATCTCATACTTTGGGATCTGAAGGCACTCTGGGAGATATAATCCTCCCAGTTAGCCCAGGGTCTTCCCTAGGGTTTCATCCCAGCTGGGCATACCCTTAAAACCACCACAAGGAGGTGTCTGGGAGGCATCCATATCAGATGTCCAAACCACCTCAATTGGCTTCTCTTGATGCTGAGGGTCAGCAGCTCTACTCCTACCCCCTTCTGGATGTCCACGCTTCTTACCCTATCTCTAAGGGTCGGTCCAGCCACCCTGCACAGAAAGCTAATTTTGACCATTTGTAACTGCAATCTTAATGTTTAGTTGTTACCTAAAGCTCATGATCATAGATGAAGATGGGGACATAGATCAACTGGCAAATCAAGAGCTTTGCCTTCTGGCTAAGGTCCTTCTTCACCACTACGGATCGGAATAGTGAAAGGCCCCAAACCTTTTTAAAAATGTGGACCACCAGCCCGGTCTGCCAATCCAGAGGCACTGCCACAGATGACCATGCAACTCTGAAAAGGCGCGTCAGCCAGGACAGGCCAACAATGTCTAGACCATTCAACATTTCCAGGCAGATCTCATCCACTCTTGGGACCTTACAAATGTGAAGTTGCTTAACTATTTTAGTGACCTCCCTGCTTTTTTGTTTCTTGACATATGCTTATTTTCATGCTGAAATCTAGACAAATATTTATAAATGAGATACTACCCTTCTACTAATTATACATCCATGTTTTATAAAATATTATGGATTTATGTATTTACTTTTCTTTTACTTACCTAATCGTGTTTTTTTCTTTTACAGTAAATTTCTCTTTGAAATCTTTGTAAAGTACTTTGAACTACATTCTTTTTATGCAAGTGTGCTATATAAATAAATGTTGTTGTTGTTGTAAACATACACAGGCTTGGTTCACAATAGAAGTAAAATCCTGTAGTACTTCTTTATACTCCCAGCTCTTTGTTCCAATAAATGCAAGTTATCGCAAATATACTAATAACCCAATTGTGCTTTACTCACATAGAATATGGAACCAACTTAGAAAGCATTTTAAGATGGAAAATCTTTTATCCGTGGGACCTCTGCAAGAGGATCACCTCTTTCAACCCTCGCAAACATATCCAGTTTTTAATACCTGGAAAAGTTTTGGGTTAAAATGCTCAGAGATCTTTATATAGACAACATATTTGAATCTTTTGAACAATTATGTTCCAAATTCAACCTCCCAGCTACACATTTCTTTCACTATCTTCAAATTAGAACAGAAACTGCCCGATTTCCCTCACCTCGTACCCTCCCCATGCTGGAAAAAATACTGCTCAATTTCGAGGAATTAAACACCATTTCCACATTGTATAAAATCTTATTAGAGTCCCTACCTTTCAAAGACCCAAGAGGACATTGGGAAGAAGATCTCTTAATCAATATATCAGAAAAGGAGTGGAAGGTAGCAAAGCAGAGAATTCACTCGAGCTCCATATGCACAAAGTATAGAATTATTCAACTAAAAATTATATATCGAGCTCATCTGTCTCACTTAAAACTGTCCAAAATGTTTCCAGGGCAAGATCCAACCTGCGAACGCTGCAACCAAGCTCCTGCCTCACTGGGTCACATGTTTTGGGCCTGCACCAAACTAACATCATTTTGGACCAAAATTTTTAAGTGCCTTTCAGACAGCCTTGGGGTCACAATCCCTCCTAACCCATTAACAGCTGTGTTCAGTGTTCTTCCAGATTCCAGATGGACTTGAAGTGAAGAAGGACAAGCAAATGGTGACTGCATTCACTACACTTTTGGCACGCAGACTTATTTTGTTAAATTGGAAGAATCCTAACTCTCCTCTGATAAGTCAGTGGGAAACCAATGTTTTATATTATTTGAAATTGGAAAAAAATCAAATTCTCAGTTAGAGGATCTGTACAGTATTTTTTCAAAACCTGGCAGGATCTAATCAATATTATTTTAGAATAAGAGAAATAACTATTACCGCATTTATTTCCCTTCTCCATTTTTTATTTACCTATATATATATTTCTTCCTTTCTTTTGTTTATTGTTGCCTTATTAAAAAGCCCTAAGCAATTCTCCTTTGGCTAAGCTCTCCTTCTCAAGGGTGGGTTTGATTTGTCTTCAATTCTTTTTTGTTATAAATTAATCTATTTGTTTGGAATGATTACAATAAAATTAATAAATCATAAAAAAAACTGGTGGCAAAAAATATTTTGTGCCTTTAGGGCAGATGGGTGTCTCAGGTGGAGTATGTGCACTTTTAAGAGGAGACACAGGAAAACATGTCTTTTCCTTCCCCACAGACTAGAACTTGCCATGTTAAACACTATAACTAATATGGAAAACATACCACTTCAGCTCCAAAAGCAAGCATGAGCTGAAAACAACCGGTGCGGAATTAGGCTATCCTATACGCACATGTTCTGTAGTGACAACCCAGTATTGGTTGTCTTGCATTTACTGGGCACTTTCTATTTTTCAGCTCTCAGATCACACAAGATATGGTCAGTATACAGCTGTGCATCACCATAAGGAATACCTGGCTACAAACTCAAAACACTCAGAAATTAAAGGGAAAGCAAAGCACATTGCACAGCAAATGAATAGCTTGCCTTTTGTTGTATTTTGTCACTTTCCTCCTGACTTGTTTGAGGAAAGTTTAAAGTGTTACACTTCAGAAGAATTCTTTGATTTTGCCTCAGGCTGTAGCAGCTATTGACAAGGGGAATGTCAGATAGACCATTAAGAAATGGAAAGTTGCAGGAGTTTCTGCAGTACACTGGGCTAGAATCAATCAGCATAAAAATGTGGTGCCACAGGATAACAAACAGATCTAAGACAGACTGAAAACTTAAAAGCTGGTAAAGTCAGTGAGTATTACTGATACAGGCTTTACCTTTCAAATATCCAACTCAAAGGCATAAGTCTTACCAACTTTAGAGATGACCTTCAATTGTATGTTGAAAAAACAGTGGAGGTCAAAGTCCAGGAACTGGGAAGCCGGTTTGAAAATATGAGGAGTAATACACAGCAAGGAAGCTCACATGGGTCTGAGATCATTCACTGTTTCTCAATCATCTATCATTATTCATGGAGAGATGCCTACATGACCACACGGTAATACCCGAACTATTCCAAAGCGACGTTTGCACTGTTTTGTGGTTTTTGTATCTCACACCCCCATACACCTTTATCGTAAGAGCATCCCTTATCTACGATGGAGCGTTCGATCAGAAGAAAACATGAAGTTGGTTTTAAATTAAACGCCATTGACGTAGCGAAACAAGTTGGTAACTATGGTGCTGCAACAAAATTTGATGTGTCTGAGAAACTGATGCGAGATTGGAGGAGGCAAGAAGATGTAAAAAAAATTTAAGTGTCGCATTTTTGAACGGCATATAAGTCAAGGTCTGTTTTTATGATCGATTTTTCGAGTTTGAATACCAGACTATACATGAGTATATACGGAAGAATGGATGTGATGTCAACACTGTACAAATGGGACAGAGATTGCTAAAAATTCTGATAAAAGGACAATTCTCAGAATGCCTTATAACAGTCTATGGGAAATCTTACAGACAAAAGAGCCTTTTTGCACACATTTCCCCAATATTGTACATCTTGTTGAGATCATGTTTGTTCTACATGTTTCAGCAGCTCAATATGAACGTGGCTTTTCAGTACACAACAGAATAAAATCAAAAGTCAGAAACTCACTCAATGCCTCAACCTTGGAGGATTTAGTCAAGATCAGCAGAGAATGCCCATCACTTGAGTAGTTTGATCCTGAGCCCAGTGTCAAACACTGACTCACTTCAAACAAGAGGAAAGGAAGTCCATATTACACTGGATGGCCCTCTGATACTGACATTCTGATGGTCAGTGACACAGACCCAGAGCATGAATAAAATGGACTGTTCTTAATGACTGTACGTAGTTTAAAAGTTATAATGACATTCAGTTATCCAAATCATCAAGATGGACTCAAAAGCACAAGGGAAGGATTCACTGCACAGGAGAAGGAAAATAATTAGGCACACATGCACAGCAGTTAGAAAGGTAAGACACTGAAAGATTAATATTTCACATATTTTATTATGTGGCACCTAAATAAATGCTATTGGCTCCTAATTTTTTTCTTTTAGGAGCCACCGGCTCATGGAGGTGAATTTTTGTCTGAAGACCTGTTTAGGATCACAGTCCTATTCTATTACCAAATTTCGGCCAAACTTTAGCTGTCTGAGTGATGGCCTCACATTTTCCTACAAAATACTCTTGTATAAAAGAGGAGTTCATGGTAGACTAACTTGTTTGTTTTTGTTGTAACAACCAAAATAAGTCTATCCAGAGGATGGTGTTCTAGAAGACTTGTGGTTTGCTAAGATTCATCTTTATAAATCTTAGCCATGCTGCCATTTTCTTTTTTGCAAATCTAATGGCTAACTTTCCATAAAAATCATTTTCTGATGTTAAAATTGAACAATTAATGTTGTGTAGATTTTCTAAATGAAGTTTTTATGTTCTTTGTAATTTCCTAAGTGCATAAAGGTCTGATCTATAGGTGTATTTAGTGGAATATCTGCTCCTGGAGTTACTGCCACCTGTTTTGCATTTATAAATAATCCTTCTCACTGCAAAAGGATAGATTTAATATTTTTTGCAAATAGCCTCATGATCTATCTGAGACCAGTGCATAGGAATAATTGCTTCTTGGGGGTTATGACCTTATGTCCTTAGCATGGCATCAGCACAAATTTTAAAGCTATAGAATGAGCTTATAAATGTCCTGTTTTTATACAGAAGTACCACCATTCCCTGATTGTGCCAACATTTACATACATGGCTTCTTTTTTGCTGAATAAATAATGGAAAAGTAAATTCAGTTATGTTTTGCTTGTCACCTGATATAAGACTATTTAATTTTTAAAACTGATGAGCACTACATGATTTCTAGTTCTATCACAGGGGTCTCCAAGTGTTATTGTGGCTGCAGGCTTTCATTCTAACCATTTTCTTAATTAGTGATCAGTTTTTGCTGCTACTTAACTTTTTTATCTTAATTTTAATTGACATGCTATTTAAGAATCAGATCTCTTAATTATTTTTTTCCTTAATTAGCAGCTAAACAATAACGAGATATATAATGAGCCAGCACATAGCCAGTAACCTGTCTTCATGACACAATATCTGAAAATAAAGAAAGGTCTCAATAATGTTGATCTGCTAAGGTCTGTTTTGACTTGTTCTTAGAAAAAATAAAATCAACAATTTTGGAATAGTCTGCTGTGCCAGAATGACTGCACAAACAAGCCATGGAATTTAATAATGGGTTAAATTAACAACAAAAATTGCCTTCTATTTAAGAAACTGTTTGGAGTGAAACTGGTTGGAGTTTGAGGCCCTGACTTAACTTGTCATCTGTTGGCTCACTTCACATCACATTTCTTTTTGGGTGCCGCTTAAAGAAAAAATTAAGCAATTCAGAGGACTGAATCTTAAAAAGCAAGTCAATTAAAATGAAGGCAAAAGACATTACTTGGGAGTATAAACTGGTATTAATTAAGAAAAGGGTAAACTGGAATGAAAACATGCAGCCACAACAGCCCTCCTGGACTAAATTGTAAGACACCTGTTCTATACTGATGTATAAAACAACTGAACTGAAAGAGGACGGGCTTACCTTTTTATATGACTGTATAATACAAATTAAACACTACACTACAATGTTAAAAAGACAAGGTTTAAACAAAACAAAGCAAAGATTTATAAAGATTTAAAAACCTGTTTTTCATATGAATATTAAGTAATGTACAACTGAAGAATAGCTAACCACATTAATAGTGAACTACTTTTCTGTTTTGACTACAATTACATAATACAAATAAAAATATGTTCATCAACTGCTGATGTGGGGAATCTTACCACAAATTGTGACATTTTTCTACTAAACAGTTTTTCTCACCTTATAACCACCAGCCTCCAAGTTTAGAAGATTCAAATATGAAGTCATACATTAAGCTGTCTATTTTTGGACTAAAAACAATAAGCCAGCCACTCTAAACTAGTACTCAAATTGAATTATGCATTATTTTTGGTAAAAGCGGTAATTTTAGTTACGTAACTAACTACAGCCATATTACACAAAAATTTCTTTTAAGGCAAATTCAGGTGGAACTGGTACTACTTACTGTCACAAACAGTATTTAAATTATGAGATAACTTTTATTTATATCATACTTTAAATTACAGATCGACAGTCTTGCAATGTTGTGTGAAATAATCTTTTCAGTAAAATAAAAAAAAGAAAACACACAAAAAACTACATTTACCCTAATGGCATGGCAATCACTTTAAAATCTCCTCAAAAGTATATTTTTATTATTAAAATTATACCTCCAGTTTATCTGAGTAAAAATAATCAAATTAAACGTACTATGAAAAAGTTCAACAGCACTGTAACAAAAGTATGTCTTTTTTTCTTTTAGCTTTTTTACTGTAGCTTTAGGTGGATCATCCTGCTTTAAAGCCATGATGATAAAGGTTTAGAAAAAAATAAGTTATTTTTATTTAATTAAAAAAAAGATAGATGATATCTCTTTAATTGCTCAATTATGCACTTTGGAGTTTAATTTCTTTCCCCTAAACTGACACTGTTTAAAGAGCTACAGTATATCAAGCATCTGTGCCCAAGAAAAAGTATGTATGTTCTCTATGGTATTAAAATTATTACCATCATTAATTAATACATGACAGCAACTATAATTGATTCAGTAGCTGATATCATTTACTGAACGGTTTCATGAGCCGAAAAACATTCATTTGTATATTTGTGTGAAACAGACTTAGTAGTCTGCATAATTTCCCTTGGCATTCTTAAAACTCTTCTTTCAAAATATGCAGGAAAGTTAAATTAATAATTAACATTTCTTTTGGATCCTACTGGGAACTAATAAGCACCAAAAAGTACTATTATTACTCACGGACTATTAAATATGTCCAACAACTTTCATAAAGCAAAGCAGTGTACTGTTTTACACAAAAGAATATTAAGACAGCAACTCTGACACCAGAGAATTTACCAACTGATACTTTACCATTTAAGGGCCTCTTTTTATTGTACTTGATAATGTAATACTAAGCACATAATGAACACTTTTAAACAGAAATACTTCCAATTCAGTTTTTTGTTTTTTTTTTGCTGATTGTCTCATCAAAAGAACAGTAATGCATTAAGACTTAGTGAAATATTAAAAATACACAACTATATCATACCAACAATTTTCAGAGTACTGATTTTATATTTGTGTTTGCTGTTTATTTTCTCTTCTATCATATCTTTAATTTATTAGCTGGTGCTCTTTAAGGAACATCACACCTCCTGTCATTAAATACTTAACAATGACATTAAGGTCTATTCAAGACATTATAATATTAGCCTGTGAAGGATATATCTTTAGAGATAACTATTCCAAAAACATTACAGCAAATACAGCTTGAAGGAGAATGGCTTGTTTGCAGTTTTTATTAGAGTATGACATTACATAGGTTTCCTATTAGAGTAATTTTTTCCAACTTTGCATCTTGTTTTTTTTTTGTATTGTGGTATTACAACTGCGACTGCAGCTTTTGCAGTATAACTCAAAATTTTCTTTCTTTTTAATCGCTTATGCATATTGCCTACAAAATGGATGTTTTGTCAACATGTAGTGGATGCTTTCTGTTAGATAAGTCTTCCATCCTTCATTTATAATTAATGCTCCTTTTGCCTGCATGTAGCACTTTACACTTTTCTACATTAAACTGAATTTTTCCAAGTGTTCATCCATTTTTGAAAATTTTCCATGCCTTTTTGAATTAATTTCCTTATACACTGGCAACATTTGCTAGCTAAGCAAGATAATATGTTTTCTGTCTATACCAGAATCTATACCGTTAATATAAATTCAAAAAGCTGATGAACTTTCATTTGTCATACAGAGTAAATAAAGTTATTTACACTGACTATAACATTCACAAACTTAAACATATTTAAAAATACAAACGGTATGATATTATGGTGTTTCAGAGGATAACTGTTTCAGATAATAAAGTCACGATGAAAATAACAACTGCAAGTCGAGCATTGTTAATTAACTACATATAGTATATATGTAAAAATTTCAAAGTTAACAAAACATACTATCATCACCTGTCATAAAAGGGCAAATTAAAAGTTGTTAGTCAATAAGTACAACACAATACAGTTGTAATGGGCTAACATATCGACAGGTGATACTTTTATCAAAACATACTGTACTTGTATCATCATACAACAAGAAGGCTAACAATAACATTATATTTTTTGTTCAACAATTACAGATAACCAAAAATCATTTTGCTTTATATTTGCCTGTTCAACTGAATAGTCCTCCCTGCCACTTTTGAAGCTGTGAGAGACAGGGAGATGGAAGGTTGTCCATCTTTCTTCGACTCTTTGCAAGAAATTGTATTTATTCGGTGTAACGCTTTTTTATATTTGTCAGCATCGTATAGTTGCAGAATGGACAAAATACTGTAATAAACACAAGACTGACTAGAACTGAAAAATGAGACGATAAAGGCCTCTTCATGAGGTTTTTACATTATAGCATGAAAATTACCGTTACATATCTTCAATTTATAAATATATTATGTATTCAAATAAGGGTTACTATCACTTTTGATGATCCTCTATACATGTATATAAACCAGGTTGAAGTTACCTCCCGATTGTCCATCCAAACTACTTTGTTTCATTTCAAATACTTACAGCTTTAAGAAATTTTACTGTGCTATGTTTTTATGTTGGTTGATTCCATGCTGGCTAGTACTTTCAAAATTCAAGGTTGTATTAATGTCACTGTCAGTTAGCCTACATAAACGTCTAAACCAAACCTATTCTAAACTCCCTATCCCCCAGTCATTAGCATAAACAGTCCTTAACTGACATGTATGCCTTCCCAATAAATAAGTGTTCCTCTTGTTTTAATGCAACCCATCCAGCTTGTACAGTCCCCGTCTGTTCAAAGAGATACAACAATTCCCAATAGATCTGTGCCTCTTTATTTTACATCAAGATCTAAGCCATGGGATAAGTCTTCGTATGTACTTAATCTTAACTGTAGAGGCATGTGACATAGGCACAACATCACACAAGAGCATCTTCTCAGGATTAGCTCAACAAGGTCCTGAAAACTGTTGACCAACCCATCTTTTAAACAAGAGTCTTCTTCCACTGTAATTGAGAAGTGTATATTTTCTCTCTAAACACCACAAAGGGAAGTTGTACTAATTCTCAATCATAAAGTAAGCTAGGACAGAAACATCAACAGTTGCCTTGTTAATTTTTAAATTTATCTAGAGTGCTTAATTGAGTTAAAACATTTCTAATATAATAATTAACTTTTTTAGCAATTTATTAAATTGTTTAAACATTGGTATAGATCAAAAAAATGAATTCATAGTTAAATAAAATAGGTTTTGTTATCATACTGTTAAAATAATGATTAAATGTTTACAAAGCATGGAATAAAGGTTAGGGAGAAAAATACATACTTATCCCATCCTAGGCCTTCTATGTCCTTAATAAGTTGGGAATAATATTGTGGAGGAGGTGCAATAAGAAAAGCCTGCTGGTTTTTCAAAGCAATTTCCTGAGACAAAAGAATAGATTTACACCATAAAGAAAAGAAAAGTCTTGCTTACATAAATATATGGTATATGAATCAATGTACATAAAGAAGGAATAATAAAGATTAAATTTAGAACAACTGATTTCATTATAAAACAGTATTATTGGAGCTAACATGTACCATTCAAAATGAAACTAGAAACGTACAAGAAGTTTTCAACTAGGACCAAGCAACATACAATGCTAATTATAATTATGATAACAAATTATTAATTATAAATATGATAATTTACAAGATTTCTAACAGCAGAGAAAGAAATAAAACAAAAAACACAACACACACGATTGTTTATATATATTTTCTGTCCATGTGGCAGATAAAATTAAAGCAAGCTTGCTTTCAGGTGAAAGACCTCTCAAATTAGCACTCCAAACAAGCATATTTAAGCAATCAATGATGTCCAATATGATCGAGAAAATGAGTCATCTGAACAGCAAAGACAAGATTAAAAGGAAAACATGCAGCAAAATGTAAAAGGAAAATAAATGTAACTGATGAAGAAGCACACATCAGATATGACAGTAAAACAGCAGCACATAAATGACATGTAAATGATGACTGCATCTTGATACCCATAATTAATTTGACAACATTTCTGAAATAGATTTTCTTTCATATTAAGATGCATACAGTTTCCTGTGAATTCTGCATTTTATATGACTATTAACAAGACTTAACGACAAACACAAGAAAAGGTACATGGGCATTTTTTAACAAGCTCCCATGTTTGGTCAACTATTATATGCAGTTTTTTCATGTTCATATCAAGACATCTGACAGGAAAAGTAAGATTATAAATGATCCTTAGCAAAGAAGGTTATGTAAAAATTTCAAAAAGGCTTTATTCAAAACATTGTCCATCCCAGGGGGTTTTCAAACTGTGTGCAGCCAAGCTGCACATTGCCACTCCAAACAAAGAAAATTTTTAAAAAAGGAGCCTAATTTTAAAGATCTTTTAAATGATTCACATAGATATTAAAGTTTAACGCAAAATGTTCTTCAACTTTTTGCTTTAAAGTAGCACATTACTCCCGCTGTTAGATTTCAATCACGTCTTACCCACCCCACCTCATTCTCCCCTTGCCGCCTGCTCCAATTCAAAGTCTATCTCCGCTTACCTTGGGTCCAACATAACCCCAGTCACTCACTCCTGTTGCAGAAAATAAAACTATAATAAAATTTTAAAAGTCTTGAGTCTTGAGCCTTCATTATATGTGAACTCCAACATGACCGTCCTTTTTTGCACTTACAGATGGAGCCCCCATGTGCCTTTTTCAAAACATCATGGCAACTGAAGAAATCTAACAGAAAGCTTCCTTTAATCAACTAGGTTCATTTAAATATAACGACTATGAATCACTTCAAACACGCTGGTCAATCTACAGGTAATGGGTGTAGTCCAAAACCCACCTCTGTTTTAAGTATCATTTACAATTGTTAAAATTGTCAGACTAATGTAGAAGAATATCTAATATTTCATTTTAGGGTTTACTTATGTTAATCAACAGTGGAAACCTTTTGTTTCCAACAGAGTTGTCAATGTTCAGTAAATTTTATCCCTCCTTAAAAAATAAATTCAGAAACAGGAAGAATGCAGAAGCAGGTTGTGTAGCCATGAAGTAGTCCTCACTCATCCTTGCCTTTTTATTTTGACATTTTCCTCACCTGAAGTATTATGAAACTTGTGAATACTTCCTTTGATTCGAATTTATAAGTAACAGTATACATTCTGTAAACTGAAATTATAGAAATTTTAGGGCTATTTTTTATTTCATATCACAACTGTTAGTAAGTAAAAATTATTCTTATATATAAAAAAACAACAATTTATTAAAAAAAATTGCCCTATATAAGAAAAACTAACAGGCATACATCCACACAATCAACTGTCAGTAACCACTTGTTATAATACCAAAATGCAAGAGTGAGGATGGGGCTGAAGAAATATCGCCTTTAGTTGTTAGTGCCTAATTAGAGCTCAACAATTTAAGACAGAACAAATTGTAGTATTTTGAAACAGTCAATTCCTGGAGGTATGCCATGAAGAAAAGCTGAAATAATTTTGGGATGCCCCGGTCTGTCATGAGTTATTTGAAATTGGATAGTACACACGCACGTAAAGTCCAATAGAGGGCACACAGCAGCTCACAAATTCTTCACTTCCTCCCTCAGCCAAAAAGGCACTGACCAAACAGGGGACCTGTAATGGGTAACAGTGAGATGCAGGTCTAAAAAGTAAATATTTAGTCCCTCAGCACCAAAGTCACCAATTTAAACCCAGAAGAGATTCTCAGCACTCAGCAGTGTGTCTGTCAAGGCTGAGAACAATGTGGTTATAATTGGTAACTCCATAGTGCAAAATATTACAATTCCAAACTATGTTAATACAGCAGTTAAAGCTAAATACATTGTAAGAATGAAAGTATTCATAACAGAGGCCATATTGAGGTCACTGGCTGAAAATTTATTTTTATGTTACATTTTGGCACTAACAATATCACTTTGCAATAATATGAAAAGAGAAATATCATATCTTTATGCACTAAATTCTAAAAGAAAATGTCAGAATTTAATAGTGCCTGTCCCCTTACCAAAATTACGTAGAGGTGATATGATTTATAGAAGACTGTGTTCCCTTCACTGCTGGTTAAAAACCTGAAGTGTAAATAAAAGCATAGCTTTTGTGAATAAATGAAATGATTTTTAGGAAATGTTCAGATTTTTCAAGAGAGATGGTCTTCTTTTGTTTTATCCCAAATATGGCAGTAAAATATCTGGCTGGCTGATCAGAGCACAATTCATCTGGCAACCCTTGTTCTTAAATCAAGGCTGTTGTTTATCCCACCTGTTACTATCCTCTAACTATTACTCAGAATGCCTGTTCTGGGCATCTTATAAACTTAGAAAAATCTAAATCACTTGAGTCATGATAATTAGTCAAGAGTTAAAATCAGGTCCTCCACAATGGGTACCTGTCTCTCTATTATAAAAAAAAAAAAAATCTTGGGAGGGAGACTAGTGAGACGAAACATGACTAGGGAATCCATTCCCGGACGGGTTTATCCATTCCTGGGAACTCGGGGAATCCCGCATTTCATTCCTGGGAATCCTGGGCTCTCGGCCATCTAAAATGTGAACGGTTTTAGAACGGCCGACACTTATTTTTAATAAAACTACTGCAATATGTTGACACAAATAAAAGACTAACCTTATCTACAAGCAGTTCATGCTGTCATAAAAGTACATGTATCTTTAGTTGCGGTAATAAGAGCATAGAAAGCACAACATCCTCACAGGTGGCGCAGTGATAGTGCTTCTGCTTTGCAGTAAGGAGACTGTGGAAGATTGTGGGTTCACTTCCTGGTTCCTCCCTGTGTGGATAGCACGTTGAGTACTGAGAAAAGCGCTATATAAATGTAATGAATTATTATTATTAACATGTCCAGCATGCAGTCATCCATGCGAGAGTGCACCTTCATGCAGAAGTACACCAACGGCTGAGAAAGCACACTCTGCCTCCACTGAAGTAGGCGGCACAATCATCAGATACTGATTAGGGCTGGGCGTTTAATCGAGAAGTAATCGAAATCGACATTCAGAACCTATAATTGATCAAATTTTTCCAGGTCAATTATTTCGATTACTTTCCCTTTAAAAACACTACCGCGTGTGGAGTCACGTGACCCTGCTCCGTTACGTTACATTATTCCGCCGACATGTCGAGCATGGAGAGCTTAAACACTGACACAACTGAGCAACAAGAGCAGCTTGTACCAAAGAAAAACGCAGTCTCCGTCATTTGGACACATTTTGGCTTCAGTAAGGATGAGATCGAAAAAAATGAAGTCAGATGTAGACACTGTAGAAAAACAGTTTTGACGCCCAAAGGTAACACCACCAATTTGTTTCAACACTTGAAGCACAATCATGTTACTGAATATGAACAGTGCATGGCTCAAAAAAAACAAAAAGAGACTGACAAGCGCCCAGCAACAAGTGCCTCCGCAAAGCAGATGTCGATAACACAAGCGTTCACAAATGCCACACAGTATGAGAAGAGTTCAAGAAGATGGAAAGAAATAACTGACGCTATTTGTTATTACATCGCAAAGGATATGACTCCCTTGGCTACAGTGGAGCGAAGCGGGTGTAAACACCTCGTTAAAACTCTCGACAGAAGATACACTGTGCCATCGCGATCACATTTTTCTAAAACTGCGCTGCCAGACATGTACAAGACATGTTGTAAAAATGTAGCTGCTGAACTGAAAAATGTTCAACACTTTGCAGCCACATCTGATCTCTGGTCAAGTAGGACGATGGACCCATTCTTGAGCCTTACTTTGCACTACATTAACGACGATTGGAAGCTGCGCCAGAGATGCCTTGAGACGGCATATTTTCCAGCCGATCACACGGCAGATATGATTGCGCAAGGTCTGAAAGATATGCTTTCTGAATGGGACCTCGCGGAAGAAAAACTTTCAGCCATTACGACAGACAACGGTGCTAATGTTGTCAAAGCTGCTGTGCTTAATGGATGGTTACGGCAGCAGTGTTTTGGACACCGACTACACCTTGCAATTGGTAAGTACACGTCAGCTTAATTAAATATAATAGCATTGGGATGTTATCAAATTGGGCATATCTGGCGTTTACTATATTCTGGCTACGCTAAATTTGTTCATAAAGCACCTTTATAAATGTTACAATATGCTTGATATTACAGTGTTACAATGTTAAGTTCACATTACAATGTAACAGAACACTACATCATTAAAGTAAAAATCATTGTGTTGTAAAAATGTGTTGTTAATCTGATATTATTTAAGAAATATAACAGGCTCATTAATTTTGGTACTGTTAAAAGCTTCAGGTATGAATAAAATATTGTCAATAATAATAAAAAAATTATTAATTTTGTGTGTTTCAGAAAATGGATTGAAAGATCAACGTGTGACACGTGCAGTGAGGGTGTGCAAAAACATAGTCAGTGCTTTTTCCTATAGCTGGAAAAAAAAGAAGGCATTAATGAAGGTGCAACAAGAACTGAACCTGCCACAACACAAGCTAAAAACAGCATGCGTTACCAGATGGGGATCGATGCAAATGATGATTGCAAGAGTCCTCGAACAAAGGAAAGCTATTACACAGGTCCTTTCTGAAGACAAAAAATCCAGGCACCTTGTTCCATCGTGGGCTGACCTGGATGTCTTAGAGGCTGTCAGCAAGGCTCTTTCCCCCTTGATGGAGTTCACAGACGCCCTATGAGGGGAAGAGTATGTGACCATTTCATTTGTAAAGCCTGTACTGCACATCCTCAATTCACGAGTGCTTGCTGAGGAGGAAGATGATGTGGAGCTGACTAAAACTATCAAAACCAGCATCCTCAGGTACCTTAAGGAGAAGTACTCAGATCCTATCACAGAAGAGCTACTGGAGAAAGCCAGTTTTGTTGATCCCAGATTTAAAGCTACCTACATTTCTGCTCACAATGTCCCCACCATTCAGGAGAAAGTGAAAACAGAGATGGAGAAGATGTCAGAAGCTGAAGTCTGCAGAGAAAGTCAGATTACAGAGACTGCAGAACCAACAACTTCATCAGCAGTAGCAAAAAAACAAAAGAGGTCATTAGGAAGCTTTTTTAAAGGGAGTGAGGCAACAACTTCAGCAAGTTCAGCTACACCCACTCTGTCACTTCAGCAATCGCTAGAAGGAGAGATGACCAGCTATTTGGTGTCCTCCATGCTGGATAGTGAGGCAAATCCACTGGACTGGTGGAGAAAGCATCATGTACACTTTCTCACTCTAAGTAAGGTGGCAAAAAAGTATCTCTGCATACCAGCTACTAGCTCCCCATCAGAGCGGGATTTCAGTTCGGGCGGAAACATTGTTACATGCCTCAGGTCCTGCCTGAAACCTGAAAAGGTTAACATGCTCGTGTTTCTTAGTAAGAACTTAGAGTAAATTCATGTTCATATAGTGACATGACAAGATCGCTAAGATCACCTCATGCAACAGTGTTTAGAGAGTTCTATTTTCATTACAACAATCTGTTGTTTACATTGATACATTGCACATTAAAATATTTGTTTACAGAAGATGCAAGAAATGCACTGTTTAAAATATTATTTACAGGATATATAAGAGTTATTTTATTTAGAAGAGATACTGCTTATTTTCTACTTTTAATAAGAAAAACATTGAACATTATTTATTTTTACTTTTTTTATAAGAACAAAGTGACTGTTCATTTTAGGCAATGTGTGCTTTAATTTCAGTTGTTCAACACTGATGTTCAATAAATAATCACAGATAGTAGATACTGTGTTTCCTTCAATTATTTTAAAATCAAGTAATGCACCCTTCATTCAAAAATCTCTCACTTGTAATATGTGAGCATATTTACTGTACAAAACTTGTCAGTGAACTATGAGGGCAAAAAAATAAATAAAATAATCGTTCATTAATCGTAATCGAGTTAAAATGTTCAATTAATCGAGATTTTGATTTTAGGCCAAATCGCCCAGCCCTAATACTGATACACTTGTTCTAAACAACGCCCGCACTTGCCGTTGCGCTGAAACACCGCCATTTCAGCTTTTACTGATGCATCCACTTTCTTGTCATCATTCTGTGATGGCAAGTTTCTTGGCACAGATAATGCGGATGAAACAGACTGATGCATTGCAATTTCAAGTTGCTGTTCAAAGCTGTTGTCTGATGAAGTGAAAGCTGCAGCAATGGCGCCACCTTAATTATATTCAGCTATAACTCTGTTATTTCTTGAACGATTTTTACACGCTATATATGCGATCTTGGCAGTTCCCGTTTTCCCAGGAATTAAAGCAGTTTCATTCATTTCATGGATTCCCTAGACGTGATCTTCTCGGAAGACAATTTGACACCCCTCGAGAGACACTTTAACGTCACATGAGACAAGGGAGTGAGACAACATTTAAAACAAGTTCATGGATATCTAACCAAGCAGTTGTTGGAATGCTTTTGGCAGACAGACATCATGTGCTCCCAGCTCTTAAAACAACGACAAGCAGAACACACAGCTCACCAGAAGCAGCAGCAGCAACAAGCCAGCAGATAATCCGACCACTTCTCCTTAGCGTGCGTTCAGCCAAAACCCCCCATTCACAACGCGAGCAGCAGAAACACAAAGTGGCAAAAGGACAGCTGCTGTACAGGCTTTGAAATAATCGACACACAGCACGACAAACAGAATACGCAGCTCGCCAGCAGCAGCAGCAGAAAGACAACAGCTGATCCGACGGCATCTCCTTAGCTTGCGTTCAGCCACCCCCCCTTCACAACACAAGCAGCATTATACATCCTGCGAGAAAGATTTAACCACGCCCAGGGCCAGAAATAAAGGACAAGTATTGTTTTTACAAAAGATTTAAAGTAAAAATAATGTATATGTAACAATCCCTATGAAAATAACAATCTCTTTACATTGTATATCCGGTAAACCAACCCCGGGGTTTGGGTGAGTGAAGTGAGCAGGAGTCGGAGCCCCCTAGTGTTTGTCTATATATACACACACACAGTATATATCACAGTAGTACATCCTCGCTGCTTACTAAACATTCACTCTCTTGAAAATAAGGCTGCTTAGGTAAACATTGTATCTTCCCAATGACACTTGATTTATTAAATTTGACAATATGCCCTTAGCTGAAGCATCACCAAGTGGTTATACATTCTTTAATAAATCAACAGATACAGGTTGAGGAGGAAGCCTTAGGATAATTCTGTGTGATGAACTTCAAGCCGCTTGTAAGTAAATTTACATCCTTTGAGGAAACTGTATCAAATATTACAATAGATTCCAGCACAATTGTAGTATTAGCCAACAGACCACCAGGACCATATTCAATGTTCATGACTGAATTTGGCAGCCTTATATCCGATTTAGCAATAAATAATAATCATATAGTGTTGATGGGGGATTTTAATACACTCACTGCTGTGGAAATAATTTTAGAAAATACTATTTGTTAAACTCAACTGGGTTTTGCCAGATTGTCAGTGGCCCAACTCACAGTGATACTGTAACTACACATTAGAACCAAATATTGCTTAAAAAATTGAAACTCTTTAGTAGTAGGGTGTTGTACCATGTTAGCCATTATGAATGTAATGAGAAGTGAATGACGCCTTTTATTGGGTAACTGATCAGATTACAATATGCACGCTTTCAAGGCAGCTCAGCCTGTCTGAAGAAGGATCCTAAGCTGCCTCGAATACTTGTGTTCAGTTAGCTAATAAAAGGAGTCATTTTGCTTTACTTCTCATTGCAGTTGAAATTCAAAATTTAAAATTACGCCATATATATATTATATTATATACACATACATACATACATACATATAAACATTTAACTGGGAAAATGTACAAGTAAAATTTAAGGCCAGTACTAAAAGTGTCAGAGAGCTGGACAAATGTTTGCTATCAAATGAGAACGCCATCAACAGACACTTGGACGTAAATCCAGCATATGCAAACGTAAGAAGAACATGTTCATAATAAATAAACTGTACACCCCACCCCTCCTGATCACACTGACTTAGCCACCCCCCCCCCCCCCCCCCACGTACTTTTTTGCTATATATTGCCTTTCATTCTTGTAAGTCTAAGCATTATCCTCTGATGAAGACCCTTGGTAGGAGTTGAAAGCTCAGGAATAAAAACAACTTTATGATACGTGATTCATTTTTTTCTCCCTTTGTGGATCTCCAGCTGCGCATATTTTATATATTATTATATATATATATATATATATACACACACACACACACACACACACACACACACACAATAATGACAACGTGAAAAAACTTTACTTGAGGTTTTTGCAAATTTATTAAAAATAAAAAAACTGAGAAATCACATGTACATAAGTATCCACAGCCTTTGCTCAATACATTGTCAATGCACCTTTGGCAGCAATTACAGCCTCAAGTCTTTTTGAATATGATGCCACAAGCTTGGCACACCTATCCTTGGCCAGTTTCGCCCATTCCTCTTTGCAGTATCTCTCAAGCTCCAGCAGGTTGGATGGGAAGCGTCGGTGCACAGCCATTTTAAGATCTCTCCAGAGATGTTCAATCGGATTCAAGTCTGTGCTCTGGCTGGGCCACTCAAGGACATTCACAGAGTTGTCCTGAAGCCACTCCTTTGATATCTTGGCTGTGTGCTTAGGGTCATTGTCCTACTGAAAGATGATCCGTCGCCCAAGTCTGAGGTCAAGAGCGCTCTGGAGCAGGTTTTCATCCAGGATGTCTCTGTACATTGCTGTAGTCATCTTTCCCTTCATCCTGACTAGTCTCCCAGTCCCTGCAGCTGAAAAATATCCCCCACAGCATGATGCTGTCACCACCATGCTTCACTGTAGGGATGGTATTGGCCTGGTGAGCGGTGCCTGGTTTCCTCCAAACGTGACGCCTGGCATTCACACCAAAGAGTTCAATCTTTGTTTCATCAGACCAGATAATTTTCTTTCTCATGGTCCGAGTCTCCTTCAGGTGCCTTTTGGCAAATTCCAGGCGGGCTGCCATGTGCCTTTTACTAAGGAGTGGCTTCCGTCTGGCCACTCTACCATACAGGCCTGATTGGTGGATTGCTGCAGAGATGGTTGTCCTTCTGGAAGGTTCTCCTCTCTCCATAGAGGATCTCTGGAGCTTTGACAGAGTGACCATCAGGTTCTTGGTCACCTCCCTGACTAAGGCCCTTCTCCCCCGATCGCTCAGTTTAGATGGCTGGCTAGCTCTAGGAAGAGTCCTGGTGGTTTCAAACTTCTTCCACTTACGGATGATGGAGGCCACTGTGCTCATTGGGACCTTCAGCAGAAAGTTTTCTGTAACATTCCCCAGATTTGTACCTCGAGACAATCCTGTCTCGGAGGTCTACAGAGAATTCCTTTGACTTCATGCTTGGTTTGTGCTCTGACATGAACTGTCAACTGTGGGACCTTATATAGACAGGTGTGTGCCTTTCCAAATCATGTCCAATCAACTGAATTTAGCACAGGTGGACTCCAATTAAGCTGCAGAAACATCTCAACGATGATCAGGGGAAACAGGATGCACCTGAGCTCAATTTTGAGCTTCATGGTAAAGGCTGTGAATACTTATGTGCATGTGCTTTCTCAATTCTTTTATTTTTAATAAATTTGCAAAAATCTCAAGTAAACTTTTTTCACGTTGTCATTATGGGGTGTTGTGTGTAGAATTCTGAGGAAAAAAATTAATTTAATCCATTTTGGAATAAGGTTGTAACATAACAAAATGTGGAAAAAGTGATGCGCTGTGAATACTTTCCAGATGCACTGTATGTATATATACATACATAAATACATACATACACACACACACACAATACATGAATTTATATATATATATATATATATATATATATATATATATATATATATATATATATATATATATATTATATATACGTATATGTGTGTATATATATATATATATATATATACACACACACACACATACATTATTGTGAATTTCCCCTTGAGATTTAATAAAGTATCTATCTATCTATCTACATACATACACAGTGGAACCTCGGTTCATGACCATAATTCGTTCCAAAACTCTGGTCTTAAACCGAAGCACTTTCCCCCATAGTATTATATGTAAATACAATTAATCCATTCCAGATCATGCGAACTCTATGTAAATATATATTATTTTTAAGTTTTTAAGCACAAATATAGTTAATTAAACCATAGAATGCACAGCGTAATAGTAAACTAAATGTAAAAACATTGAATAACACTGAGAAAACCTTGAACAATAGAGAAAACTAACACTGCAATAGTTTGCGCTATAGCGCTACCAACCGCTGGATAAAAACACTTTTTTTTTTTTTTTTTTTTTTTGAGTTTTAAGCACAGGGAAAAAAATTTGAAAAAAATCCAGAATTTAATAAACCACCAAGAAAAGTAACATTGCAACAATGCATGCTACGAACCGATCGCTGTAAACAGAAGTGAAAACAAAATCAAGCCCAGTGCATTCTTTAACTGCCTTATGCGTCCATCTCTCTTTCTCGCGCTGCCTGTGTGTGTGCGTCTGTCTCTCTAGAGCGCTGCCTGTGTGTGTGCGTCTGTCTCTCTCTTGCGCTGCCTGTGTGTGTGTGTGTGTGTGTGTGTGTGTGTGTGTGTGTGTCGCACTCTCTCGCTCTCTCTCTCTCTCGCTGCACAGGAAAAGCACAGGGAGAGACTGAACATGTACAAACTGAAAGGGAAACTGGCTTGTTCGTATACCAAGTGTGTGGTCGTGAACCGAGGCAAAAGTTTGGTGAACTTTTTAGTCGTAAACCAATTTGTACGTGTACCTAGACGTCCGTGCCAACAGTCTCTTGTCAAGTTTCAGTAAAAACTAAAAGTCGAGCATGTTCAGTAGCTACCCCAGTTAGTGTCCTAGGACTTAAGAGGCAGCGCATGCAGTGCTCACTGCTGGCCAAAATGCTGGCTTAAAAAATGCAGCAGGCTCTAGATTTGGAGGAGGTACAGTTGAGAGCACAGCTAAAGTCTAAAAGAGATCACCTGGCTCTAGAGGAATTCAGTGCAAAATTTACAGTTCTTAAAGGACGCAGTCACAATCTAAGTAAACCAAACCCTTATAGTGTCCTTGAAAAACCAGATGAGAAGAATGAAGAGCCATATGGTGGAAGTATTTGTAGCTCTTTGTATAGAAATAAAAATAAATATGAACCTTGCCAAGAACATTATGAACAGCAAAATAAGGCACAAGTACCTTATGTACCCCACAGAAAGATCCCAGTATTTGATGGCAACCCAATGGACCATGTGAACTTTGTCAGTGCCACATCATGACTCCATGCTACATAACCACATTACAGCATTGCATTCTCATTTTTTCTTCTCAATATTAATAAAGCTAATTTTGAAGTCTACTGTACTCCACCAGTTACCAGAAAGCTAAAAGGTACACAGATTGCAATTTACATTTGATAAGGCATTTTCATAACCACTTACAGAAATACACTACCCAGTAATAATATTAAAACAATGAATGGATGGATAGATATTCATGCTGATTTTGTATGCCGTTAATTAAAGAAAAGGTTACGAGGGAAAACTAAGAGATATTTCTGAAAAGACAAATAAAAACTTTGGAAAGACATATAATAATTTTTCACAGCATTTATTTATAAAACCTAAAATGATTATCACAAAAACATGTTTAAAATTAACAGCAGACATGTTAAAATATTCTGACATTAGAGCATTTTTTCAATTAATTCACAGTACAGTCACAAAAGCACAGACACTACCTGTTCTTAAACAGTTTAATCCAAAAAGAGTATTTGCATTACACTGTAAATTGACTCATGGCTCTGCCTGCACAATGTACAGTCCAGACTTGAATCTTAACATGATTCATTTATTAAATATAAAATATGCTTATTATTTTCCATTTTTATTTAATTTTTTTAAAGTAGCTTTAGGAAAACACCAAAATGAGCATGATAAAATAGTGTGATAATGCTTTATTAAATTGTGGGTGGAGAAATGCAGTTTAAATTATTATTCCTTTAATGACAAAGCATAAGCCAGCATTACTGATTTGGCACACAACCAAAACCTCACACATTTATTACACTTTTTATTTTTAAAGGTATAAACATCCACACTTTGGAGTTTCTACAAAAAGATTATAAATATCCAAAATACCAAACAAAATGCCAAAGCTCATGCTTATACCAAGAAAAAAAGATTATTTTTAATAACAATCACACATACTGATATAGAAAATTCTGAGATGTTATGCCATATAAACACAATATCTAATGAAAATATGTCGCAGTTATAAAGAATTACACAAAAATACTTTCAACTTACCAATACTGTCTTCAGTTCCAGCATAAAGCTAGCCAAATCAGAACAATGAAGCAGTCTCTGTGGAGACAAATGCTAACTTTACATACTGTAATCATCCCAATTTCCTCCTTATGTAACTTTTTGAGCAATTTGTCTCTTTTTGTACTTTTTTCCATCATTATAATTGTGTTTCAAGAAAGTAACATAGTATGTAATCAAGCAGATAAAATTTGTAGAACTTAAACAAATAACTTCAAAATCAATCCTGAGAAAGAAAAAAAAAAAGACAAAGAAAAAAAAAACAAAGAAAACATGGAAAAAAACAAAACCTTACAGAACAAGAATTCAATCCCCACCCGAGAATACCACAGCAGAGCCAAGAGCAGGGAGATAAAAGAATACACAAAATAACCTTTCCCCCCATATACGAATGCTTATTCTAAAACTTTTTTAATTAAATATTACCCTGTTTTAAAAAACGTTTTGGACACATCCTCTAAGCGAAAATTGTTTTTTTTCCCCCCCAATTTCAAATAATATAGAATGTCAGTTACCCACTGAGTTATAAGAGGTGGGTTTCAATTCTACAAGTTAAGCAAGATAACTCTATGGGCTCATAAAGTAGTATATACTACTACAATGAATTTTCCCTTATCCAATTTAAGCAAATCTGGAAGTACACCAAATATTGCTGACAATGGTTTAGGAGTGATTGTGACACCAAGGCTGTCTTATAAGTATTTAAAGATTTTTGTCCAAAATTATATTAATGTTGCCAAGTGATGCCAGAGCTAGATGGCAATATTCACATGTCGGATCTTATCCTGGGTACATTCTGGACAATTGTAAACAAGATAAGTATGACCAAATGAAAGATTTTAAGTTGAATTATTGAGTGCGTGGTGCATATAGAACTACTGTAGAGTGAATTCTATGTATGGCTGACTTCCACTCCTTTTCTGAGATTAGATTAGATAAACTTTATTAATCCAATGGGTAAATTCAAATGTTAATTGAACATTAATTTATATTAATTGAAAGGTCCTGTTCCCACCATACCTTGCCATCATTAAAGGAAATATTCTTTGAGATGTTTTTATATATTGTTGAAATGCTATATGAATCTTCAACACTGATCAGTACTACCTCTGGAACAGAAATGGGTGGGAGGTCTGGATATTGGGTTAGATATGTTTTAACAAAATTTCGAATTTGAAAATAGTGGAAAAATTGTATGCCGGTAAATTTAATCTGAAGCGCAATTGTTCATAAAATGCAAATATGTTAACTGTATACAGCACTCCCAGTGTCTTAATTCTGAGCATTTCCAATGATTAAACAGTGAGTAGGTTTGAGAAGATTGAAAAAGATGACTGTCTCTGCCTTGAAGTCCTGCATTGGTTCCATATTCGAAGTGACTGGTGCACAACTGGATTATTGGTATATTGAAGAAAATTAGTATTTACAGGGTACAAAGTAAAGCATGTAAAGAAGTACAGCAAATTTAATTCCTATTGCTCAGCAGGATATTGTAAATTCATCCATTTGTACCAATTTCCATTTCTTTACACTACTTGTGTATATGTGCCGCCCAGTTGATAAAATTTAAAGTTTGGTAGTGCCATGCCAATGTCTACTTTGGTCTTTGTAGTGTTGCCTTTTGAATGCATAGATGTCTTGAGTTACAAATAAATGAGGTCCATTTGATTTGAGTCCAGTTTCTTAAAGAATGATTTGTTAATGTACAGTATATAGGGATGCTGTGAAAAAAAATGGAAGGTTAGGAAGAATGTTCATCTTAATAATAATAATACATTTTATTTATTTGTTGGCGCCTTTCCAAACACTCAAGGACACCGAACAATAGATAAAACATAGATTATAAACAAAACTACAAAAATTAAAATCAGACAGAGCAACTGTAATCAAAGAGAAAATCTTGGCAGTATTTGTTCTATCTGCTGAGGTGAGGTGGAGGGTAGACAATCTGTTAAAATCGTGTTTAATTTTTGTCCAGGCTGTTAACAAAATAATTTAGAAAAAGGCCTTTATATTTACTTGTGATGTTTATCCCTAGATAAAAGTCTTGATATATGAACGGATACTGTGCAGTCTAGTTTGGTGTGCTAGAGAATTCAGTGGGAAAAGCATACTTTTATTCAAAATAATTTTGTGTCTTTTTACATTCTGCTAATGCATTAAGGACTAATTATAAAGATATTTGTGGGTCTGACATACAGTATAAAGTACCATATCTTCTTCACATAATGATATTTACAGTTTGAATCCTTCTATGATTATCCCCTTTATCTATGATATAGTTTAAAAATGAATAATCAGTGGCTTAATGGTTAATGTAAAAATCAATCGTGATAGAGGGAACCCTTGTCGAGCACAGCATTCTAGTTTAAAGACAGTTCATGTGGTTAATACAAACTTAGGCTTCTGGACTTTTATAAAGAGGAAAACGTTGATTATCTACCCATATGTTGTACTGAAAGAATATGAAACACAATGACCTTTTTTCCCCAGTGTTTTGACCTTCTCCACAGGTTACTGCAGGGACACTGCCCTTATCTGTATAAAGTCTGACTGTGGAATGATAAAAATAAAACAATGGATAAGAGCTTGTTGCACTGGTAAATTAATCAAGATGTAGTGATTAAAATGTTAATTTAAAAAATGAGTAGAAGCATAAAGAATATACATGTAACAAAAACTACAACACTAAACAACCCATAAACATCATAGACACTACACAATTAGATCCAATGAAATTGTGCTCACACAAGCTTTCCAAACCTTCTAAAATCAATTTCACTGGATAACAGTTTTTTGAGCAATGATCAGGTGGTTTCTGCCCTTGCATACAGTACTTGTACCTTTTGTGAAAGTGTTTATTTGATATGTGGACTTCAGTCTTCACACATTATATACCTCAGGTCTACATTTTGTCAATTATTACTAAAACATGAAAAACGTTTCTGTTTTAGTTATGTGTTCAACAATTCCTGCTTTGCATTTCCTGTCATCCTACATTTACATAGGTTGTTGTAGACACGGAACAGACATGCAATGTATGTATTTAAAATGACAATATATTATTCACCCTCTACAATTCCAGGCACCTCACACTCCGATAAACAGACTTCAGCTCTGAGAATCTTCTGTGCGAATTGAGCAGCGGTGGTGGGGGGATGGGATAGCAGGCTGCTTGCTGCTTGAGCTGATCGACACACATTTGGAAAACAAGATACAAATTGAGTGGTGCAAACAAATTTAAGGTGGCCCGGGATTACGAGGTTTTTTTGTAGGCTTCAGGGATTCTAGTGTTAAAAGGGCAAATTCTGCATATTTGCACTAAATTCCCTTTTTTGGGTTTTTCAGCAGTTTATATCAGCTACCATTGTCACTTCTCAGCAACTGACGGACAGGTCAGGAATATATTAGCCAAGCTTCACTCCATCATGCTCTCTGTGCATGAAGCTATTAATCAATCGTCCAGGCGCTACATCCACTTTTCATATCATGTGTGTGTACATACAGAAAACACATTTTTGCCAACACAAAAAAGCAATCTGATGCAGTGTCAGACTTTCTAATGTAATAGGAACACTTAACTGCAGTCATATTGCAATAAGGGCACCTAGGGAGACGCTGCTTTTGATAACCATAAGCAATTACATTCTATTAACTTACAAGTCACATGTGATGCCAAGATGAAACTGACAAACACTGTGGCTATAACATGCTAGAGCAGGGGTGGGCAAACTACGGCCCGCGGGCCACATCCGGCCCATTGGTCTTTTTAATCCGGCCCGCCGAAGATTGGTACAAAATTGCCCAAATCAAATCATAATTATGACTGCATTCATTTGACCTTGTCCTGTAATGCCTGGCGTTCCACCAAGTGGCGCATTAGGCGCAGTGATACGTTGACTTGATTTTGCGGAGCCGGGGTTACTCTCTGCTATTACTCTGCTACTGCTCTGAACCCATCCGCAACAATGAGTGGGCCAAAGAAAAGAAAAGTTTACAATCAATATTATTCTGTCATATATGTTTTGAACTTGTTTATTTCTTCTTACTGTATTGTCTTTTATTTTAAAGCTCGATTGTTCATTAGCATAATAACAACTAAAATGTGATGAATACATAAATGCTGATTTTTTTCAGTATGGGAATGCAGACAAATCAGTGTTTTGTGTTGTACTGATTACAAAATATGGAGAATACTCATACGTCATTTCAGGATACTAAGCCAAGGCTAAAGACAAAACACAGACAGTTTCAGAAAGAAAAAAGATCAAATTTTAATACTAACAAAGGGGTGCATTAGGGCAGTGGTATGAAACATATTTCCTGGAGGATCTTGTAGAACAAGGTGGGCATTACCCATTCTGCTCAGCTTAGTGGCACACAGCGCCCGTTAAAATAAGCAGATTTAAAAGGGATGCAGACATCCTGCTGCAGAAAACCCCACTTGCATTTCAAAGTACTGTATGTGACTGAACTCCAGCTTTAACCAGGATCTTCCTGGACTGCATCTGATAACAAAGGTGTGAATCAGAGATGAACTGACATCTCTCCAGAGGCCCTTTTACAGACTTCTTCAGCCAAAATGCACAAATATGAACTCAAGCCAGAACAAAAACCTATAAAATGAATGAATGACAACCCTAAGGGTCAGAAGAACTTGCTTATGTGAACACTGATTCTGTAACATGAAGGGACTTTAATCCAAGCAGAAGTTATACATTCTCTTAAAACTAGTTACACTGATCCAATCAGTATATTCTGCTGAACACTCTCACTCAACTCCCAGGACACTTCCTCAGAGTAATGTCTCTCTGGGACAGTCTACCCCAGGGGAAAACTGTGCTCTCACTCTGCAAAATGACCTTCTAAAACTTCTCCCTGAAACTAATAGATGATGAGTCGTTCTCTGTTTGTGAAGCTGAAAATTGACAACCTCTTTCTCTTTGCCAATCAGAAATTGACAATCTCTCTGTGAAGCCATGCTATGGGCCCATGGGCTAAAGAGGCTGAGAAACAATCATTAGTTCAACAAGGGAACTTCAGCATCTAAACTCTTTTGCCAGAAAGAGTAATGCTTTTTCCCTAAGTTGACACAGCAAAGGGCCCAACAGCAGAAAGCAAGCAGAGAAAGCAGCATCACAGAACACCACAAACGAAGGTTCTTGTAGTAAAGAGAAAGAGAGCACATCAATGGAAGAAATACCTTCCACTTACACCTGGAGCAGCAACAAAGCCACACAGCATTGGACATGACCTTTAAAGACTTGGTATTTTAACACTATTTATCTCTGCCAAGATAAATTATAAGATTAAACAGCCAGCCTCTCTATGTTATTAAGTTTGTCTGTGTAGTATTATATGTCAACATTCAACATTTATTGGCATCCCTCTGGGTGGGTGTCCTATTGATTATTAATTATCAATTCCTACAGTCTCAAGGATTGTGTTTATACCCTTGCCAATTTCATAATTAGAACCCATTTCTTGATGTTAATGAAATAGCATGCATCCATCTATAAACACCATTTAATTCAAATCAGGATCACTAGGACAGCAAAGTTATTTTTTTATTTTAAACTTAGACATTTAGTGCAATAAGATCATTTCTATTAGCAAGCATATATATACTTGGGTGTGCTTTTTTTCAGATGCAAGCAACCTTGACTAATGCATATGCAGTAATACAGTACTGTTATCGGGTTTTATTTACACAAAAAAAACTCATTTAAGTACACATCATGTAATACAATTAAAATACATACAGTACAGTATATATAAATTAAATGATTACCTGTTTTATGATATTTTGATAACCCTGTAGTAAAGCCTTTAGTTGCCAGCAACATTTAAAACTGAAAAAGAAATAAGGATTGTATTCTTAAATGCAACTACACCTTATTTTTCTTACTTATTTTTATATGTCAGAACACAAATCAAACACCTACAATATCAATATCAGCGTCCATTTTATGCATTTCGATTAGCCAAAGCAAGTACTCTAAAGAATGCCACTGTATTCTGAACATATGGCAATGTCCCTACAAACTTATATTTAAAATACAGACATACAGTTTCAAAAGAATCAAAGCTTTAAAAATAGCAAATATTAAAGATAAGTATCTGCAACTATTAATCATCAACGTAAGAATACAAAAAATGCGTATTAGATAAAATCCCATTTTTATCCCAAAAATGATTTTATATTTGTAACGCTTATAATGCATTCAGATAACTGTATTTGATTTACCTTGCATGCTTAAGTTGGTGATCTGAAGGCAGTACGATCCTTATACGGAAATCTTGCTCCTGTATTAATGTTAAAAAGGTCAGCATCAGAGTATAATAACGTGATGCATAACGAAAACTCCGTATTTTGTAATGCAGAAAATTAAATATCTATAGTTCTCCTAAAAATGTGTTTACTTGTGTAAATATAAAAAATACACGTATACCTGAACAGTAATAAAGCCATCATACACCGTTTTTGCTTTATTCTGAGGGAGAAGCAGTGGGCACTGATTTATCAATGATGAGTCCGACATCATTTTCCACTGTAAAAAATGACATAAAAAGCATTGTAAGCAAAGTCGAACTGCATAGTCAGTCAGTCAGTCAGCCTCTCTCTCTCTCTCTCTCTCTCTCTCTCTATATATATATATATATATATATATATACACACACACATACATATATATGTGTGCGTCCTGAACCAAACACCATACACTTGTATTATGATTGCTATTAAAGTTTTCAGATGAACTGAAATATTCACCATATAAATTATGTACCATGACGCTATACTTAGAATACGCTAAACCCCTGTTATCGTCTGAAATCGTACACATGACAAATAAATAAATAAATATATATATATATATATATAATGCATTTACCAATAAGTCTACTTACTGCCACAATAAGAAGCTAACTTCCAGAAGCGGATCGCTTTTCTCGATACTTATATGTACCAGGTTACATATTCCCGCTCAGGTCCTTCAAAACAACATTCACTTTAATGCGCATGTGTTGAAAGACTTCAAAAACTAAAACTTTATTAACACACCGCATATGCGCGTAAGCTCAACAGAAATTTTTTTCATGGAATTAACTGCTGTATTTTTGGTCACTCTCAATACTTATGCACGAATTCAGAACAGTGCCCTTGCGAAGCAGAAGTATCGCTGCAACTTTAAGAGAATGATCTTTTTATGCCTTAAAATATGTGTGATGAGGAGGTTTTATGCGAAAACTATAGAGTGAAAATAAATACAAATTTCTGAAAATCCTTTATTACACTGGCTTTAATTAAAAAATTTCTCTGATGTTGATTAAAGTAATTAAAAAATAGTTCCTTTATTGAATATACAAATAAATATTATTATATAAAGAAGCACTGCTGATGCCTTATTTAAATGTACAGTATTACTGTTTAGATAGATAGATAGATAGATAGATAGATAGATAGATAGATAGATAGATAGATAGATAGATAGATAAGGAAATTGAAGGGTTACAGCAAAAAAAGAAAGTACATTTGTTACACACATTTGTTACTACTGTTATTATTTATTTATTACTATCTATTTCAAATGATAAGTATTACTGTCTATTCACATACCTATTATTTATTATTTATTATCTATTTGTAGGATATTACATGTCTTTACCTGCCTTGCACTTGTCCTGTATTTATACATATGTTGCACTGCGGTCCTGGTAATGTTATTTTGTTCCACTGTATGCTGCAAAGCTGTGTGTAGATGGCATGACAATAAAACCACTTGACTTGAATTACAATAGTCAAAAGTATGCCAACAAGGTACAAATACACATATAACATAAACATAACACTTTATTACATAAAGTATATTGCACATAGCATCATTGTCTGCTAAGAGGTCTCATTTAGCACACAGGGAACAATACCATCTTGGTTTGTACAGTAATGTGACTCATTAGAGAGCCTTATGGCTGAAGGTAGAAACGACTACATAGTGCTGTTACTGAAAGTTCTCCTCTGTTTTGCAAAGACCTCATTTAGGGGGTGAAAGTCATTATCTGGGGTAGTCAGTGGCTTCCAGAGGGACCTCTGTTCTACCACTTCCTCCAGTGAATCGAACCTGACTGCCAAGATTGAACCAGTCTTTTAAATCAGTACATTAAAGCCACTGTAAGATGTGGGTCTGGCTTGTTATGCCACTTTTCCACTAACACTGGTAAAGAAATGGTTCCATGCATTTTTGTTTAACAGAAACTCTAAAAGATATGTTTCATAAGATTAATGAAAAAGGAACACAAGTAATGTATGAACATATTTACCTCCATTGAAGATGCAGGGAAAACTGTTGCACTTTTGCATGTTCATTTTACAACTTCGTTATATTTTATTTTCTGCTCCTTTTTATGTTTCCATAGAATGCAAAATTCTAGCAATTTATAGGATATTCAGCTAAATACTTTACATAGTCAAGGATACATTTTTTTCACCTCATGATATGTACATGCATTTAATTCCTAGGGCATCATAAAATGTCAGTCAGTCAGTCATTGTCCAACCCGCTATATCCTAACACAGGGTCACAGGGGTCTGCTGGAGCCAATCCCAGCCAACAAAGGGTGCAAGGCAGGAACAAATCCTGGGCAGGGTGCCAGCCTACCACAGGACATGCACACACACACCAAGCGACACACACTAGGATAATTTAGGACCGCCAATGCACCTAACTTGCATGTCTTTGGACTGTGGAAGGAAACCGGAGCATTCGGAAGGAAACCCACGCAGACACAGGGAATACATGCAAACTCCACGCACGGAGCACCCGGGAAGCGAACCCAGGTCTCCTTACTGCTAGGGAGCAGTGCTGCTACTGTGCCACCGTGCTGCCACGTCATAAAATGTACTCCACAATTTAAAAAAAAAGGAATTCTTGACTTTCTGTACCCCCTTTGACTTATCATCCAGACAACTAAAATGGCAAGATAAACCAAGTGACTAAAATGCTACAAAAAGGAATGATGATTTAATTACAGTTTTTTCTTTTTGACAAAATGAGAGAATCCAGTTAATGTCACTTTGGCTTTACAGAGGCATCTCTATGCTGGCATGGGTTTCACTTACAGAAAAGGAACCTAATGAGTATTAGAAGTACATAGAAGGCTCCAGAAACATTTAGAAAAAAAGTAATGGAAACAAAAAAGAAACCAGATCATCTAATGCTAGTGGAAATGCATCCTTAGAGCAATGTAGTTTGAGCACAAATCTCAATTCTTTTAAGATCTGTAGGTGGAAAGAAATCCAACTCTCTCTTTGTTTGTCTTTGTTACATCTAATGATAAAAGAAAACTGAGAAAACCCAGCCCTTAATGAAGCAAAGAATGAATCAGCTTATTCAAACACTGTTAAAGGAGAACATGCAAGTAATTGCTTGGTATGGAGTGTGTAAATAGTGACAAGTATCAACAGGTTGGCTTTGCTTGTGGTAATACTTTACATTGACAACTAAATCACATTGAAATAAATAGGAGATTGCATATGTTAATGGTCTGTATCTATCTCCACACACTTCCACGACATGATTTACTTGTATACAGATCCTACATTTAAAGCAGCACCACTTATGGCATTCTGAAATCTGAACATTTATTATTTTCCAGATATTTCATACTGCTGCTCAAAACTAATTACTACTTTATTGCTATTTGGTTATAATATCTTTATTCGTCACTATTCCCCCTAGATACTTTGAAGTGATTGTTGCTAGACTCCTAAATGAATAATGCTTGAGAACTATAGACCTATTTGAAATATTCGTTTCATTGCTAAAGTCTTGAAATAAAAAAAAACAACATTTTATTAAGTCCTGACTGAAAATATCAGCCAAGTTCCTTTCCAAAGAAACTAGGATGGACATTTGTTTCAGCAATATACTAAATGTATCACTAAAACAAATAAGCATAGGTGTCAGGAAAAAAATTCTCATTGTACAGTCTCCATCTTCCAATCTTCAAGACTTGCATGTTGTGTACTTTTCTGTGATCCTCCCTTATCTTCTGTGAGACTTTCTTTATCCAATGTCCCAGGAGTCTCTCCATGCCTTCCCAAGGTTGTAAAGAATTACACAAATGTTCTAGGGGGTTGTGGACTGCAGAGCTCAGGATGCCTGTGGGACATTTTGCTATTAATCACTCATCCAGCCTCACTTATCTTCAGGGTAGTATGCTAGCTACTATGATACAATTTAAATCTATAATCACTTGCGTGTTGACACTGTGATAATGCTTGCAATTCACATATGCATGCTCATCCACAGCTGGGTTAGTGGTTTATAAGTGCATGCCAAATTGCACAAATGTAGCTGGCTTTAACATTACCTCACATGAAGTCGTGGGGAAATATATAAATCTTTATATTACCTCATGCATTATAAGGGCATTCAAAGTCTGGTGCAAAATTTGAAAAATTGTTGGTTGCAACATACCCAAATCAATGCTATTGTAAATCTACATGTTCTCTGTGGCCAAAAAGCATAATGGTAATAACAGTTGTGGGAATCAGCCCGGACACAGACAGGCACACACCTAAGGTTTCAACACCACACACAGTTAATTCATATTTCACTATTTACAATACTATGCACACAACCCAGTACCCCTGCACCACACACCCTCAGTCCAGGCCTCTTTCTCTCTTGCCTTCCTTCACCGCCTCCACTCCTCTCCTCTGAATTCTGTGCTCTTCAACCCAACTCCAGCTGACAAATTGAGGGAGGCGGCCCCTTTTATGTCCACCCGGACGTGCTCCAGATGCCTCCGAAAGAGTTTCCTGCGGCACTTCCTGGTGTGGCAGAAGTGCCGAACAAGCACCCTGAAGCACTCCGAGTGTCCCTGGTTTTCCTTCAGCCAGCACCTATGGGTGTGGCAGAAGTGCTGATGTCCAGGGCTTTTCAGGCATCAGGGCGGCCCCTGGCGGTGACCATGGACCCCTATAGGGTTGATCTTCCATGCTCTGTTCCCGTGGTCCCCATACCAACCAGGGCGGCTGACCTCTCATGGTCCGGAGGAGGCGTAGTCCCTCTTCCGGTCCTTCTAGGTGTCCCGGCTGGGTACCGCCCCCAGCCGCTCGCCACACAGTTTTATACTAGCTGACACATACAACAACAACAGCATTTATTTATATAGCACATTTTCATACAAATAATGTAGCTCAAAGTGCTTTACATGATGAAGAAAGAGAAAAAAAGACAAAATAAATAAGAATTAAAATAAGGGAACACTAATTAACATAGAATAAAAGTAAGGTCCGATGGCCAGGGAGGACAGAAAAAACAAAAAAAAAAACTCCAGACAGCTGAAGAAAAAAATAAAATCTGCAGGGGTTCCAAAGCCATGAGACTGCCCAGCCCCCTCTAGGCATTCTGCCTAACATAAATTACCTCAATCAGTCCTCATTGTATTCAGGGTTCTCATGGAAGAACTTGATGATGATGGTCATGTGGACCTCTGGCCTGTAATCCATCAATTTAGGGATATCATGGTGCTTTGATTAGGTGGTGGTGGCGCAGATCGCCACCACAGAAAACCAGAAAAAGAACAGAAGAGAAAGTAGGGGTTAGTACAGATTTTGGAGCCACCATGAATAATAAGATAATTAATTGAATATACAGAGCATCAGGATTAAACTAAAATGAAGCTATGAGAAAGCCATGTTAAAGTAATGTGTTTTCAGCAGTGTTTTAAAGTGCTCCACTGTATTAGCCTGGCGAATTCCTATTGGCTTAAGCTATTTCAGATTTTAGATGCATAACAGCAGATGGCTGCCTCACCACTTCTTTTACGTTTAGCTCTTGGAATTCTCAGCAGACACTCATTTGAAGATCTAAGGTTACGATTTGGAGTGTAAGGTGTAAGACATTCCGAAATATAAAATGGAGCGAGATTATTTAAGGCTTTGTAAACTATAAGCAGTATTTTAAAGTCAATTCTAAATGACAGAGGTAACAAATGTAATGACATCAAAACTGGAGAGATGTGCTCGGATTTTCTTTTTCTAGTTAAGATTCTAGCAGCTGCATTCTGCACTAGTTGCAATCGATTAATGTCTTTTTTAGGTAGTCCTGAGAAGAGTGCGTTACAGTAATCTAGTCGACTGAAAACAAAAGCGTGAACTAATTTCTCAGCATCTTGCAACTGTTATAAGAGGTCTAACTTTTGCTATATTTCTTAAGTGAAAAAATGCTGTCCTAGTAATCTGATTAATATGTGATTTAAAATTCAGGTAGTTACCCCTAAATTCTTTACCTCCGTCTTGACTTTTAATCCTAATGCATCAAGTTTATTTCTAATAACCTCATTATATCCATTATTGCCAATCACTAAAATTTATAATTTAGTTTGAGAAAATTACTACTCATCCATTCAGAAACACAAGTGAGACATTGTGTCCGTGAATCAAGAGAGTCGGGGTTATCAGGTGCTATTGATAAATACAGCTGTGTGTCATCGGCATAGCTGCGGCAGCTCACGTTATGCCCCGAGATAATCTGACCTAATGGAAGCATGTAAATCAAAATGAGCAGTGAACCCAGGATAGAGCCTTGTGGAACACCATATAGAATATCATGTGTCTTTGAAGTATAATTACCACAAATAACAAAGAATTTTCTACCTGCCAGGTAGGACTCAAACCAATTTAAGACACAGCCAGAGAGGCCCACCCATTTACTAAGGTGATTTCTAAGAATATTGTGATCAATCGTATCAAATGCGGCACTCAGATCTCAGAGGATGAGAACAGATAAACGGTCTCTGTCTGCATTTACCCACAAGTCATTTACTACTTTAATGAGTGCAGTTTCTGTACTGTGATTTGTTGGATCAAACATGTAACATACAAAATTTATAATGAATATTGTTCCATCTGTCAGCTCAATATCTTTTTTTAAAAGTACACTGTTGTCCAGTGTTTCCAAAACATTCAGTCTTCTCTATGATATGTATGCCAATCTCTGCACCATTATCTGGCACCTCCTAGCAAGTTAGGACACTTTGTGACCTCTAGTAAATCTCTGTTAAGTTAGTAGTAGTTTCTTAAATGAGGAACATTGATGAAATGCTTTTAGTCCTGCTACTAAGAGTGGGAGCAAATTTGCATCATTCTCAGACTTTTGATCCATTTAGGACCATTTTCCTACTCTGAGACTCTAGATAAATACGGGCAAGGATCTGGATTTCAAAATTCTAAATTTTATAACTTCTCTTTACATGGAATAAGTATACATATGGCTTGTATAGATTAGAAGCCACATTGGATAATGAATAATTAAATAGAGGATTCAATGGTAAATGGTGTAGAGGGTAGAAGAAGAACTAACATAACAAATTGAGATAGGCTTATTGTAAATTAAAGAAGTTGTTAAATAAATTATAATGGAGCTATAGAAGGAAAGGGAACGACATAGTGAAGAAAGACCTCAGTATTTCAGTATTGGTGGATGATGGGTATGCAGTCTACAGAAATAATAAATAAGTTATTCTGCCCTGAATTAAAAAGGAAGATTGTTAATTAAATAATTGTAGTGCAAAGTATTCACCCTAACCCTAAGCCTAACCCTACCCCTAACCCTAACCCCTTCACTTTCTTCACAATTTGTTATGTTGCAAGCTTTATGTTAATATCATTTAAAGTGAAAACAGCATATTAGGATTTTTTGTAAAATTATTAAAACTAAAAACTGAAACAACACATTGATGCACTTTGCTGTGACAATTGAAATTTGACTCCAGTGCATACCATTTTTTTGATCATCATTGAGATGTTTCTATACCTTGTCTGTTGTCTACCTAGGTAGAATGCCCAAAGGGGACTGGGCGGTCTCGTGGCCTGGAACCCCTACAGATTTTATTTTTTTCTCCAGCCTTCTGGAGTTTTTTTTTGTTTTTTCTGTCCACCCTGGCCATTGGACCTTACTCCTTTCTATGTTAACTAATGTTGTCTTATTTTAATTTCTTATTTGTCTTTTATTCTTCTTTTCTTCATTATGTAAAGCACTTTGAGCTACTTTTTGTATGAAAATGTGCTATATAAATAAATGTTGTTGTTGTTGTTGTACCTATGACAAATTCAAAGGATTGGACATGATTAGGAAAGGCACACATCTTTCTATAGAAGTTCCCACAGGTGACAAGGTGTATCAGAGCAAAAAACCAAGCCTTGAAGTTAAAGCAACCACCTGCAGAGCTTAAAGACAGGATTGTATTGAGGCAAATATCTGGGAAAGGCTACAAAACATATCTGCAGCATTGAAGATTTCCAAGGGCACAGTGGCCTCCATAATTCTTAAATGGAAGATGTTTTGAACCACCGTAACTCTTGTTAGAGCTGGCAGCCCAGCCAAGCTGAGCAATTATGGGAAAAGAGCCTTGTTAAAAAAGGTGACCAAGAATCTGATGGTCACTCTGGCTGAGCTCCAGAGAACCTGTGTGGAGATGAACGACACTTCCAGTAAGAAATCCAATTTCAGCAACACTCCACTGATCTAGGCTTTATGACAGAGTGGCCAGATGGAAGCCTCTAGCTTTCTCTTATGTGTGAAAAACACATAAAAGGAAGGAGTTTGCAAAAAGGCACCAAAAGGACCCTCTGGCTGTGAGAAACAATATTCTCTGGTCTGATGAAGTTTTTTGTCTTCAGTTCTAAGCATCATGTCTAATAGAAGCTAGGTACTAATCATGACCTGTACAACACCGTTGCAATGATGAAGCATGGTGGTAGCAGCATCATACTGTGGGCTTGTTTTTCAGTGGTAGGGACTGGGAGACTAGTCAGTAGGCATAAGCAATATTTCATTCTATCGAATTTCGTGATACAGAATTCTGGTGATATGAAATGTTGCCTTGTATCATGTATTGTTTCACATTAACACATATTAGAAATTAAACACAAAGGCAAATGAAAATGTGGTTTGTTGAAAGCAAGGGATTTAAAAATCTGCTTGAAAAGCTAGGCACTTGCACTTTCATAAAACCAATGTTCACCATTTGTATAATGATGTGAATATGAAAGCTGTCATCAGATATCACTGTACATGAAAGTTGGCTGGGACTGCAGGATACATGTTTCACATACACACACGTAACTTAGTGACTCGCATGTTCTCACAAGCACAGCCATTTACAACATTATTTCTTTGATGTACTTTGGCATCCATAGACTTGTTTTCAAATCGATAATTATGAGTAAAGCACAAATTTACTGTATTGGAACAGGACTTATGGATATACTTAAATGCTACTGAGAGCAGCAAGTTACAGTTACTACAGTTCTCATGTAGTGCAATGCAGAAAAAAAAATTAAATCATGCAAAAACAAATCAGAAAACACAAAAACAAATTAGAAATACAAACACAAATCAGAAAACGCAAAAACAAATTGAATACACAAACACAAATCAGAAACCACAAAAACAAACTGGAAACACAAAAACAAATGAGATAATGCAAAAACAAATTGGAAACACATTTTTAATTGGTAGTGAAACTACAACTTAATGCCAACAGCACTCTGCTTTGAAAAACATTTAATATTGGCATTATTTTTATTGCACTAATATACAGGCTACTGACATATATTATTTAGCATGCACAATGTACTGTTTATATGACAAGTTGTATTTCTAGTATTATTAATATTTCATGTCAACACTGCTGTAGTATTAGGTGTGGACCTAGAATGTATTATAACGACTCGGGGGTGAGAGAGAAGGGGAAATGGAACCAGCCGCTTTAAACCTGATTGCTGCGATGTACTGTTTGCTTTGTCAGTTCACACACGACACACAGCGCTGTCTCACTTCACTCACCCAGAGTCAGTGGCAACCCATATGCCACATTTTCCCCAGGTTCCATGAGCCGACCCAAGACCAGGGTCCACATATGATGCTCACCAAAGGTCAAGCATCAGAACCAAAAATACAGTGTCTGCACCCCCTTGTACCCGCTACAAATGTTGCTGCTGTGTTGGATGTTTTGTGACTGACATTCAGGGTGTTTCGTAATGTTGGGGCATTACATGACTGACCTCATAGGTACTGAGGTCTGCACACTGTTGGGGTATTTCTGCTCCTTTTGAAAGTGCGCATCCACCAGGGATGTGTGCCCCCCTCACATTTGGACACAGAAGCACTATAATACTGTGTATTATTTGTGGATGAAACACAAAACTATTTCACTTTGTGGAGTCTCATATGGCAGTTTGTTGCAACAGCACTGGGATTGTTCAGGTCCCAGATCCAGTGATTCATGTATTTTGCTCTATACCAGGGGTCTCCAACTCTGGTCCTGGAGGGCCCCAGTGGCTGCAGGTTTTCATTCTAACTCTTTTCTTAATTAGTGACCTGTTTTTGCTGCTAATTAACTTCTTTTGAATTAATTTTATTTGCACTTGCTCTTGAAGACTCAGACCCCTTAATTGATTATTTTTCCTTAATTAGCATTCAAACAATAATGATATATAAAATGAACCAAAACTTAGCCAGCAAAGTATGTCAATCATACAATATCTGAAAATAAAGAAAGGTGAAGGTCTGAGGAATACTGATCTGCTCAGGTCCCAAAAACATTTTAACAATGCTCTTAGAAATGAAAAAATCAACAATTTCAAAAATGTATGCTATTGCACAATGAGAGCAGCAACAAGTAATTGAGCTAAAGAATGGCTTCAGTGCCTAATTAAGCAACTGATTGGAGTGAAATTGGTTGGAGTTTGAGACACTGACTTAGTTGGTCTTTTGTTGGCTCACTCACTTCACATTTCATTTCTGTTTGGGTGCCATTTAAGGAAAGAAATGAAGCAATTCAGAGGAACGATAAAGAAATTCAGGGGAACAAATCTTAAAAAAACAAGTCAATTAAAATTGATTCAGAAGAATCAGAGGTTAAAAAGAAAAGAAATAATGAAATGAGGCGACAGTACGTTACGCTTAATGGGTGGTGTGGTGGAAACAGTGACGCTTAATGTCTCCTGTCTATTAAGCCATTAATGATTGGACATAAAACTTTTGCATATCAGCCGGGGATCCATTTAAAGTATTACACACAAAATGTTGTCAGTCCTGTACTGACTGTTAGAAGACCATAACGTAATGGCAAGAGCATGATGGCAAGTAACTATTTATATGACACCAGAGTGTTGCAGGGCACACATAGCCAACCAAAAAGCATGATTCATTTTTTAACGCGATTTATTAGTTGGCTGGTTTTAGACCAAACTATATCTGATATCAATGCATCAAAATTGTTCTTCTATGCTTGTGGCAGACATGCCAGATTTCTATTGGATATCAACACATTTACTGGTGAAACCTCAGTAGGTTCTGATACTGCTTTGGCCAAGAGTGCTCAAAATTATGCAAACATTATCTTTTCTGTCAAAGTATATAAAAACTCCTAAAAAAATTCTGTTTTACTTTTCAGTGTTCCCGCTTCCACCACATCACTCGTTGAAAAGCTGGGATTGAATCTTGATGTACGTTTAGCTTTCACTGTTTTTTCTGGTTCGATTTGGGCTATGAGCTGCTCTTTTTGTTTTCATGTTTCTCAATTTATTTGTGCAGTCGTCATTTCGTTTCCATGGTGCTCCATTTGCATTTGTTGTATCATATTTTGTTTGTGTAATCAATTTGTTTTTGCATATTCAATTTGTGTTGAGAAAACACAATTTGTTTTTGCTGTTTCTGATTTGTGTTTGCGTTTGTGTTTAACTGTTCAATTTGTATTTAGATTTTCTGCTTTGTTTTTGTGTATTCAATTTGTTTTTATGCTTTTTCATGTGTTTTGTGTATTCCATTTGTTTTGAGAAAACACAATTTGTTTCTAAAGTTTCTGATTTCCTTTTCCATATTCAATTTGTTTTTGTGTTTTCTAATTTGTGTTTTGTGTTTCTAGTTTGGTTTTTTGTTTTCTGATCTATTTTTGCATGATTTAATTTGTTTTTGTTCAGTTCAGGGCCACCGTATATGAGCAATGGATGTGAGAACAAGTGCTTGAGACATTGATACACCTTTCACAAATACTGAATTAGAAATAGGGGTCGATTAAAGAACAAGGAGGAATTCTATAGCAATGGGTCTTACCACAGCAGTCCTCCAGCACAGTGGAGAGAGATAGCAGCCAAATTCCCAGTGCTTGCTTTTCTGGTCTATTAAGACATTTGTCTCTGCTACATCTGTACCCAGTGAATGAGTGTGTTCAGCTACAGAGTATAGCGTGGAGAAGTCTCAGCTTCATGCTCAATGTCAACATTCATATTTTTCTTTAAAGGAAATATAACATATTTTTCTTAAAATTAAATTTAACATTATAAGTTCTTCATAGATTTCGTCTGGAACCACAGTTAATGGGTATGAAAAGCATTTAAGCAGGAACTAAAAGGACAGCCATTGTTGGAGCAATGTTTGATGTGAAATCAGAAAACAAACAGATACATTTTAATTTGGATGGTTTTGCACCTGAGTAACTTTATATTATAGTTTTATAGGGCCTTTATTGTTATGTGTACAGTGTGCAGTGGATTCTTACTTGCATGTGCTTATTAACATGGAACACGTCTTTTGTTACTGCAGTGCAAATATTTTATGTTAGTATTTAAGATTATTTTAATTTTAATTCTTACAAAAACTTAAGCTAAACTTTTGTATTTATGCACTGGTTTGATTTTTTAATTAAGAATACCTCATAGTAAGTAACACTAAACATTCAGTACATTTATTTTATGACGGTTTCATATTGTAGGAATATTCTGTTGTGATGCCTGAATTGCAATATGAATAGTATCATAGGCTGTTCTATTCCTACTACTCAGGGTTGAGGGAAAGATGAACGGAGCAAAGTATAGACACATCTTTAATAAAAACCTGCACCAGAGCACTCTGGTCTTCAGAATGGGTCAAAGGTTTACCTTCCAACAGGACAATGTCCTTAAGCAGAAAGCAAAGACAATGCAGGAGCACCTCAGGGACAACTCTGTGAATGTGCTTGAGTGAGCAAACCAGAACACAGACTTTATCCCAACTGAAAATCTCTGGATAGACCTATGAATAGTTGCCCACTGATGGTCTCCATCCAACCTGACAGAGTTTGAGAGGATCTACAGAGAAGAATGGAAAAAATTCCCCAAATACAGATGTACAAAGCTTGCTGTAACATAACCAAGATAACTCCAGAATGCAATCACTACCACATTTGCTTCAACTTAGTGCTGAGTGAAGAGTCTGAATACCTGTGTCAACGTGATATTTCAGTTTTCTTTTATTTTTAAAACATTTGCTAAAATTTCTTTTCCATTCTGAGGTTTTGAGAGTTGCTTAATAACTGAAAAAATGAATTTAGATGATTGTAGCACATGGGTGCAACATAACAAAATATGTAAAAAGTAAAGTGGTCAGAATACACTGTATCCATGATGGACAGGAGATAGCAAGAGAGTATCACTTATATGAAATGTGTGAACCTGACTTGTTAGAGCACTTTGGTATGTACTACAATAAATATAAAAAGCAAAAAATGAAATTCTTTGTGATAAATTCATATGAAATGTAATTTAAGTATATGAAGAATTAAATTTGTTAAGAAAAGGAGTAACAACTAGTATAGGTGTATCTTAGAGAATTTTAAAAATATATAGCAGAGACGAGCAAGTGCATCAGTACATTCAGGTGTATGAGGTTGTAATCAGCCATTGGGAAAGAAGAAAAAGAAGTAGAAAGTGCAATCTTCCTTGTTGGTTTATAAAAAAGGGGCAAAGACAAACACTTTTCATTTCCAGTTTTAGAGACATGTAGTCCTGAATAAGGTAGATGCTGCCAGAAATGTCTAGTTCACTGAGCTCTTCTTTGCTTGTTTTAACTATTAAGCTTTCACGAGCAGCTGTGACATTGCTGCTGTCCACCTGACCATCTTTTCTCAAACAACATATGCTTAATTCCTTTTCAGTGAGCAGAGACTATCTAGTTTCAATGGCACCACACAAGTATCAGAAGAGTGGTATTCTAGCCTTGTTGAGCCAATCAAGCAGTCTGCTTGTTTTTTGTTCAGCTATTTGCTCTGTAAAGCAGAGATCATATTGTTCCTTTTACAGTATGCGTTTTCTTTGTCCTGTTCTTGTTTTATCTATCTGAAGGGTAGACATATCTCACCACCTCCATCCTCTTGCTCTTGTCTGAATAGTCTCTGACTCTCTCTTGACCAGCTGCTGCTATGCTCCATTTTCCTTTTTTCTTGTTTTGAGATATGGATTTTACCACAGTAAATAAAATTTCTTACTCAAATCACACCAAATACCCCATAAACCTTTTGTTTAAATGCACATGACCAACCTCACTATATCACCTATCTGCTTGCTCTTCTCATTGGTTTACACAGCTCACTGATACAGTCTTGCTGCAGCTACCTTGTTAGTAAAGCCTTTTTCACAGTAAATAATACCTCTGATCCAGCACTTCAAGTTCAAGTTCATTGTCATGTGTACATAACAGAGACACAAAAAGTGTTGAGGCACCCAAAGGCAAACCCTGTATAATTTAAATGAAATTGAAATTTGTTGAACAAACGGCATTGAAAAAAATAGGTCTCATCCGTTGTGAGAGATGGAAGTCTGAAGCGGAGCTCCATTAGTAGCGGTGTTATTTTTTAATATTATTTCTTTATTATCCTGAGATATCCTGCATTTATCCAACCCGAGGGTTCTACTGCAGTATATGCAAGCATATTGTGACAGACAGGGGGCGCTATTGCTCCCTTGAACCCTCTGATCAGATGCCAGACACCAGGTAAATTCCAAATATTGTTTTTATTTGAACTACATAGTGCACCAAGCACCCTCCACTCCACAATACTCATAAACTATAACAATAACACTACAATAATCAATCCTCCACACTCCCAGACGCGTTGCCACCCTTCCACCCAGCTCAGCTCAACGCTCTGGTGTTTCTCAGAGTCTTTTATAGTCCTTGACCCGGAAGTGTTTCCCAGCCTTCAGTCCATGTGACTCTTATCACTTCCGGGTCAGATAAAAAGTCCTTTTCTTCATCCCGGAAGCAGGTCATTCTTCTTGTCCATGTGACTCTGACGTACTTCCGGGGGGTAAGGCAAATAGTCGCTGCTCCTCCCTGCAGCACCTTCTAGCAGCCCCCGTGGTATCCAGCAGGGCTGTAAAGGAAAACTCCAATGTCCATAATTCCCTGCTGGCATTCGGGGCACAGGGAGGGCTCCACCTGGCGGCTTGGGGGTATTGGCCGGGATGAACGGCCGGCTATATATCACAGTACTTACTCCCCAGCGAAGAATTTTGATTCGGAGTGGCTTGCCCCGAGAGGGATGTCTTCCTCCAGGAGGAATTTCTGGACAGATCTTGGTAGATGCTTTGTTCATATTCCTTGGAGAACCTAGGGGGAATATTAATCCAATGAGCCATCTGGTCCCCTGTTCTCCAAGGACAAAATCTCCAAATGTGACCAGTCCTTCGGCATCCATAGCACTGCCTCCTTCCTCCTGCTAGTCTCCCTCTGCGGAACTGAAAACAGTTAGGAAATGCTGGCTCCGCCCCTTTCTCCACTGAGGAGGATTTCAGCGCCGCCCTTGACCTCTCAGCTCCCTTTTCTATTTTGTTAGGAGACCCCAGTTTCTCTTTTGGGATCTCCTTCTTAATCTGGGGCTTGTTCACAGTTTGGGTCTCTCCATTAGTTAAAGAGAGCCCTTTTACTGTCTGAATCCCCTTCGATTTATTTAGAATACAAGTCGGGGTAGCTCCAAGAGACAGCTCCAAGAGACAGCACCATCCAGCTGCTCCAGTCCGATTGGCCCTTCCCCCGACCACTCGGTCAATGTTCCACATTCTTTTGTAGGGCACGCAGTGATTTGGCACCCGCTACTTATTAAACGCAGGCCCAGATCACACTGCGTCCCTGTATGCTGTACAGTACCGGCATTGCTCACCTGTACTGCCAAATCATATAAGACGGGACGCTCTCGTCCTAAACGCCGCAGGTACTCATTCACCTGTCTCAAAGGTGCTTCGGCCGTCGCTCCCAGATCTTCAATAACCTTCTTTAAGGCTTCCAGCATTTGAAAAATACCTCGTACGGGCTCAATCAGTTTCTCGAGTTCCCGCACGTCCACAATATTATTTACTTCGGCCGGAGGTAGGCTTAAAGAATCACATACCTTACCATCCGGCTGGGAGCCAAAGAGCACGTCCATTCCAGGCACGTGCTCTGACGGGTCTCGCAGAGGCTTCTGGGATTTGGAGTTCTGAATCGAGGACTGGGCCGCCATCTTTGGCTGACTGCGATCCGCCTGTATTAATTTATCGGCGGCTTGATCAGCCATTTCCCGGCCCTCCTTACCTTTTCGTGGGGTGAGCGGTGCTTCGCTCACCTCCCCCTTCCCCTTCGGAAAGTCCAAGTCCGTAGATTTGTCAGCGAAGTTGCAAACAGCAGGACGTGGACCTTCTCCTTCCCAAATTGCATTGGGGTTGATCACATGTCCCTCAATGGCAGCCGACATGCGGAAGTCCCCTTTAGGTCTCGTCAGCTCGCACAGGAGCGCACCACCGTCACCGGGAATTTCTTCTGCCTCCCGCAGAGCTTCCCGATGGTCTTCTCCGAGGTACATGCAGGGGACAAAATGAGTTATTTTAAAATGATTTTCTTTTAACTCCCTGGCACGTACCTCGTGATGGTCGTCATTCTCTGGAGGCGCCTTTCACCCCGTGTGGCCACTCCTCAGCTCTTCCCGAGTGTCAGGCATGACGAGCTTGGATCCTCCGCTGGTGCTGTCGCACTGTTTGCTTCTCTTCTTCCCCATAACGGACTTGGTGAAGGCGGGTTCCAGCGATTGACCTGCGTGTCCTGACGCTGCTGTCTTAGGGTTTTCTGCCCACAGAAAATTTATGAACAGGTCCTCTGCCAAAAATCGACGGCCAGAGAATCCTGCTGACTACGCCACTGTGACAGATAGGGTGCGCTATTGCTCCCTTGAACCCTAAAAGTAAAAGTCCAAATATTGTTTTTATTCAGACAATAATAAAGTGCACAAAGCACCTACACTCCACAATACTCATATAAATCACAATCAATAATCAATACAATCCTCCACTCTCCCAGACGCGTTGCCACCCTTCCACCCAGCTCAGCTCAACACTCTGGTGTTTCTCAGAGTCTTTTATAGTCCTTGACCCGGAAGTGTTTCCCAGCCTTCAGTCCATGTGACTCTTATCACTTCCGGATCAGATAAAGTCCTCTTCTTCATCCCAGAAGCACGTCATTCCTCTTGTCCATGTGACTCTGATGTACTTCCGGGGCGTAGGGCAAATAGTCGCTGCTCCTCCCTGCAGCGCCTTCTAGCGGCCCCCGTGGTATCCAGCAGGGCTGTAAAGGAAAACTCCAATGTCCATAATTCCCTGCTGGCATTCGGGGCACCTCCGTGCTGCAGGGAGGGCTCCACTTGGCGGCTTGAGGGTATTGGCCGGGATGAACGGCCAGCCATATATCACAATATATAAACATGGTCAGTAAGAAAGAGGCTCAGAAAGAAATGGAAAAGAAAACTAAAGCTACATCCAAACCCAGAGCAGCAAGTCCAAGTTCAAACTCAAGGTACAGCCTTTCAGAGACTGACCTGGAACAGATGGGCAAAAGCCCTGACTCCTCAGGACCACAGTCTGGTGCATTGTCACCAGTTGAGAGCGAAATGGGGAGCGAATGTGCAAGTGATGCAGGTCACAATAGCTCGTTGATTGGAGAAGATCATTTGAAACTGGAAAAGGCCTTGCAGTCCGCGCTTTCACCTACTCCGAGCCGGGAACATCGGTTGTAATAGAGCCCGCCGATTCACCTACGGTGTTCGAAAGCAGAAATGACCTGTCCAAACTGAAGGTGATGATCGCTGTGCTAAAGCAAGAGATAAAGAATGATATAAAGAAAAGCGAGAAGGCAAGTGAGAAGCTGCTATGGCGGGAGCTGCAAGATCTGCGGCAGGATAACAAAGACTCGGAGAAACACGCATATATCCGCTTTGAGGTGGCCTTTAATGCACATTCAGGAAAGCGCGTCTAAACTGAGCACACTTGCCAATCAGCTGGAGGATGTTAAGCAGGCATTCACAACACAAATTGAAATAGCCGAAAATCTAGCATCTACCGCTGATGGAAAAGCAACAGCTGCCAGTTCCGAATGCAAACAACTTGGAGACAGACTTGCTGCTCTGGAAGATGGAAACAGAAGGAATAATATTAGAATCGAAGGTCTGCCTGAGAATCGTGAAAGTCCAAACCCAGTGAAATTCGCAGCTGAACTATTTTCTAAAATAATTGGAGAGGACTTTAAATCAGATACCGAGATAGCAGCAGCTTATTGCATACGCAGATCAAATGCCTTTAGACCTAGGTCTTTTATTATCCACTTCGAGAGATTATTATGTAAGCTAGATGTGATGGCACTCCTCAGATGCAACCAAGAGATTATATTTGAAAATAACCACATTTGTATTTTCCCTGATTTCTCTCTTGCAACAGCTGCTAAACATGCAGCCTTCTACAACATTAAACAGCGGTTATGGTAAGCCAATATCAAATACAGCCTTTTGTATCCTGCCAAACTGAAAATGGATGTTCAAGGCCAATACCACGTCTTTTCAAGCAAGGAGGAAGCAGAAAAAGAATTAAGAAAGCTGATCCCGACACTATTCTGAAACACAATAGTGAGTCACATCCTGTCATGGCATGGCAAGGAGATATCACCTGCTATCTGATCCACTTGTAATGATACGGGTATTATAATTACACATCCTTTTCATTACTTGGATGCTTCCTGTTTATGTTTTAATTACAGTTATAGATGTGTGTGTGGAAGAAATTAACCTTTTTTTTTCTTACTACCCTAAAGGAGACTGTTTAATATCATACCCTTGGTTTATTGTTATTATTGCATTAAGACTTATTATGCTTATCCTGGACCACTTTCTAACACCATCCCCTGGGTTTTTATCTTATTATTTTAAGATTGCTGAACGTTATATTATATATACTTATGCTTATAGTTTGTTAATGATTTTATATAAACATAGTTTGTTAATGATTATATTTTAGGCATATAGTATTTATACTATATTGGCAATAGATATCTCTACTTTTTAATCCTAAAACACCGCTGCATGGGGGCTTGTTTTGCTTTGGATGTGCTCTATCTCTAGGTATGTCAGAGGACCGAGACTTTGTGAAGTGGGGTCCAGCCTCACGTGGGGAGGCAAAAGGGGGGAGGATAAGGGGGGAGAGAAAGAGAGCAGGCTTTATCTAATCTATCCTTTTAATCCTTATGATTATAACTACCAATGTAACAACAGGCCGCATGGCAGTAACTCTTGGGGATATAGGAAATTAAGGTTAAAGCTGTCTCACTTCCAGTTAAGACTATCAAATGACATCAAAAACTCAGAATCAATATCTCCATGATGGGACAGTCAACTTTGTGAGCTGGAATGTTAAAGGCCTGAATCACGAATTAAAGAGAAACAAAGTACTCTCTTACCTAACAGGTTTAAACGCTAAAATAGTATTTTTACAGGAGACCCATTTACTAAGCAAGGATCAGTTCCGTCTGCAAAAGGACTGGACTGGCCAAATGTTCCATTCTAGCTTTACAAAGAAAACTAGAGGGGTGGGAATTCTCATATATAGAACAGTCCCATTTGTAGCATCAGATGTAGTATCTGATCCGGAAGGGAGATATGTGAAGAACATGCCAGGCTTCCAAGTGAGGCTCTGCATAGGAAAAGGCAGGCTCTGCATTCAGAACTCAACCTCTTGACAACTAAAGAAACTGAACAACTAATTTATAAATCCAGTCATCATTACTATGAACATGGAGAGAAAGCTAATAAGCTTTTAGCTCAACAAATCCACAATCAAGAAGTTCGCAATGCAATCTCAGTAATCACCAACACAAACGGATAAGAAATCATTGACCATAAAAATATAATGCACACATTATTCTACTGAGTTCAAGAAGACAACACACAATCTAATGCATTTCTGGATACATTACAGTTACCACAAATAGATACTTTTAGTGCAGAGGAACTGGATAAACCTCTGGCACTATCAGAATTACTAGATGCTATAAAGTCACTTCAAGGCGGGAAAGCAGCAGGCCCTGATAGCTACCCAGCAGATTTTTATAAGAAATTCTCTGCTCAGCTAGCTCCCCTCCTATTAGCAACATTTACAGAAGCTAGAGACAATCAAATTCTACCTCAAACTTTTCACAAAGCATTAATCACCATCTTCCCTAAACAAAATAAGGACTTATTACAATGTGCATCATACAGACCAATTTCACTTCTGAATAATGATGTTAAGATACTCTCAAAAATCATAGCTAGAAGGATGGAGAAAATGCTGCCTTCGGTAATATCACAAGATCAAACTGGATTTATTAAGGGTCGACACTTATCCTCCAATCTTCGATGCCTGTTTAATGTAATATACTCACCAACAAAGTCAAACACCCCAGAAATATTATTATCATTGGATGCAGAAAAAGCATTTGACATGATTGAATGGAAATACCTTTTCACTACATTAGAAAAATTTGGGTTTGGCCCGAACATTTGTGCAAGGATCAAACTACTGTATACCAATCCAGAAGCTTCAGTTTGTATTAACAACATTTGTTCAGACTACTTTAAATTAGAATGTGGTACCAGACAAGGATGCCCCTTCTCACCAGTGCTATTTGCAATCGCCATTGAACCACTGGCGGTTCACTGTCGATATGCTGATCAGATAAATGGGATTATCAGAGAAGGACTGGAACAGAAAATTTCTCTATATGCAGATGATATGGTACTGTATATATCAGTCCCACAAAATTCTGTGCCTGCAGTCTTAACAGTACTTACAGAATTTCAAAAGATCTCTGGTCTCAGAATTAATCTGAATAAAAGTGTACTCTTTCCAGTGAATTCTCAAGCACATATTAGATTGGACACCTTCCCTTTTATCATTGCAGATCAGTTTAAATACCTAGGGGTAAACATCACATGTAAACACAAAGCTCTTTATCAACAAAATTTCGCAGTCTGTATGGAAAAAATTAAGCAAGACTTGCATAGATGGTCAACCCTTCATCTCACTCTAGCTGGAAGAATAAACGTTGTTAAGATGAATATTCTTCCTAAGCTTCTTTTTTTAATTTCAAAACATTCCAATATACATCAATAAATCATTTTTTAAGCAATTAGATTCAACAATAACCTCATTTATTTGGAACTCAAAACATCCACGTATCAAAAAAGCGACCCTACAAAGACCTAAGGCAGAAGGTGGCATGGCTCTACCTAACTTTCAGTTTTATTACTGGGCAGCAAACCTACAACCTATAAAAACCTGGACACAAATAGATGAACATACACAGGCCTGGTCTGCATTTGAAGTAAAATCCTGCAGTACTTCTTTATATTCCCTGCTTTGTGCCCCAATAAATGCAAGGTATCGACAATATACTAATAACCCAATTGTGCTTCACTCACTCAGAATATGGAACCAATGTAGAAAGCATTTTAAGATGGAGAAGCTTTTATCTGTGGCACCTCTGCAAGAGAACCACCTTTTTCAACCATCACAAACATATGCAGTTTTTAATATCTGGAAAAGATTTGGGATTAAATTGCTCAGAGATCTTTATATAGACAACATCTTTGCATCCTATGAACAATTACATTCCAAATTTAACTTTCCAGCTACACATTTCTTTCACTATCTTCAAATTAGGAACTTTGTTAAACAGAACCTGCCCGATTTTCCTCATCCATCACCCTCGTCCAGAAAAAATATTGCTTAATTTCAAGGACTTAGACACCATCTCTGCAATATATAAAATAATTTTACAGTCCCTCCCTTTCAAAAATCCAAGAGGACAATGGGAAAAAGATCTCTTAATCTATATATCAGAAAAGGAGTGGAAAACAGCAATGCAGAGACTTCACTCGAGCTCCATAGAATCAGAATTATATATAGAGCACATCTGTCTCGCCTAAAACTGTCCAAAATGTTTCCAGGGCAAGATCCAACCTGTGAATGCTGCAATCAAGTCCCAGCCTCACTGGGCCACATGTTTTGGGCCTGCACCAAATTAACATCGTTTTGGACCAAAATTTTTAAGTTTCTTTCAGATAGCCTTGGTGTCACAATCCCTCCTAACCCAACGGCTGTGTTTGGTGTTCTTCCAGATTGGTTTATAGTGGAGAAGGACAAACAAACTGTGATTGCATTCAGTACACTTTTGGCACGCAGACTTATTTTGCTAAACTGGAAGAATCCTAACGCTCCTCTTTTAAGTCAGTGGGTAACCAATGTTTTATACTATTTGAAATTGGAAAAAATCAAATATACAGTTAGAGGTTCTGTACAGCATTTTTTTTTAAAACCTGGCAGGATATAATCAATAAAATTTTAGAATAAGCTCTTAAAGCACCGAGGAAGCAATTATCTCTGCATCTCTTTTTCCTCTCCATTCATCTCTACTGGCCTATTAAACTCATCAATTTAGGTATGTCTACAAGCCTTAAGTTTTACTTTGTTGGCCATGATCTTTCTCTCGGGGTGGGGGTCGACTTGTTTTTTTTTTTTTTTTCAATCCTGTTATTTGTAAAAATTGATTGATTTGTAGGAAGGATTACAATAAAATTAATTTAAAAAAAAAAGAAAAAATAGGTCTTTTTAGACGCGAGTCATTAAGCACTGCCTTCATTTTTGAGTACTTCAAGGTGGGAGATGCAGGTCCAGATGGCTGGACACTGGGAGTGATGTACTCGGTGTTAAACTTGTCAATCTTCTATTCTGCAGAGGAGGAAGAGAAAGAGCATTAGTACACAGTACCAACCCATGGAATGACAGAAAATTGCCACTTCTTGAGCCCTTAAGCTGCCCCCTATGCTCACATGCATGACTATATATATTGTGGTCATTCAGCCCCAACACAGACAGACACGCAGATTTACAAGTCCAATACACACACTGTTTATTTTATTTTCTTTTGTTGCCCTTTAGCCAGCACACAATTCTCCACAACAATAAACTCAGTCCTGTCTTTCTTTCACTTTCTTTTCTCTTCTCTGCCGTCTTCACTCCTCCACTCATAAGCTCTGTCCTCCACCTTCCGACTCTGGCTTCCTGAATGGAGTGAGGCGGCCCCTTTTATATTACACCTGGAAGGGCTCCAGGTGCGCTCCCATTAGCTTCCAGCAGCAGTCCTGGGTGTGGCAGAAGTGCTGAATGGGCTTCCGGAAGTACTCCAGGTGACCCCAGATCTTCTTCTGGCAGCACTTCAAAGTACGGCAGAACTACTGCTGTACAGGGCTCCGCAATTGTCCAGGCAAACCAGGGTGACTGCCCTCTCATGTCCCAGGGGAAGTTTTGTCTCTCTCCCAGTCCTTCCATCCTCCAGTCGTCCCAGCTGGGTGAGAGCCCCAGCCATCCACCACAATATATATATATAGTATTATTAGGTCTACAATTTCACTGTAAACTGTATATGTGACAATAATAGTCCCAAACTGTGCACAGTACATGAATTATAACTTGTATCTCAGTTTGGTTTAAATTGAATACTTGTTCTGAGAATTCTAAATGTATAATTTTGGTGCCATGTGTTATAAATGCTTTTTGGATTGTCCAGTTATATTTTGAGATTTTTGTTTTGTTCTTCTTTTTATTATCATTGTGGTTGTCATAAGGGTTTTTCTTTCTAGTATTGCCAGTTTCTGCAGCATATTAATAGGCTCTGCCACGCCATTGTTGGTTTCCATGATCCTTGCTACTATGTGACTGGCCGATCATGTCACATGTGACATCATCATACTGCCAGTGTAAAAGATGGCAACATGCTTAATTTAATGTCCAAACTTTGGAAAGAAGAACTAAAAGCAAATGAAGAACTAGCGCTTATGAGAGAAAGGCTAGCAATTGTAAAGCTAGCATGAAATACTTGATAACTGTTCAATGGCCACTAATCTTTCTTTGTGGGTCCTAATAACAAATGTAATTTTTCTTTGGCAATATATGAAATGACCAGCAGAGAAATGCTAAAAGAAACATATGCTGTCCATTTGTTTGGTTCTTATGTAAGCAAGAACTTAATAGAGAGGTATTTAATTTTTATGTCAATCAAAACTGTACATTTTGGACACCTTTTTTAAATTGTAACAGCATTGAGAAATACCTCAACGAGGTCAGGATTCTTAACATAGTTCTGTGTAGGAGTACAATAACAGAACACTTAAGAGAGAGCTGCTGGAAATATTAAAACCCCAGTGATACAGCTGAAATCTTATAACAGCAGCCATCTTGAGGATGAGAGTTTGTGTCTCAGGCACAAAGCACTGTCAGTTGCATCTGACAGGTACTCAACGTTTGGGAAAAGTGTTGCATGGCAGGCACTAGTGTCATTATTCCAAATCTCTCCCTCTCTCTCGTCTAATTTCTGGGAATTCTCTTTTTATTATAACATGGTCCTCCTCGAATTCTCTGGATCACGGATTACTGTGTCAGTCAGTTCCAATATCAATATCAATGTGGACTGCAGCCCTCTTTTGTGGCTATTCTTACACCTCCCTTATTTTTGTTTTTTCTCACCTCTTCACACAGGGCTAAGAAAGGGGTAGGGGGTGGGAGGTGGGGATGAGGACAGGGCTTTGATATTTTTTTTTCTTTTATATTTTTTGCTTTAAACATCATTTGTAATTTTTTCTTCAACAAAAAGTGATTAAAAACAAGACAAGACAAAACAAATATTCTCCTTGATAATTCACTTGCTGCATAATATCCTGGTACAGTGGTGAAGGCAACACACAATGTTACTAGGACTCTCTTGCCTTCTGCTTAGGTCATACTTGTATAACATGCTGCAAACAGTATTAAAAAGGCAAACAGTGTTATTAAGGATCTCAGCCATTCTGTATAGTCCCTTTTCATACTGCTCCATTCTGGTAAATGGTAAAGGCCATTAATTCTCACAACAGTTGATTCAGGGACAGTTTATATTCATAGGCCATATGACTTATCGAACAGCTAGTCATAGTAACAAATACTGTTGTTATCATGTATACGTTAATTTTATATACCTTATGTAGTTGTATATATTGCATATATATTTCATTCTTTGTGTGTATTTGTGTGATTGTGTGATTTTGTTGGTAGTGTATTACTGTTATTATTGCAAGGAGAAAGGCAAGTAAGAATTTCGTTATACTCCTATATATATAAATATTTTCACTTATGAGCCAAAACATTATGACCACTTGATTAATATGCTATTCATCCTCCGTGTGGCACTGACTCGACAAGACTTCTGAAGATGTCCTATATTATCTGGCACCAAGACAGCAGATCCTCTAACTCCTGTGAGTTGTGAGCTGGATCAACCACATATCACACTTGTTGTTCCAAAACATCCTACTCTTTGTCATTTTGCTCAAACTATTATTGAACAGTCTGTGAAGTGTAGCAGGGTCCATTATTCTGCTAAAAAATACTGCTTCCATCGGGAAATACTGTTGTCATGAAGAGGTGTAACTGGTCTATAACAATCTTTAGGGAGGTGGTACGTGTGAAATGAACTCCCATTTTAGTGCCTGGAACTAGGGTTTCCCAGCAGAACATTACCCAAAAGCATCATACTCCTTCTATTAGATTGTCATCTTTCTATAGTGCATCTTGGCGTCATCTCATCCTCTGATAAAACACACACACATACCTGGCCATCCATCTGATGCAACATAAAATGGAATTGAACAGACCAAGTTACCTTTTTCCATTGATCTAAGGTCCATTTTTGATGATCATGTAATCATTATAGGCATTTTCAACAGTGGACTTGGGTTAGTATGGCCACTTTGACTTGCCTGCGATAACGCAGTCCTATATGCAACTGCAAACATAATTAAAATTATCTGCTGTGACAATGCAGCCCCATATGCAGCTGGAATCATAATTAAAATTAACTGTGCTTTGTGCCAGACAAGATAGCCTTCATTAAGCTCTCGCATTGATGAGTCTTGGCTGCCCAACATCCTGTCAGTGGTTCATGATTTTTCACTCCTCAGAGCATTGTTTATAGGTACTCGCCATAACTGAGACTGTAAGTACCTTACAAGCCTTACAATTTCAGAAATGCTTTGACCCAGATACTGTATATGGCAATATTGATTTGAACCTCATCAAAGACACTGAGGTCTTTACAACCTCCCCATATCTTTCACATGTAACAAGTACCACAAGTGCTTAATATTACATCCCTGACCTTGACATGCACCATTGTTAAGAGAAAGAAAAATTATAAATATATATTTATATATGTAAATATAACACGCACACACACACACACACACACACACACACACACACACATATATATATATATATATATTATATATATATATATATATATATATATATATATATATATATTTGCACAAAACACAAGCCAAATTAAATAAAGAAGATAGCAGACATGCCGCGAGACAAACAATGCAAAAATAAGAACAGGTATTTTGATCAATAAGAGAGACATTTTAGTTCTCAAAACTCATTATTCCTCTATATACTTTTTAAAAGGATCCTCTTGAATGAAGGAGTATAGTACAACAAATAATAATGACAGAAATTTTCAACTTGCTGTGCAAAAAGTTTAACATTTCACAATTTCATTGTTAAAGAATAGCAGCCAGATGGTGAAATGCTCAAACTATTTAAGATATTTAATGTTCAGAGATAATCACAATTTTTTAACCTGTTTCTCTGAGCTCCAACATATTGAATCAATTAGTTACTGTATATTGATCCAGGGTGGAGGAGTGTACAAGTGCACACTGCAGTGAACTTACATTAGTGGGTGAACTGATTGATGTTACAGTACTCTAATGCAGTTTGGACATAATGGCATATTGTTACATACTAATCAGTTCATACCTTTGGGTTACATCTATTCTGGTGCATGTTCAGTAAACCTAAGACAAATAAAAATGTGTTTATCAATGCACTGGCTTCCATTGATTTTAACGTTACTCGATGAAAGGCTCATTTTCATACTAAATTAGTCATTGCTCATTTTTGCTAAAATTATTTTATACCATTTTCTAATTCAGACCTGAAATCAGTCTAGAAAAACATTTTGCTGTGTCAAAATGTCTAGAGAAAAAAAGTATTACAAAAAAACTTTATTAATGTATTAATTGACAAAATTCACTGGACAAATAAACAGAAGACTTTTTGTTCATTTTTTTCTTCACAGAATGCTGATGAATCACCCTACTTTTAAGATAATTGTATGTATTATAATCCTAAAATTTAAGGTTTATTTCCCTCTTCTGCATGTTGCTGCAATTGACCTTGTACACCTTGAATAAAACACTAGTCAGTAGCTATGTGTAAATTTAATCCATTAATGAGTTTATTTTCTTTAAACTAAGGAAGAATAAATTAACTACTGTACAACTATTTGAGCCCTACTGCACGCATAAACGTGCAGTAATAATGGACAGTGTAAAATTTCAATGATAAATCAGCCACCTGCAGTGTAATGATTTAATGAGGAAATTCTTAACACAATATGCATTTGTGGCATTTAGCATCTGTTAGCAGGAATTCTCCATTTAATAGTGCATCTGTTATTAATAACACCCTTTAGCGAATTTGTATGTAAAACATATACAAGCAGTTTATATTTTAGAAAGCATAAAATTTGAAACACAGTGATATAAATAGGTGGATTGTATAAATAGGATATAACAAGGCAATATCTTTCAAAGATTAGCATGTTTATTGCTGTTAATAATATATACATTTAAAAGCCTGAACTTAAATAGCATACTATGTTTATTTGGCAGAAGTAATATTAAAATAATTTAAGGTTCTTTAACCAATGCTTTAAGCAAAAACAAATACAAATTAAGTTCAAGTTTATCTGCTTTTTTATTTATATTTATCTAAAAAATAGGTTATCTGCTTTTTCAGAGCTCTACATGATCAAAATTGGTTGACAAGTCTGAACTGAAATTAAATGAGGTGAAAAGAGGTGGTTATCAAGCTGAGATCTACTGTAGCTCTGCACCAGGCCCCAGTGACTGCAAAACTCCCAAAATCACTTGGTAGCCCTATGGAGAATCTTTCAGGTCAGTTGGTGGAGAGGACAAATACCAGAGAAATGGCAGGTGGCTGGAGGAGTCCTAAGGAAGAAGATGCAAAACACAATTGATCAGTTCCATGTTATTTCCTTGCTGAGTGCTGAAGCCAAGATGCACTTCAGTATTGCCTATATTTGATAGAAAGCAACTACTGTACATTGACACATAATTTTTAAAAAGGAAGTATTTCAGGAATACTGGGATGTCTAGAACATACAGGGTGCTGAACCAGCTCATCAGAGGGGCTAGAGAAAACAAAGGGAACCTGACTGTGTTGTGTTTAGACTTAGCCTACGTGTATGGTGTCATCATACACAAGCTGGTGCAACTTATGATGCTGAAACATCATACAATACAATACAATACAATTTATTTTTGTATAGTCCTATATCACACAAGAAGTGCCGCAATGGGCATTAACAGGCCCTGCCTCATGACAGCCCCTCAACCTTGACTCTCTAAGAAGACAAGGAAAAACTCCCAAAAAACCCTTGTAGGGAAAAAATGGAAGAAACCTTGGGAAAGGCAGTTCAAAAAGAGACCCCTTTCCAGGTAGGTTGGGCATGCAGTGGGTGTCAAAAAGAAGGGGGTCAATACAATACAATAAACAGAACAGAACAAATCCTCAATACAGTGTAAAAATAAAAATTTTACAAGTACTGAGCAGAATTTAACAGTAGATGATATCATATAATATGAATTGGAATTTGTTTAGAGTCCTGGAGACCTCAGCCATCATGGTGCCTCCCCCATTTGGCTATTCCACAGCTGAAACAGCCAATCCGATGAAAGGACCCCTCTATCCCACGATTCCTGTGATCCTCCATCAGGGATGACTTTACCTTAGGCAGGCAAAACAACTTGGCAGGTGGGCCGTGGCACCAAGTGCGACATTTGAGTACTGAGAAGAGAAACAGAATAGGGGAGGGTTAGTAACAAATTATTACTATCATGTTACTTATATTTTAGTGTTAATGACTAACAACAGAGATGCAGTCTGTAAAGTTATTCAGCAGCTCTAGTCAGGATATGCTAAACTGAAGTAGTTAGTCTTCAGCCAGGATTTAAAAGCTGAGACAGACAGGGCATCTCTTATAGTAGCAGGCAGACCATTCCACAGTTTAGGGGCCCTGTAACTAAAAGCTGGACCTCCCACTGTTATTTTATTAATTCTTGGAATTATAAGCAGACCGGCATCTTGAGATCTTAATGTACGCTCCAGTTTGTAAGTCATGATAAGTTCAAACAAGTAAGCCGGACCTTGGCCATTTAATGCTTTATATGTTAAAATTAGGATTTTGAAATCTGCCTAAACTTAACCGGGAGCCAGTGTAAGGATTTAAGAACTGGAGTTATGTGTTTGTATTTTCTTGTGCTTGTAATAATTCTTGCAGCAGCATTTTGGATTAATTGAAGGCTGTATAAAGAACAATTTGAACATCCAGTGAACACCACATTGCAGTAGTCAATCCTACTAGAAATAAATGCATGAATTAATTTCTCAGAATCCTGTTTATTTAGAAAGCACCTTCATTTCCCAACATTTTTAAGATGGAAGAAACATGATTTGGACAAATTTGTAATGTGCGCTTTAAATGACATGCTACAGTCAAAGATAACTCCTAGATTGCGGGCTGATTCAGTAAAATTAATGGTGATTCCAACTGAGTCATGTCCTCAGAAAAACCAGAGACCACAGAGCTGACTGTTATAACAACTTCTGCATGAGAGTTTCATCCAGCTGGCACAAAGATGAGGTGGGCATAATTACAGGCTGTCCCATTTCAGTTATCCTGTTTTCATATGCGGTATATGCTTATAAAACAAGTGGGCACAAAATGCAGAGAGCCTAAGATGAGACCTGGCTCATGGCAGCCACCCATGAGGACTTACATGGATGAGTTAACAGTTACCACAGAGTCTGACCCAGCTGTTGTTGGATCCTGCAAGATCTTGAAACTTTAACAAATTGCGGCAGAATTACTTTACGTTTAAGCCTGCAAAGACAAGATCATTGGTGCTGAACAGGGTAAAGGTTACTGATTCGTTCAGTATCATAGGGAGAACAATCCCTACCATCATTGAAAATCCAGTGAAAAACCTTGTCAAGGTGTTAGATAGCTCCTTGATAGATGCTGCATCCATCCAAGCTTCTTGAACAGAATTAGACGGCTGACTTAGAGCAGTGTTGTACTTGTCACGGCTGCCAAGGAAGTTCAGAATCTGGTTGCACTAATATGTAATCCTTCTTGGCAATCCTTTGGCCATTCATCATGTGAGTAATACCATTAAGAAGTGTGTAGGCCTTGGGAGGGAAGGTGAGCAGACACCTCAATAAATCTCAGTGTCAACCAAGATGCTTGTGCAACATAACACTGTATAGTAACACCTACAAAGTGAAACTCCCAATGAAATCTTTCCAAGAGGAGCTCAAAGTGACTATGACTAGGGAAGTGCCACAGTACCAGGAGTTGGGGAACCAAAGGTGGCCAATGCCAGAACTGAGGTAAGAACAGGCAGGAAATGGCAGGCAGGAGAGGCAGCCCACCAAACAGTTGTGAGACTGCACCATAACAGGGTTGGGACCCTCTTCCAACTCCTATATTAAAAATATTCCAACTTATATATTAAAAATCCAAATAAGAAGGAGTACCAGTGCCTGGTGCAGGAGGAAGTATATATTTCTGTGGAGGATGTGACAGAAAGCAGGGCAGTTGGGATGAAGCATCAAGGTGCCTGGACTTTATGGGAAAATACGTTGGAGAGAAAATTCACCTGGGCTAAGCTCTGAAAACCTAAATTGCACAAAATAGAGTTCCTTGCCCAGGCAGTGTACAATGTGCTGCCAAGCTCTGTCAATCTGTACACTTGGACACAAAGAAGAAATACCATTTTGTCCCCTATGCTCTAAGTGCGTAGCCCTAAAACACATCCTCAATGGCTTCCCTAAAGCTCTGGCAGATGGTCGCTACCACTGGTGCCATGATCAAGTTTTGAAGGATATCATGCAAATTATCAGAACAGTAATAGAAACAATCAAACAATCTTGTCTCTCCAAGACTTTGTTCATCTTCATCAGAACTGGATAACTGCCACCTCTCAGCACAAGAGGATCTACAGAAATTGTGCCCACAGCTCATGACTGGAAAATGACTATGAACTTGGAAAAACAACTCAAGTTTGCACATGCAATGAAACACCTCTGACCTGATCTACTCCTATAGTCAGACTTTACCAAACACACTATCCTAGTAGAGCTGACAGTACCTTGTGAGGACTACCTTGAAGAAGCCTTTGTAAGGAAACTCTCTAAACCTGAGTTGCCCAGAGCAGGCAGTCTGGATGGAGAGCAATGTCCTTGCCTGTTAAAGTTGGATGTAACGGGTTTGTGGAATAGTCACTAGCCAGAGCCCTCACCACATTGGGCATTGAAGGACAGATGAAGTGGAGAACCACATGTGAAACCACCAATGTAAGTATTATGTTGAAAGACTCGAAATTTCTGAGGATCCCAGGAATATTACTGAAAGGAATACTGTACTCCACCTAAAATGATATTTTTTATAAATGTTACTTTTCCCATGTGTTTGTAGTGGTGGAGTTTTAATGGAGAAATTAAACACTGAATATTCAAATTTAACATGTTAGATTGGGGGCACACTAGACAGCGCAAAACAAAGTAAAAAAAAAATGTCCATGGAAAAAAGTTATTTCCCATATTCCACATGTCCTATATACATTGGTATGGTCAGAACTTGCAAAATGGGTGCAATTTTGCTAAAATGTAATTAACAGTTAACAAACATTACAGAAATTAATCGCTTATAATATTTTAGTACAAACTGCACACATTTTGCATGTTTTGGTATTTCCATGCAAATGGAAATCAGACATGTGGATTATGCAAAACCAGTTACATTAGATTTTGTTTCCCATGGATGCTTTTCCCATCCTTTGCACTGTCTAGTGTTGGCCCCCATCTACCTTTTGAGATTTGAATATTTAATTATTAATTTCTCCACAGATTAAGCTACAAACTACATGTGGTTACTTTTACAAAAAAATGTCACCTTTGAGTGGAGTATTCCTTGAAGAGGTGTCCTACTGTGGGCTCAGAAGATATATGCATGCACCTTATGTTTAATATTATTCCTTCCATTAATGAAACCATTACATATCATTACTTCTTTTAATCTGATTTTCCCTTTATCTGTCAATACAAAAGCAAGAAACACTGCAATACTGTGACCCTAACAGTTCAAATTATTCTAGGTATACTGACATTTTGAAACCTTCTAACTTTAGCTGTATTGCCACAAAACAAAAATTGCTACCGTACAGCTAAACAGACTTGTTTTATAAGTGCCTCTAATTCAAGCAAATTTTTTTTTTAAATTTTATTTATTAATTTTATTGTAATCATTCCATACAAATAGATCAATTTATAACAAAAAGAAAAAAAATGGAACACAAATCAAACCCCACCCCTGAGAAGGAGAGCTTAGCCAAAGAAGAATTGCTTAGGGCTTTTTAATAAGGCAACAATAAACAAAAGAAAGGAAGAAATATATATAGGTAAATTAAAAAAAGGAGAAGGAAAATAAATGCGGTAATAGTTATTTCTCTTATTCTAAAATAATATTAATTAGATCCTGCCAGGTTTTGAAAAAATTCTGTACAGATCCTCTAACTGAGAATTTGATTTTTTCCAATTTCAAATAATATAAGACATCGGTTTCCCACTGACTTATCAGAGGAGAGTTAGGATTCTTCCAATTTAACAGAATAAGTCTGTGTGCCAAAAGTGTAGTGAATGCAATCACCATTTGCTTGTCCTTCTCCACTTCAAGTCCGTCTGGAATAACACTGAACACAGCTATTAATGGGTTAGGAGGGATTGTGATACCAAGGCTGTCTGAAAGGCACTTAAAAATTTTGGTTCAAAATGATGTTAGTTTGGTGCAGGCCCAAAACATGTGACCCAGTGAGGCAGGAGCTTGTTTGCAGCATTCGCAGATTGGATCTTGCCCTGGAAACATTTTGGACAGTTTTAAGCGAGACAGATGAGCACGATATATAATTTTTAGTTGAATAATTCTATGCTTTGCGCATATTGAGCTCGAGTGAATTCTCTTCTTTGCTACCTTCCACTACTTTTCTGATATATTAATTAAGAGATCTTCTTCCCAATGTCCTCTTGGGTCTTTGAAAGGTAGGAGACTCTAATAAGATTTTATATAATGTGGAAATTTTGTTTAATTCCTCGAAATTGAGCAGTATTTTTTCCAGCATGGTGGAAGGTACGAGGTGAGGAAAATCGGGCAGTTTCTGTTTAACAAAATATCTAATTTGAAGATAGTGAAAGAAATGTGTAGCTGGGAGATTGAATTTGGAACGTAATTGTTCAAAAGATGCAAATATGTTGTCTATATATAGATCTCTGAGCATTTTAATCCCAACACTTTTCCAGGTATTAAAAACTGGATATGTTTGCGAAAGAGGTGAAAGAGGTGGTTCTCTTGCAGAGGTGCCACGGATAAAAGATTTTCCATCTTAAAATGCTTTCTAAGTTGGTTCCATATTCTAAGTGAGTAAAGCACAATTGGGTTATTAGTATATTTCCGATAACTTGCATTTATTGGAGCGCAGAGCAGGCAGTATAAAGAAGTACTACAGGATTTTACTTCTATTGCGAACCAAGCCTGTGTATGTTCGTTTTTTTGTGTCCAGGTTTTTATGGCTTGTATGTTTGCTGCCCAGTAATAAAACTGAAAATTAGGTAAAGCCATGCCACCTTCTGCCTGAGGTCTTTGTAGGGTCGCTCTTCGGATATGTGGGTGTTTTAAGTTCCAAATGAATGAGGTTATTGTTGAATCTAATTGCTTAAAAAATGATTTATTGATATATATTGGGATGTTTTGAAATAAAAAAAGAAGTTTAGGAAGGATATTTATCTTAACAACGTTAATTCTTCCGGCTAGAGTGAGATGAAGAGTTGACCATCTATGCAAGTTTGTTTAATTTTTTCCATACAGACGGCAAAATTTTGTTGAAAAAGAGCTTTATGTTTACTTGTGATATTTACCCCTAGGTATTTAAACTGATCTGCTATGGTAAAAGGTAGGGTGTCCAATCTAATATTATATGCTTGTGAATTCACTGGACAGAGTATACTTTTATTCAGATTTAATTCTGAGACTGGATATCTTTTGAAATTCTGTTAGTGCTGTTAGAACTGCAGGCACAGTGTTTTCTGGGTCTGATATATATAAAACCATATAATCTGCATATTGAGAAATTTTCTGTTCCAGTCCTTCTCTGATAATCCCCTTTATCTGATAAGAATTTCGACAGTGAACCACCAGTGGTTCAATGGCGATTGCAAACAGCAGTGGTGATAAGGGACATCCTTGTCTGGTACCATATTCTAGCATAAAGTAGTCTGAACAAATGCTGTTAATACAAACTGAAGCTTCTGGATTGGTATACAGTAGTTTGATCCATGCACAAATATTCGGGCCAAACCCAAATTTCTCCAATGCAGTGAAAAGGTAGTTCCGTTCAATCATATCAAGTGCTTTTTCTGCGTCTAATGATAGTAATATCTCTGGGGTGTTTGATTTTGCTGGTGAATATATAACATTAAACAAGCGTCGGGGATTGGAAGATAGGTGTCGGCCTTTAATAAATCCTGTTTGATCCTGTGAAATTACCAAGGGCAGCACTTTCTCCATCCTTCTAGCTAGAATTTTTGAGAGTATCTTAACATCATTATTCAGGAGTGAAATTGGCCTGTATGATGCACATTGTAACAAGTCCTTATTTTGTTTAGGAAAGACAGTGATTAATGCTTGATGAAATGTTTGAGGTAGTATTTGGTTGTCTCTAGCTTCTGTAAATGTTGCCAATAAGAGGAGAGCTGGCTGAGTGGAGAATTTCTTATAAAATTCTACGGGGTAACCATCAGGGCCTGCTGATTTCCCGCTTTGAAGTGACTTTATAGCATCTAGTAATTCTGATAGCATCAGAGGTTTATCCAGTTCCTCAGCTCTTAAAGCATCTATTTGTGGTGTCTGTAATGTATCCAGAAATGTAATTCAAGCAAAATTATTCACAATTAACAGATCATTAATGACCTTTTCTTGCTTCAAGACTTTAATGTGGTGTAAGAGCTTGTGTGTTTCAATGATATTTACTGTTTTGGTGGCTGAAACTTTGTAGATCCCTGTTGCTATAATGGTACTCATTAAAACCCACCAAAGGTTTTTTTTTCTAAATCTGGAATAATGGGATACACTTCTGTAGCCAGGCCTATAGGTGGTGGTGTGGCGATGCGGGTTCTGCTCCAATGCTCCCATCCACTGTTCAGGAGCCCTTGAACCCAACACCGTCAGTAATGTTACCGATGAGCTAGACAGTGAAGCAATATCAATGGAGCAAGGGGATGGTATATAAAAGTGCAAAGTGCTTTTATTAAAATAAATCAATACAAAGTCCACAAAGTGCAGTGCATTTTTAAAGTTCCAATAAATAAATAATCCATTAAAAAAATGACGAGGTTAAAACATTGCTGGAAACAGTCCTTTAAAACAAGTAAAAGCCCAGTGCTTCTTTTCCATTAGCGTCTCATCTGCTTCTCCCATTAGGGCCCTGCAGCAGGTGAGACGCTCTCTCTCCCTGCTCTCGATCGGCCTCCCGATCCCTGGCTTCGGTTGTGCTTTCATCCCAGGCCTGAGACTTGGAGTCCTTGCCAACCTGGACGCTCACGACAAGAACATCTCCTCCAAGCCTCCCGACTCCTGCTGCTGTCCCGGCCTTACACGGACAGTCTTTCTTCTTCATTCTTCTTCATTGGTCACTCCCGCTACATGCTCAGTCAGCGGGAGCGATCATTATTACAACTCCCAGGTTTCGGCCTAACACCCAGGCTTCCCTTCAACTGCCTGCGAGCATTCACTCTCTCGCTCGCCTGCACCGGCTCTCTTTCTCTGTCCTCTCCTCTCCTGCTCCTCGCTCTCCAGCAACCTCCATCTTTTGTTCTTTCCCTCCTCCTAGCCTACTCGCGCTTCTATAAATGTCGAGGGGACATAGTAGCTGCAGCACATCAGCATCCCCATGAACAATCACGGATGTGGTCAGTCTCTCACCTGTGCACTTAGGTGAGAAATGCCCACACCGCAGATTTCCCTGAGACGCTACAGCCACAACCACCATGCCCCCTCGCTAAGCCGCAAGCGCAGTGATTATTTATTTAAAATGAGCCTTTTGAACGGGAGCTGTGGACCCACTATACCACAGGTGTTCACTAATGAATGCTTGCCAACCAAGAGATATACTGTACATTGCTCATATGGTTACAATCTGAAGAACACATTGGAGTCACCAGAAGGGCTAATTATACACAAGTAATTGTTGGGCGGTGGATGCAATGAGAATTGTTTGACAAGCATATGTCAAATAGATCCATACATACTAGACATGGGCAACAAAAACTGTCTCTTGTAAAATGGAAAATTATTTCTGGCACTTATCTGCAAAGTTACGAAACAAACATTGTTGAATTCATATCTATGCACAGTATTGCTTTTAGGACTTGTTTTCTTGATTGGTGACACGCATATCTCTCCTGTTTTCAAGATTTCTTACAGGAAACACTCAGGATTTATAAGGAATAGCAGGCAAACGTCTTGCTGGGCACTGCATAATTGGACAATGTATTAGTAAACAAATGAATCATGTCAATGGATGTTCCAATCAGCTATTCAGAGTACTGTCTTCTTTGGGACAGAAGATTCAGTTTTCAACAGAGACCCAATGAGAGACTTGATACTAACATGAAGAATGACAAGAGATACCAGAATTATTGGATGTTAAGGCATGCCTGAACAAAATTTGGAGTCTTGGTTTGTTATTTGATTTCTGCACTCATTTTGGATTGTTAATAGAAAAGCTATGTATAAATAACAGGTTCCTTTTACATATATTTTGAGTCAAAGGTCAATGGTAAATTTTAACCAAGTGAAATTTGATCTAAATGCACAGTATGTTATAGGCACACATCTGATTACCCATAGGTGGTAAACTGGCTTCGACCCTCAAAGCATCTGCTGGGTGTTACTGGAAAATTGAGAAATGTAGTATGTGTCCTGGAAACAAACAGATGAGGCATCTGTAAGGGAGCAGTTAAACTCTCACCCCAAAAGAGCTTCACTTGGTTCTTGAAGGTAATCACAAACATGGAGTCTGATTTGACTCTTTACAATGCAAATGTGGAAGTAAGATGGTTGGTACTTGAAGAGTAAGTAACTGTAGTGCAGTGGCCAAAGTAAATAACCTTGTGTAAAAAGAGTTTGGTGACATTATGGAGAGTAATTTCAAGGTAGCTTTGAAGAGATTCCCACAAAGATTTGATAACTAAAAATGGGTAGGTGGGAAAGTACAAGGAAAATGTTGACCTTGAATAAGAATGATGTTGTTGACAGGTGTAAGGAAATCCTTGTCAAATTTCTAAACACTGAGCATTTGGCTTCCTCTGAGAAGGAGGTGCTGGAGGAATCTGGTGAAACTGTTTATACAAAATATTAAGGGAAGGTAACATAACAAGAAATGTCAAGAAAGTACATTGAATTTAGTAGAATGGAATGGTTATTACTGTATGAAAAAGAAAGAAAGAAAGAAAGAAAGAAAGAAAATGTTTGCAAGCAGTAAAACGTGCCTTTAGTTACCTGGATTCTGGCATCAATGGAGAGACAAAATGGAGGGATATGGAGCAGAAAACCTAAGAAATAAGAAGCTAAACATTTGTACTATGCTGAGATTGCTTCACCCCTGACTTTAATGCACCTGCCTACTTAATTAACGTCAAATGAGCATTATCACATCAGTGTACTAAAGAAACTGAAAAGGCAACAGCCAAAAAGTGGAAGCACAAAACACAACCAAAAAGGCTTTAATTTCAAAAACTAGTCATAAAGACTTTATATGCGAGGTCTGATCAAAAAATATGGTGAATGTTTTAAAAAAGAAACATTTATTGTAGTAAAAGATTTACAACTACTAGTCACCCTCAAAATACTCTCCTCCACTTTGAATGCACTTATCCCAACGCTCCTACCACTTTGTGAAGCAGTTCCGGAAGTTTTCTTTCGAGAGTGTCTTTAGTTGGGCTGTTGTGGCTGCCTGGATGTCCTCAATGGATTGAATTTGTTTGCCTTTCATGGTCATTTTCAATTTAGGGAACAGCCACAGGTCGCACTGTGCCAGATCCGGCGAATAAGGTGGATGCAGACACAGTGTAATGTTTTTATTCGACAGAAATTATCATACTAGAAGAGATGTGTGACAAGGAGTGTTGTCATGATGAAGAATGAAACCGTTTCAACATTTTCCTCAGTTATTGATGTTGAAGGACGTCCTGATCTTTTCTCGTCTTCAACCAAGTCAGATCCATTATGAAATCGATCAAACCACTTGTAAACAGTCTTAATTGTTGGTGCAGTGTCACCATAAACCAATTTTAACATCTGATGGGTTTCCTGAGCTTTTTGCAATTTGAAACAAAATTTCATGTTAATGCGTTGCTCGATATCCATTATTAATGACAAACTTGAAAAACACACTTGAACTCAACAGTGGCTCACAAACAACTGACAGTATCAAACAAGTTGAAACTTGTCACAAACTAGGCTCTAGGATGGGCATGTCAGAACCTGCATTGAATTGTTTTGCGTTGCTCTTGGATGATGCTCTGCATCAACATTCACCATACTTTTTGATCGCACTTCATATATATAAATAACAAAGGCCTGGCCCTGAAACTCTTAGTCAAGATTCTAGCCTGAGGTATCAATAAACATATTAGTGTTGACTATCAGACGCGATCAATAAACCTATAATACCTAAACCTAAACCCCATATCCCATTCATAGGCCCACAAAAAGGATAAATAGATAAAATAGATAATGATTAATTAAATAATTAGACAACATGAAAGAAATTTGAAAAAAAAAAAAAAACCTAATACATAGGATATTACAAAAAATAGGTAAATAAATAAATAACAATTGAAAAAAAAATAAAATAAAATAAGTAATAAATAAATAAAGTTTAATCAGGTGCAATTGTTTCCAAGGATCTAAAATAAGAAACAAAAGGTTGCCAGACCTTCAAAAACCCATCAGCTCTCCCTCTCAGACTAAACTTGATTTTTTTAAGTTTTAAAAAGAACATAAGATCCTTCAACCAGCGGGCCATGGTCGGGGGATGCGGAGCCATGCTAACAGTGAAGTGAAAGTAATTGCATCCAATTGTGTACTATTAAAAGACATATCAGGATCTCCAGGAACCCCAAATATAGCAATCAAAGGACAAGGTTCCAGTTGGATTCTAAAAACATGATAAATAATGTCAAAATACGAGGTCCAGTATAACTGGAATTTAGGGCAAAAAAAAAACATGTGGCTTAAATTGCAGGGAGAGGAGTTACATCGGTCACATAGGTCAGGAACATTGGGATAAATTTTAGAAAGTTTAGACTTTGACCAATGTAGCCTATGTACTACTTTAAACTGAATAAGAGAAAGCCTTGCACAAGATGAAGAAGTACGTATCCCCTTAACTACACTATCCCAGTAGCCTTCTCTGAAGACCAGACCTAGCTCCTGTTCCCAATTTGAAATAGTTTTATTGTCAGAGTAACTGTCCATTAAAAGAACAGAATTATATATTTGCGAGGTAAGAGCTTTCTTATGTGGAGAAAATTCGAATAGGTCTACCCAAGTCTGTTTAGGTGGGCGAATGGGAAACTCAGGAAAGATAGTGGAAGCACAGTGTCTAACTTGAAAATAACGAAATAAATGAAATGAGGGCAGACCATATAGGGACGACATATCCGTAAAGTTAAGAAAGATATTATCCTTATAAAGATTGGAAAAACATTTAATGCCCTTTTTATCCCATAAATTAAACGTAGAGTCTAAAAGGGAAGGGGGGAAAAGGTGATTATTGCATAGTGGGGCCAGAGCAGAGGCAGAAACAGATTTGAAGTGGCGTCGAAATTGATGCCATATCTTGAGAGAGTTAAGTACAACAGGTTTATCTGTATATTGAGTAAGGGATACAGGGAGGGATGAAAATAATAAAGCAGGCAGGAAGGGCGAGAAACATGATTTAGCTTCTAGCTGACACCAAAATGCCTGAAGATCTGTTAGCCAATGAATGTATTTTTGGATGTTAGTTGCCCAGTAATAAAACATAAAATTAGGTAAAGACAGCCCACCACTAAGTCGGCACTTTTGTAATAATGACTTGCAAATTTTGGGAGACTTACCTCTCCATATAAATGAAGATATCACTTGATCAATAGAATTAAAAAAAGATTTGGGTAAGAACAAAGGAATGCACTGGAAAAGGTATAAAAATTTGGGTAAAACATTCATTTTAAATATATTAATCCTGCCTAATAGAGATACCGGCAAATTAGCCCATCTTTGAAAAGCTGACCTTACATAAGACAGTAGAGGAGTGAAATTAGCAGCCCGTAGAGCCTTAGGTGAGCTAGTCACATTCACTCCCAAATACTTGAAACCAGAATAACTCAGGTGAAAGGGAAGGTCAGTCTGTCTAAGCCGCTGCGCAGCTTTGTTTATAGGCAAGCATTCACTCTTTTGAATGTTAAGTCTATATCCAGAGAACAAACCAAAATCTTTTAGTATTGCCATAATATGTGCTAAGGAATTAGTAGGGTTTGTGAGATACAGGAGTAAATCATCTCCATATAAGGCCACCCTGTGTTCTATATTTCCACGAGTCACGCCTTGGAACAAAGAGGAAGTCCTGAGAGCTATCGAAAGTGGCTCTATAGCTAAAGCAAAAAGTAAGGGGAAGAAAGGACAGCCTTGACGTGTGCCACGCGATAAAGGAAAAAAGTCAGATTTTATGTTATTGGTACAAACAGAAGCTAGGGGGGAAGTATACAAGAGAACAATCCAAGAAATAAATCTATTGCCAAAGCCATATTTCTTCAGGACTGCAAAGAGGTACTCCCACTCCACTCTATCAAATGCCTTTTCAGCATCCAATGAAATGACCACTTCGGGGAGGATACTATGATGTTTGGAGTACAGAATATTAAAGAGGGTGCGAATATTAAAAAAGGAGTGCCTTCCTTTGATAAAACCTGTCTGTTTATCTGAAATAATAGATGGGAGGACTCCCTCTATGCGAGAGGCTAGCAGCTTGGCCAGAATTTTCACATCCACGTTAAGAAGACTTATGGGTCTGTAAGAAGTACAAAAAGTCGGATCCTTCCCTTCCTTGAGTAATAGTGAGATAGAGGCCCGTCTCAGCGTCATGGGGAAAGAACCTTGCTCTAATGACTCCTCAAAGACAGACAAAAGTAATGGAGCTAATTTGGGATAAAATTTCTTATAAAAATCTGAAGAAAATCCGTCAGGACCAGGGGATTTACCTGATTGTAAGGATTTAATCGAAAATATGACCTCATCCAGATTAAGGGGAGCATCAATTTCAACTGCTTTAACGGCCTCAACTGTAAGGATAACTAAACTGTCAAGAAACTGCTGCATATTTCCCGAGTTGGGAGGAAACTCTGAGGTGTAAAGACTGGTATAAAATGCCTTAAAGACAGAGTTAATTTCAATTGGGTCAGACGTCAAAGTACCTGATGTATTTTTTATTTGCATAATGTGACGGGCGGCAGTATGATGCCTTACTTGATGAGCTAACAAACGAGAAGCTTTCTCCCCGTATTCATAATAATTACCACAAGACTGTAATAACAGCTGCTCCACCTCACTCGTTGACATCAAGTCAAACTCAAGTTGCAAGTCAAGGCGCTGCTTATATACTTCTGGAGAAGGCTTCAGGGCATACTGGCGATCAAGTTTAATAATTTCTGTAGATAGGTCTTTTAGTATGGATTTCTTAGATCTAGACAGATGAGACGCGTATGAGATAATCTGGCCTCTTAAATAAGCCTTGAGAGTCTCCCATAATAAGGAATTTGAGATGGTATCTGACTTATTCGTAATTAAAAAGTCATCAATGGAAACAGAAATATATTCACAAAAGGCCGGGTCTGAGAGAAGCAAGGAATTGAGCTTCCAAGTGGGTCGAACTGTATGGTAGGTGGACAAAGCTACGTCTATAGCCAAAGGCGCATGATCTGAGATAACAATTGGAAGATACTCAGAATTATGGATTTTTGAAATTAAAGAGTCATTAATAAAAAAATAGTCTATACGAGAATATGTGTGATGAACATGAGAAAAAAAGGAATATTCTCTGACTTGTGGATTATGAAATCTCCATGGATCAATGTATCCATTTTGAGTCATAAAGTCTGAAAATGACTTTGACATGGCAGAAGGGGATTTTATGCTGGAAGCAGATCTATCTAATACTGTATCAATAACACAGTTTAAATACCCCCCAAAGATCAGAAGGTGTGTATTCAAATTGGGGATCATCCTCAAAAGGTTATTAGCAAATTGGGCGTTGTCAAAGTTTGGGGCATAAACATTCACCAAGACAATAGGATTGTGCAGGATAGTCCCTACAATAATTAAAAATCTCCCATTTTTGTCTGTTATCGTCTTGGAAAGTGAGAACTGTATTTTATTACTAATTAAGATTGCAACACCTCTTGCTCTAGAATCAAAGCTAGAATGAAAGACGTAACCTATCCATGGCGTTTTAAGTCTTTTCTGATCCTTAATACGTAAATGAGTCTCCTGAAGAAAAATAACATCTGCTTTAAGACGCTTTAAATGAGTGAGAACTCTAGATCTCTTGACTGGACCATTCATGCCCTTCATATTCCAGGACAGAAACCTAATCGGGCTCCCCATAATGTTACTGTCAACCATATTGTTTTTTTTCCAAGCGACATAACTGTACAGTTATAGTACCCAATTGGCAGGAAAGAGTAGAGCAAACCTTGCAACACATTAAGCACCGACATTGTGAAGGACACGACACACAACAATCCAAATAAAACCAAGTAAATGAAAAGAAACAAAAGAAAACAAGCAAAAAACACATAAACACGGGCCTGAACCCCTCCACCCCTCACCCTCTTAGTCCCCTACCCCAAATGAAGAAGACAGCAGCATAATCCAAACATCTAGAACCTCCTATCTTGGACTCCCACCACACTATCCACATAAAATTTAAAAAAAAAAGAAAAAAGTAACCTCACCCGGTAAGATGAACATACCAGTCTAGAGAGTAAAACAAACACCTCAAAACCAGCAGAATGTCCTCAATGATTAATTAAAACCAATAATTCAGTATCATATAGAAATAAGCCCTGTAACCGTGCAAATAAAGGATCATTAAAGCGAAAAATAGTTACTAATTTCTGCACAAATCTTGCACAAATTTGTCAGTGTCTGACGCAGATTGCAGCCATTTTTTCTCTCCGGTCGGCAGAACAATGCGCAGTTTAGCTGGATAAAGGAGCGCAGGCTGGTATCCCCTCTTGTAGAGCTCTGACATGGCCTCCTTGAACACCGCACGCTGCCTTACCACTTCAGGGGTGTAGTCCTCGTAAAACCGAATCTTATGGCCGTTATAGACCAGGTCATCTCTCTTACGTGCCTCGCGAATCACCAGATCCTTTATTTGATAGCGATGAAAACGCAGGATAACCGGCCGGGGTTTCCCCCCAGCAGCTGGCTTGGGAGCTAAGCTCCGGTGTGCCCTGTCCAGCTCCGGCAGCGAAGTAAGCACCTGCGATCCAAGGACATCGACAAGGAGTTGGGAAAAAAAAGTCGTAGGGCGTGGACCCTCAATAGCTTCAGGTAAACCCGCAATCCGAATATTATTACGTCTGCTGCGCCCTTTTAGATCAGCCATCTTGGATTTTAACCACTCGTTATCTTTTTGGAGCGCAGAGCATTCCGCCTTAATCTGATCAAAATCGGTATGAGCAAGCTCGAGAGAAGTAATACGTAGACTATGATCATGTACTGCAGATTGAACACTGTCCAGCTTAGACGATAAGTTCTCAAAAGAAGGTTTAAAGTCCGCAGACAGCGCAGCTCTGTGATCTTCTAGCAAACGGCTAATCTGCGCCATGGTTACAGGTCCTGACAGTGGTGAGTTTTCTCGGTTTCGTTCGGATTCATCCTTCGATTTAGGCATTCTACAGGTGGATTAAAAGTAATACACGTAAAAGTTCCTAAATCTGGTTTTCAGAACAAAAAGTGTGAGGTTTATAAGATAAATATAATACAGTGTAGCAGAGCGAGCCGAATACACGTCTACTCAGTAGACCACATCCCGGAAGCTCTCCCCAGAAAACAGCATTTCTTGTAATAATAAAAAATGTATTAAAAAAAATCAAAATCCAAACAAAGGGTATACAAAATGTAGCCTCAAAGAAGCAAATCAAAAATGAACAATATCTAAAACAAAATCTAAATGTAAAAATCAAACCTGATAGTCCCAAAAACAGGGCTTGAAACTTACAACTTAGAATATTCAAAATGAATAAAGGAAATCCAAGAAAGAGGAACTAAACAACACATGCATGACCTAAAGCCTTAGCACAAGGCTGAGGCTCCTTAGAAGCAGGGTGGTCCCCACAGCAGCAGGATCGGGTGCCTCATTCCCTTGGGCTTAATGTAAAACACAAAAGAAAGATAATTCATCACTAAAGGAGAAAAAGAAAATAAAAAATAATTGAAAATAGAAAAAAAGAAACAAAAAATTATTAAATAATTTAACAAAATCAATTTTATTAACAATACACAAAAACAGAAATATGAACAAATAAGGATTAGAAAGAATCAAACCAGGGCTGAAACCCTGGCAAATCTTTTGTAGTATTTGGCATTTCTTGCACAGTTTCCAACATTATTTTTTTAAATTAGGAGCTTGATTCTGTTTTTTACAAAAATATCTTAAAAGAGTTACAGAATGTACATCTTGTTTAAACAAAGCTTCCATGAATACTGTTCTACCACTGTTCAGTCCTTCAAAACATGAATACCTGCTGCTCATTAATGGTACTGTTAATTCAGTGCTTCCAGGGGCGGGGGGCATCACCAGAGTGTGGTGTGAAATAACCAGCTGGACACATAACGAAGGTTTGGGGCAGCCATCCATATAGTTTCCCTGGTTGCAAAAGGCTCAAATTTGAGTACAATGTGTAAAGGTTCAAGTCCAAAACAGAACTGATCAAGTATAGAGGATGAGGGGTTTTTATAGGCGGTTCAAAGGAAGTGACATCTTCGGAGTGTAATCGGATACAAGCAGGATTTCTCATGTTTAGTCTGCGGAGAGAAAAAAGAAAGGTTCAGTGCAATCTGCCACCCCCGGCCTGGCATTGAATTGGCGTTTTCTGGTCCCTTTGGTTGACTCCTAAGCAGATGTGTGTGACAATGGTTTCTATTCTATTATAAATGTTCTGTTCAATTTTGTTTAATTTACTAAATTGGATATGTTCAATAAAGAATTAATCCCAACAAACAATCTTTTGTTTATGTTTTATTGTAGGTGTTTATGAGCTTTCTTTTCTTTGAGCTGTCTTCCTCATTGGATGTTGCAGCATGTATGTATTTTTTAAGTTTTTGTTGAACCGATCCAAAGCAGTTCTTTGGACTCTTAGGTTAGATAGTTTTGTCTCTCCAAGAAGTAACTTCATAGTTTCAATAATTCCTGATATGTCTCTGAACTGCAGTCAGAAAATAGCCTGGTGGTGATCTGCTGTTTTGGGCCTCATGCTGTTTTGTTTCTGTATTGTCTGACTGGCTGCAGACCACAATATGCCAGCAGCTGGCCACTCTTCATCATTTGTGGCTGCAGACTGTGTTCATCTCTTGTCTATAAATCTGGCTGACTTTTATATAACAAATCCCACAACTTTTCATCTTTTTCATGAAGTTGACCACCCAACATCCTTTGTGGCTATAATGTTAGTTCTTGTTTTTTCTACAGAGTAGACCAACTCAAAATAAATTAACTACTGCCTGGTCTTGTTTCCCCACACAACTGTCCCATCTACTAAAGTCCAATTACCACGCTATGATTTCTGAACCAATAAGAACAAAACAAAAAAAAGACTTCAAAATCAAAAACTAAATCTTAAAACTATAGGAAGATTGAAGAGCACAAGGTAGGCCTGGCCCTAAAAGTCAAGAAACGTCCAAGCCAGTACTCTCAAAAGACCAAACTTAAAAAAAAAAGATAATGGAATCATTTTTAAAAAACTTGAACTAAATGAACAACTAATACAATTTTAATTAATACATCATTTATGAAATTGAACAAAGAAAGTTTGAAAACCAATCAACAACTCACAAAATGTCAATAAGAGAAAAATACAAGAAATACAACAACAAAAAATTAACTTAAAAAATAATCAGGTTAAATAATAAATAAAAAAGGCAATTCAATAACAACAAAAGCAAGTCCATAAAAACCAAGAAGTAGCCAAAGCCAAACAACAATAGGGAGGAAATGGTTAGCCAGTGTCTCAGCTGACCTGATGCCAATAGATGATATATGAAGGTGTGGACAAAGGTTCGAGGTAAACAGCAGGCAGACACAAATCAATAGCAGAAAGCAATTTCTTTATTCTTGGTGAGAGGAGGCTTGCAGCCCCTGTCAGCTTGTGTCACTGACAGCTAGACCAGAAAGCCTAACCAAGGATGGGAGTTAGCTCAGTTTTATAGTAGTTTGTTTACTAAACAAAAAGAGGAAGTATGGCAGTTCAATTTGAGTTCAAGCAGATCGTTATAGCTTGTGGTCACACCCTGGATTTGAACATACAGGAGCACACACAGTGTTTCTAACAGTTAAAAGAGTTATTAGCATATTCAGTCTTAAGCAATAGCCCTTGTGAGCATCAACACACACAAGAGCAACTGCAGCGATCTCCCAGCTAACTGTCACAGGATGAGTGCAACCTAAGCAGATTTAGACAATACTCACTTCCTCATTCTTTCTGCACCATCAGGGTTACAATACTTCAACAGCTATGTGGCAGTTACAATTCAAGAATCTTATTATAGCTTATATTTCGCACATAATGATCATCCCACATAATAATTGTTTATACAATATCAAAAGCTACCTTAAAAGTTAGTATAGTACATTAGTCATACAGGAATATACTCTTACAGCTTAGTGTCTGTATTAGATTACATTTGTTCAGTTAGCTTAATACCTCCTTATTTATTAATAATTAAGTGACATGTTTCTTATAGTTCTATTAGCACCATACTTTATTTGAAAAGACTGAAGCACCTTAATTCTAAATATGTCTTCCTCAAAGGTCATAAAAAATTATAGGGAAAGCTACCAGACTAAATTTAAGTTATACAAAACAAAAACAAGAAGCAAAGGAAGATTTGGAGCATTATTAAATTCATAAAAAATGAAAAACAAAGCAAAGATGTAGTCTTATTAGTGTAGCATTTTATATGTGTGTTTTTGTTTGCAATTTTAAAATGTAAATATGTCATTTCTAATCTTTTTTATTATTAATTAGTATAATCAATGCTGTTTTTCTTTACTATCTTGTTTATTTATGTTTTGCCATTTTGCATACTCATTGTCACGTTCCCATTTTTGTTGTCAAAGACGTTGTGTGTCAGTTCAACATCCCTTAGTGGATTTTCCTAAACAGCTTCAAAAGTCTTAGTGGTAGTTAGTTTCCTTCTCAAGTAGGCTCTAGTGTTAGGTTTGTGTTTTTTCCTATGACTCATTTTCTGCTTATGACTTTCCAGTTTTTTTTTGCTTTGGCTTTGCTTGCTTGGTTCTGACAGTCTTTCTGGATTTGTCCCTTGCTCTTCTCTGATCAGGTCTTTCATCACTTTATATAATTTCCTAGTTATATTACCAGCTCACAATAATCTGGTAACCTTAAAAACAGAGTGTCTGTCTTGTCCTTCCACTGCTCCTCTTTGGTGATGATTATTAATCTATTGCACCATGCGCATTGCTTTGAGGAAAACAGTCTTGCATTCTGATTCAGACTCAGGTATGGTCAACATGACAAAACATACTCTCTTTGCAGAATACTGGGAACACCAGTGTGATGAGAGAGGTTTGTGGTGTTCCATATAAAAAATAAATTGTGAGTCCCAGAGCTTGAAGGCTCTGAGTGGGTGTGTGTGCACATCTGAGCATGTATGCCTCACTCCAAGTTTGACTGGGATGCTTGGGTGATCATACATTTATGTGCAAGGATCAGTCAAGTGCTTCATTAAGAGTAGGTAAAGGATAGCACCAGCACATAACCCGGACTATATAGGGGGCCTGCACAGAAAAGAAAGGGAGAATGAGAAAAAGGGATCAGACAGATCAGTTCAAAGAAAAACCATCGAAATGAAGAAAGGAACAAGGAAGAGAGAACAGAGTTTAAGGAACATGAAAGTGGCAGGATGGTGAACAGTTTCTGTGGTAAAGAGTGGAGGCAGGTGGTTGATTGGAATTATCGTCTCAGGAAACAGGCAGCAGGCCTGTGCTCAAGTTTCAGGCTGGAGAAGGGGCGCTCCTTAGAGCAATGCAGAGGACTAGCAGCAGCCCCATTGTATGGGGTCTCCCTTTTGACACTGAAGGACTGGCTGAGGGAGATGTGAAGGGGGTTTGGCGGGGAAACCTGCAGACGCCAACAGACTGGCGGTAGGAACCCAAAGCTGGGATTAATTGGATCACTGCACTTGCCAGGTTTTAGAAAGAGACATTGGTTCTTGTATCTATATTTAGAAGAAGAAACTTGCCTGGGATCTTAACCTCATTTTAATGGATATTTACTGTGTGATAATTAATTGGATTTTGATGTCCAGTTCCACTTTGATGTTATGGATTATTTATTTATTGGAGATCTTTTTTGCACTGCACTCTTTGGGCAATGTCTGGTTTTAATAAAAGCACTCTAACACTTTTCGCCAGCCCCTTTTTGACTGTGTGTGTTCTCATTTGCCTGGCTGATCCTCGGATACATTAGTGACAGTTCCAGGTTCAAGAGGCTCCTGGAAGAAACAAGGGAGCATGGAGCCAACCTGGATCATCACAACCTGTACACCAGCTTATCCATGCTAATCATGTGATAGCAGAAAATAATGCAGATACAGGCCAGGAGCTTTCTATTACCATTCAAGTCCAGAATGGGTAAAAATTTGATCTCAGTGTTTTTGACCTTGGCATGATTGTTGGTGTCAGACAAGCTGGTTTGAGTATTTCTGTAGATGTTGATTTCTCAGACTTAATATCTATATTAATAACTAACTATAACAGGTTCCTAATTGTAGGCAATTTTAATTTTCATGTGGACAACCAGTGTGACCCGAAGGCAAGAGAATTCATGAACTTACTGCACTCCTTTGATTTTAGTCAGCAAGTTAGCCAGCTCACACATAAGGGAGGACATAAGCTGGATTTAGTGATTTCAAAAGGATTTAAAATATGACATAAGTCAAGTTGAGAATGTCAGTATATCAGACCATTTTTGCATTTTATTTAATGCAGAAATATTGAGAACTACAAGTAACGATAAGCGTATTGTTAAAAAAATGTTATTTTGATACATTGGTGTCTTCAATGTTTGCTAATATTCTAAACAATCAGTCTGATTGTAGTGCTTACCTTGGTAATATTAACAGTGTAAATAGTAAGATAAAAACTTTTCATGCTAAGGTAAGAGCTGCAGTGGATATAATGGCCCCTGAAAAACAGTTAAGAAATCCTTCTGCACTGTCATACCTTGGCAGATCCAAAGAGTGTTCTAACAAAACATGCTACAGAGCTGAGCATAAATGAATAAAATTGATAGTCCACTATGAAATACTGAAGGCAAAAATAGCCAAATATAACAATGCAGTCTATCTTGAGAGGCAATCTTATTTCTCTAAAACTATAAATGATAATGGGCGGCGCAGTGGGTAGCGCTGCTGCCTCGCAGTTGGGAGACCCGGGGACCTGGGTTCGCTTCCCGGGTCCTCCCTGCGTGGAGTTTGCATGTTCTCCCCGTGTCTGCGTGGGTTTCCTCCGGGCGCTCCGGTTTCCTCCCATAGTCCAAAGAAATGCAGGTTAGGTGGATTGGCGATTCTAAATTGGCCCTAGTGTGTGCTTGGTGTGTGGGTGTGTTTGTGTGTGTCCTGCGGTGGGTTGGCACCCTGCCCGGGATTGGTTCCTGCCTTGTGCCCTCTGTTGGCTGGGATTGGCTCCAGCAGACCCCCGCGACCCTGTGTTCGGTTTCAGCGGGTTGGAAAATGGATGGATGGATGGATGGATATAAATGATAATGCTAGCAATCCAAGAGTTTTATTTTCAACTATTCTTCATCCTTTAAGCCCAGCAAACTCAATGGAATGCCTTCTAAAAACTACTAGTGAAACTTCTTAGACTTTTGCTATAATTGTTAAACATAAAATAAATATTAGAAATAATATAGTACATCCCCCCACAGTTAATCCATTTGAATCCCAGCATGCCCTTTGAAGGAAGTTAAATAAATCGAACCGAACTAAACAGAATAATTAAAGTGAAACCCTCCACCTGCAGATGAACCCGATGACCCTGATATTCTTGGCACTGTGATCTAAAGTCTTAGCAGTGTTTACAAATGGATGAGTAGTAACTTTCTCAAACCAAATAGGGGAAAAACAGAAATCTTAGTGATTGGCAAACATGGATATAGCATTAGAGTATTAGAAATAAACTTGATCCCTTAGGTTTAAAAATTAAGGCAGAGGTAAGGAATTCAGGGGTAATCATTGACTCTGACATAAACATTAAACCACATATTAACTAGATTACATTTTTTCACTTAAGGAATATAGCAAAAGTTGGACCTCATAACTTTACAAGACCCTGAAAAATTATATCACGCTTTTGTTTTCAGTCGACTAGATTACCGTAATGCACTCCTGTTAGCCCTACCTAAGAAAGACATTAATCAGTTGCAATTAATGCAGAATTCAGCAGCGAGAATCTTAACTAGAAAAAGAAAATTTGAGTACATCTCCCCAGTCGTATCATTGTCACACTGGTTACCCATGTCATTCAGAATTGACTTTAAAATACTACTAATGGTTTATAAAGCCATAAATAATCATGCTCCAGCTTATATTTTGGAATGCCTGTTCCCCTACACCGCAAGTCATAACCTTAGATCTTCAAATGGAAGAAGTAGTGAGGCTGCCTTTTGGTGTTATGTACCTAAAATCTGAAATACCTTATGTATAGAAATTAACCAGGCTAATACTGTGAAATATTTTTAAAAAACTGCTAAAAATCTATTATTTTAACATGGCATTTTGTAGCTACATTTCAGTTGTATTTCTAATTGACTGTATGAGTATTGAAATATATTCTTCAGGGATCCGACATCTGTACTAACTCCCACTATTCTCTGCTGTATTTTCTAGTCCTTCTGTGGTAGCGATGAACATTACTGAAAAATGCACCACACAGCCCCCTGAGAAATGGAATGAAGACAGATATTTCATCTCTCAAGAAGACCAGCTTCATCAGAAGCCTATCATGTGAGGCATAAAAACAAAGAGGACCGATTTAGGAACATTTATGTAAGGCAGAATGTCCAGTGGGGGTTGGGCAGTGTGTTAGCCTTAGAACCCCTACAGATTTTGTTTTTTTGTTTGTTTTTTCTGTCCTTTTTCTGGTCATTTGACCTTACCTTGCTTTGTTGTTACTTATTCTTTAATATTATTGCCTTATCTCAATTGTTTTTCTTTTCTTGTAACTTGTTCGTTGTTGCCTTGTAAAGCACGTTGAGCTACATTGCTGTATGAAAATGTGCTATATAAATAAATGTTCTTGTTGTTTCTTAAATGCCACAGTCTAGTTGAGTATTGTTGCTGACCATGTGCATCCCTTCATAGACACAATTTGTCCATCTTCTCATGGCTAATTCCAGCATGATAATGCACCATGTCACAAAACATTAGCCATTTCAAACTGGTGACAGTGAGTTCATTGTTTTTCAGTGGTTTTCCCATTTACCTGATCTGAATTCAGTAGAGCACCCTTAGTATATGGTAGAACAGGAGATCTGCAGCATGAATGTACAGGTGACCTGAAATGCATGGTGTATGATATGACAAACACAACGGTATAAAGGGTCCACCCTGGGTACATCTATCTTATTTGAAATTGTGGGTAAAAACTCTACTTATTGTACTTTCTTCCTTTTGATCTCCAGTTCAGATAATTTAGACCTCTGAATTACTGAGTTCAGTTTAGTCAGTTTTATTTGCACATTTGGGGCAATATAGTGTTGTGCTAATTTCCATGACAGAAGCCTCAGGTGGATGTCTCACATTGCGAACCATGTCTAAAGCCAATCTATGTCTTTGTTCCCGCATTCTTGATCTTTTCCTTCACTACCTGCCACACCGAACAAAGATTATCAAGATACGGTGCTTGCTGAAACATATGTATAGTTTCAAAAGTGGGTATAAATGATTGAGGACATAAAAATAGTGATATTCATGATGTGATTTTCTTTGGGTATTCTGATATTAGACCCTTTGCTTTTATTTGTAAATTCAAATTCTGGTCAGCGTTTTGGTTAATGACAAAAGTAAGAAATAAATTCTCGTTACGGCTTTTGACTTGGCACTGTACCATATCTATCTTCTGTATACTCGTTAAGGCCAATTTATACATTGCACATACACATAGCCGTGTAGGTCTGTGTCATGTAAATTTTGTTATCAATCATTTTGGTTGGGCAGATTTTTCATGTTTATGTGGTCCTATGCGCTCTTGTGTGCAATGACTGCGCATGTACTGGAAAACAAAACATGGATGTGTTTGAAGAGAAGGCAAGTGTGCATTCATGGAACCATTCTGTGTCAGTGCCAGGCTGCACACACACAATTTTAATATAAACAGAAAAGTGTATGCGTTCTCTTTTCATGACTGTATTTGAAGCTGTTTGTGTCAGTTCAGTTTTGGAATATAACCATTCCTTTACTTTGCCTCCTTGTTACAGTATAATACAACTAAAGCAATATTCCTGCATGCCTCACACTTGTTTTTTTTTTGTTTTGTTTTTTTTGGTTAAGGATCATTAGCTTGGCATTAGTCTTTTGCTCTTCTTTTAATCTCTGAATTTTCTTTCAGTTTTTTGGTTCTATTGGTCACAGTCACAACAGCTTCATTTCACTTATTACATAGGATTTCCTAGTAATGAAACACAAGTTTATTTCTGTGTATTAGTTTGTGTTTGACTTAGATATTTGCAGTTTGTTCTTGTAAAGTAACATCTGGAATGCAGTGAGCATAAAACAACAATTACTAGGTTTTATATTTTTATTTGCCCAGTTGGGTTTTTTATACTGGAACATCAGGGAAGAAAAGCAATTTTTAATTGAATATGTTAAATTATATCAAACGTATATAATTATATAAGATCAATACACCAACTCAAATAAAATGTTCTTGATTACTGATGTCACAATATAACTTTTATTGTTGATACCTCAAATAAAATTCTGCACAAGAATACAGCACAAACCAACAAAAGTAAAGTGGAATAAAATATATAAACACTTGTTAATTCACTGGAAAATCAAACTTAGGAGTTGCTATAAAGCTAAATGTAAAATTACAGTATAAGAGCAGATTAACAATAAGAACTGATAAATAGAATAAAAGAGTCAACATCAGTATGGCAGTAATGTACCAACCTAGACATTACCAAAGGAAGAAAAAATTAACTTTTTAAGAACCTGCATGTTTCATGTGGAGGTTGATAGAAAAGAAAGAATACTAGTTTTCTCTCATATGTAGCAGAAAAGAAGGCAAGACAAAGCTTTCGCAAGCATTTCAGAGCTGCTTCAGCAGTGTAACACTACACGTTGCTGGTTGTCCCGACTGCATGGAGACATGGTGGCCTACATGGTTCCATGGGCAACCCGGTCCCTTGGCAGCAGCTCATTGCTACCCACCACTGAAGTAAAAGAAAAGAGGGGTGAAGTATTTATTTTACCACATAAAGTAAAAGGGATCCCAGAGGTTAATTCTAACAGTAGTATTAGAAGGAGGGTACTAACTTACCTTAGATATAGAGATAAAATTCGTATGCTTCATTTCAGTGCATGTGTGTGTACATGCATGCCCACGAGGCATCCAGTATTTTAATAGAAGACTTGCAGGGGCAGATGCAAAATGACGTAAGAACGTGACCATGTCACCCGCAAGAGGTTTTGTGATGTTAAAAGCTAAGGTTTAACACTGATTCATTGTCATATAGAAATCCAGAATAGTCCACCCTAGTATGAAGAAATATAATCCATTGAATTTAGTCATAATGTCCACATTTCATTATGGGATGGTTTTGACTTCTTCACAAATGAAAAGACTGAAAACATTAGCTACTTCCTTTATCTGTTTTTTCTGTTAATACATAATGTACAAGAATTATCTGTTAACTCATACATTTTCTGCTAATAAACTTTCTAAACATTCCAGTAAGCCAGTAGGCATCTACTTGTTCGTTAATATGGCAGACTGATAGCGGAGTTGGCTGTATGAAACATGGCTTTTATATCAAATGGTTATTTTCTGATTGATTGGCAGCAATTAATTCATTAATCTATACTAATAAAAGGCAAAGCCCTCACTGACTCACTGACTGACTGACTGACTCACTCATCACTAATTCTCCAACTTCCTGTGTAGGTGGAAGGCTGAAATTTGGCAGGCTCATTCCTTACAGCTTACTTACAAAAGTTAGGCAGGTTTCATTTCGAAATTCAACGTGTAATGGTCATAACTGGAACCTGTTTTTTGTCCATATACTCTAATGGAGGAGGCGGAGTCACGTATCGCGTCATCACGTATTACGCCTCCTACGTAATGACGTGAACTGAAAATGAGGAAGAGATTTACAGCACGAGTCAAACGCGGGAACGAAAGTAAATGACATTAATTGTTGAGTGTCTTTTAATACTGTGTAAATGTTGAGTGTCTTTTAATACTGTGTAAGCATACATATTAACACATGTGCAATTAAACGTGTGCATTTACGGGGTGATTTCTCAGGCTTAAAAGCTCGCCTTTTATTAAAAAGGTAAATGCAAACTCTTTTCATTCTGAAGGGCACAAACCACGTTAGATTTCAGCCGTTAAACACGCAAAAATGTCGGTACACCAGATAAATAAGCGCAAAATATTATCAGTTGTATTGTATGCTTACAATACATATAGAAATGTGTTAATCGTTAACTAATATTATGGGATGGTGTTTTTCGACTTGCGCCTTGATTTAAACGATTGCATGTCTTGGTGGGTTTGCGTAGCTTATTGTCAATATCTTTACACCTCTTTTTAAGACTTAATTTAAAAAGGTTTTCTTTTCTTCTTAATTAAAATTTAAAAGCAATACTTCACCACTGTGAAGCCCTTCTAGCGCTGACGTCCGAGGTTCGATTACCGTAAGCGAGTGCAGTGAGTGTGTACGCCTGATGAGCCAAGAATAAGGGGGAAAGACGTGTCGCGTACTCTTTGCATTATTTGACAGTAAACTATTTTCATCCATTCTATGATCTGCTTCTCACAACTGAAGGCACCGTGGCTGATGTTACCTGACTTGCTGGCCAACCGTAAGCGTTACCTGGTAGGTAACCACCCACTCACTTCACTCCCTTACGGGAATCGAACCTCGGACGTCAGCGCTAGAGGCGAAGCCCCTAAAATTGCGCCACGGCGTGTGGTTCGTTTATTTGACAGCATGTAGATCAGGTAATTACATTCACAGCATTCGTAGTCTGATTCACAATCTGATTGTATGGGTGGTTACCTACCAGGTAACGCTTATGGTTAGCCAGCAAGTCAGCTCGAAGTGATCACTCGAGTAAAGGCAGCTTCACAGAAAAACAGATCCTTAACAAACTGTTATTGGTATATTTTCCCTCAATTTTAAAAGGTTTTCTTTTCTTCTTAATAAAAATTTAAAAGCAGTACTTCACCGGTGCGAAGAGCAGGGATTTGAGCGACTGACGCAAACAGACAAATTCATGAGTGCAGGTACTTCGGAAAGAAAGCACCGTGTGAACCTAAAGTTTAAATTAATTTCATAGACCTACAAAAGGTTGCCATTGATTTGAGGCAAGATTGCTTTTCTCTTGTACAACTATACGTTGCATTCTTAACAGTAAGCTTGCACAGCTTGGTCATATTACAACCGGAGTGCTGAACTGACAACGTGGTATACAAACAGAACTATAACAATCGTAATAAACAAACAAAAAAAAAAAAGCGAAGAACCCTTGGATTTAATAAAAAGGCTCCTTCCTTGGCGAAGCAACGAAAAAGGAAGTCCTTATATGGTGTTCGTTTATAAAACAGCGGAAAAGCTGTGTTAAGGCTGCTTCACAAAAAAACAGATCCTTAACAAATTGTTATTGGGATATTTTCCCTCAATTTAAAAAGCTTTTCTTCTTAATAAAAATTTAAAAGCAGTACTTCGCGGGGATTTAGATATAGATATATATATATATATATATGTATGTATGTCTATATATATATATATATATGTAAGCTTATAAGTACAGCCTTACTTCTCTTTAAGAAAGGAAGATGTAATGATACTTGATTTAAACGATTGCATGTCTTGGTGGGTTTACGTAGCTTATTGTCAATATCTTTACACCTCTTTTTAAGACTTATTGACTGAAACGGGCTTTCACGAAAAAAGTTAGGGCTTTGCTACAGGATACACCCTCCACAAGTTAAGGAAGTAAAAATAAAGGTATATATTTCTGTTTTATTTAAACCTTTTAAGTTTGTATGCATAGCCCCATTTGGCTGTTTTAGTTTTTTTTTTTTTCTTTCTTCAGTAATATTTAATCTCCTTAAAGAAAAAGAACATATGCATTTTACTTTTTTTGTATCTCTTTAGTAATATTTTAATGTAAAAGGATAACCAGTATTTAAACCTTTTATGTTACTTTATAAAGTTATTTTACACAATGTTGAAAAATTAATAAGAAAGCTACATATTTTGGCAGCTGCTGCTTTCATTTTCAGTGAAATGAAAAAAGCTCTCCAAGAGAAAACCTCAATGAAAAAGAAACAGTTTGCACTATCTAAAAAGGAGAAACCCTCATTTATAAAGGTTTGCTGCAGATGACTTAACTGAAAATAAATGAATACTTCCTATGTGTGTAATACATATTTATCTATTTTACTTATGCCTTTATTCCACCAACTTGCAACATCTGAGGTACAATTTGTTACATTACTTTTGTTTTTTGCAGCACAGGCAGGTGAAGTGACTTCCTCAGGGTCACACAGTGGTGTCAGTACCAGGATTTGAACTGACAAGCTCTGGGTTTGCTGAAATATTACTGAAGAAAGAAAAAAAAATGAAAACGGGCAAATTGGGCTATGCATACAAATGTCCATCCATCCATTATCCAACCCGCTATATCCTAAATACAGGAGCCAATCCCTGCCAACACAGGGCACAAGGCAGGAAACAAACCCCGGGCAAGGTGCCAGCCCACCACAGGGTGCACACACCCACACACACCCACACACCACGGACAATTTAGAATCGCCAATGCACCTAACCTGCATGTCTTTGGACTGTGGGAGGAAACCGGAGTACCCGGAGGAAACCCAGACAGACACGGGGAGAACATTCAAACTCGAACCCGGGTCTCCTAACTGGCACCTTTCACTGCGCCACCATACCGCCCGCATACAAACTTAAAAGGTTTAAATAAAACAGAAATATATACCTTTATTTTTACTTCCTTAACTTGTGAAGGGTGTATCCTGTAGCAAAGCCCTAACTTTTTTCATGAAAGCCCCTTTCAGTCAATAAGCCTTAAAAACAGCGATAAAGCTAAACTTGCAGCACCGCTATTCAATTACACTTGCCTAACGCCTCTCCTAAGAGGAGATACTGTGGGATCTGGGCATCCGTCAAAGCACCAATCACAGGCCCGATTAGAAAGCGGGAAGCTGTGATTTGTCATCTCCCTCCCATGTAACAATCACAGCCCGTGTTACAATGCACTATGTATATATGTATATATATGTATGTATATGTAGATATGTGTATATATGTATATGTATATATATGTTTACATAACCTCTTTAACACACTACTTCTCCGCTGCGAAGCGCAGGTATTTTGCTAGTTTATACTAAATGCTACTTTAACATCTCATTTTTTTATTTCTGAAAATTGAAAAAGATGTACAGTAATCCCTCACTTATCGCGGGAGATAGGTTCCAAGGCCGACCGCGATAACTGAATTTCCGCGAAGTAGGGACACAATATTTATTTAATTATTTAACGTGTATTTTGACGTTTTTAAACCCTCCCTGTATTGTTTACAACCCACCATTTACTCTATTAAAAACAGGGACAACTGCTAAGCAATATGAAATCGGTAGATAAGTTTACACTTACTGTATAGCGAAGTACACGTAGCAGCTTGTAGGCGGTCATGACATCGTCGACCTTGTTGCAAAGATTCCTAAAGCAGATTCCATCCAGACTACTGCCTTATCACGTCCACTTGCAACTCGTTTTGCACCATGGTTAAAGGACACTGCGGCCATAGATCTTATATGCTTTTCCTCCTTTTTAAATAAAAAGAATCGATGTCCTGCAGCAGTGTAGCTGTTCCCTTCCTTCAACATATCCAAAACTTTTACCTTTTCTGCAATCATTTGCATCTTCTGTTGATGCTTGGACACGGCCCCTGAAGCATTAGCACGTTAATGATGAATGAGTGAGATGAGACTTCCTGGTTAATGCAACACTCCGTCGCTGAGCCAATCAGCAGCACACAGGAACTTAACTGCGTGCTCTGATTGGGTAGCTTCTCAGCCATCCGCCAATAGCATCTCTTGTATGAAATCAACTGGGCAAACCAACTGAGGAAGCAAGTAAAAAGACCCATTGTCCGCAGAAACCTGCGAAGCAGCGAAAAATCCACGTTATGAATTTAGATATGCTTACATATAAAATCCGCGAAGTCGTGAATCCGCGAAAAGTGAACCGCGAAGTAGCGAGGGATTACTGTATCATTTGTGTTTTAGCTGGAACTTAGCTGAAAAGGTCTATTGTCCATCCATCCATCATCCAACCCATTATATCCTAACACAGGGTCACAGGGGTCTGCCGGAGCCAATCCCAGCGTGCAAGGCAGGAACAAACCCTGGGCAGGGCACACACACACAACAGACAATTTAGGATTGCCAATGCACCTAACCTGCATGTCTTTCGACTGTGGGAGGAAACCCACGCAAAGAACATGCAAACTCCACGCAGGGAGGCCCCGGGAAGCGAACCCAGGTCTCCTTACTGCAAGGCAGCAGCACTACCACTGCGCCACCATATTGCCCCAAGGTCTACTGTCCATATTGGAATTCTTAAACACACTCAGACTTCTCATTTACTAGAATCTATGTCTGTGTTTTTAAATCTTTTCAAGTCTGGCAAATAAGTCTAGCAGCATACTAAGAACATTTCATGAACTGGAATAGTTTTCTAATACATTAGTATATAACTCTGTTGTGCATGAAAAATAATTTATTTGCATGCCATACGTTTTGTGCTGTTTTCAGTGGGAAATGAGCTATAATAGGTGGATAAGAAGACTTTCATTACTTTATAGTATGCACATTTGAATGACAAGTCCCCCTTTAAGATATTAATTCTAAAAGCAGGTTTTATTAGCATCAGCCCTTATTTGCATTATCAAAAGAGCAAAGAATCTTTTTAAACAAAATTAGAGTCTTGAAAATTTTTAAATTATATTTGCCAAGAATATGTCTAAGAGTATTTGGCTAAACTGTATAATGAATACATCTTCAAATGTTCAACGACATCCTGGGGTGATTAAAAAATAATTTGTGATTTTTGACTACCATTTGCATGAGGCATAGACGTTTAAGAGATACCAATGCAATTATCCTAATAATAGTAACTGCAGAAAGGTAAAGGGTAAAATAATACTAGCCTGTAGCTACTGCTAGTGTGTTAATTAGGCATTAAAATTTTATTTTTGACATTCCAACTGATTTCCAAACTGTGGGAGTCTTTTTTTTGGAACTCCAGGGTATATCACCAACTGTTTACATGGCTCTAAATGCTTAAAAACTAATTCAATCACAGCTTTAAGAATGTCTAATGAAGTGTCCAAAATATTTGCTCAGTGGTTTTTATTTGCAAAAACGACAAGAAAATTTCTACTATTAAAGTAATATTATTTGTATTATTATTTAGTCACAGTGGTATAATTTTTCTACTTCATTATAATTAATAGACAATCCCACCTTCATGTGATTTTTAACCCTTTAAAAAATAAAGTAGCAAAAATAATAAGTAATAGTATCTTGTTACCTGTTAAGCTTGATGGAAACAGCCAAAATTGTAGGGTTTTTTTTTAATCTTTGTTGTATATTATTTGCAGTGCATTGAAGCTCAACCATTTTGCTGTGTAAATAATAAAATACATGCTACATCTCTATCACATTCTAATTTTACAGATTTAGTTATTTGTTAAAAGTCATTCATTTTAACAGCAATAAGGCGGCTTAGAGTTTCTGATTATATGTTGCTTGTATGGAGAGTGTCAAATGTGCATGCTACACATTGTGCCAACAGAGATTGATGTTTTGTCATCCACCTGCTTCAAAGCCGTAAAACCTGCAGCTGCTAAAGAAAATCTATCTGCCTACAACAGTCTACAGTAAACAAAGAAATCTTGGTGGAATGTTTACATATCTGTTGGGGGAGTTTTAGATTGCTGAGAATCTGCATTTAGATCATTGTGAAATGGCTGAAAGGGTGAGTGCTAAATGTTAAATGGTTCTTGTTTATAGCAGCATGCCGTATCTGAAGACTGTTTTGCCTTTGGTGTGGCATTAAGAAAATCCATCTGTTTTCTGTTGTAAAAGGACTGCAGTTGCCATTTAGCCTGACAAAATAAATTGCAAATAGCTTTTAACCCTTGTGTGATAAATCTCTGTTTTAATAAAAAAGGCATGTAAAGGAAAAATAGCTTTGCATTGTTTGTATGTGCACCTTAGAAAAGGAGATGTTCATGTGTGGTGCTTTTGATTCCTTATTTTCTGTAACAATATGATTTACTGTACAGGATGTTGCTTTCTGCACTTTGTACAAGATATGGTCACTTTGCTGGCATGCAATTGGCTAGCAGCACGGAGTAAAGGGAAGGTCTTGCTCTCTTTTTTCAGATGCCTGTTTTAGCAACACCTATCCAGCTGACATACTGCATATTTATTACTGTGGTCGACTATTTTGACTTTTAAATACGCAATGTAATTCAGAAAAGTATCAACCATTTATGCATTGGTTTTAAGAGTAAACAGTTTATTTTCTTTAATTAGGTTAATTGATGTAAAGATTGCGAGGTAGTTTTATTTGTTAATAACAATTCTCTGGTGCAGCATTTTTGTCTGTTAAGAGTATATCTACAGAGAGCTTGGCAATTAAGCTTAATCAAATGTGTTAGCTTGCTTCTTAACATTTTCTTAAATTAAAAGAAAAAAATGACTACTAGGTGCATTACTATAGAACACTGAGAATACAAGGTAGTGTTTTGCTTAATTTTTGTAATCTTCATTAGTTTATTTCAGCCTTCCTTATTCATGTCTAGGCAAGGTTCATTATTTTTTATTGTGTGGTTCATGGTGTACAAAAAGCAAAAAGCAACATAAAATAAATATTCACAGAACCCTCAAAATAATGTATAGGTTCATTCAGCACAGAATAGAGAGTGTTTTTTTGTAACATAATGTTATTACATGCGTGCTTGGTCTATGCTCTAATAATAGAGATGTTTTGTGTAAGAGACACATTAGTGACAGATACAATTAAATGAAAAAATGGCCCATATAACCAATTAATTTCACATTTAATCTTTTTGTACTTTTCCTTTGAAATAACAATATTTGATTTGCTTTATTTTCTATTGGAAAACCAAAATATGTTACTGTAAATTTAAACAACACTGGAATTAAAAAGGAGGGCTTACTATGTATATTATGGCAATAGCTTTGACAGTAAAGGCAAGGCAGAAATCAACTCAGCACACCAAAATATCACAAGGGACAGTCATTTTATGCCATTCATACTCTGCCAAATAAGAGTCACCAATCCACCCTTCATGCATGAACCTCAAGTATGCTAAAAAGCTGGAGTACCCAGAGAATATGCAAACTGCACACAGACAGTGAATGAGCCCATGGCTCTGGAACAACTCTAATGCAGAAGCATTAATCTATACATATATATATATATATATATATATATATATATATATATACAGTATATATATATATTTATATACAGTATATTGTATATACAGTGCATACAATACATAGAATTTTTCAGTGTAATTTTGAACATTGGTAATAAAATCTGCAAAGTCTAAAGCAGTAAATGTCTATAGTGGCATTGCTATAAAAAATATAGCCTGGATATCAACAATATTAAAGTAAAATATCCATCCATCCATCCATTTTCCAACCCGCTGAATCCGAACACAGGGTCACGGGGGTCTGCTGGAGCCAATCCCAGCCAACACAGGGCACAAGGCAGGAACCAATCCTGGGCAGGGTGCCAACCCACCGCAGGACACACACAAACACACCAAGCACACACTAGGGTCAATTTAGAATCGCCAATCCACCTAACCAGCATGTCTTTGGACTGTGGGAGGAAACCGGAGCGCCCGGAGGAAACCCACGCAGACACGGGGAGAACATGCAAACTCCACGCAGGGAGGGCCCAGGAAGTGAACCCGGGTCCCCAGGTCTCCCAACTGCGAGGCAGCAGCGCTACCCACTGCGCCACCGTGCCACCCCTAAAGTAAAATATAATGTTTCATAATGTTATAATGTATTTTATGTTCTTCAGGTATACTCTTTTTTATCTTTTTTAAGCAAATGTCTCAATTTCGCATAAAACATGAATAACCTGCTAAGATGAATTAAGTTTACCTGATTTTTATCAGTAGTTTACATGATTTGTTTTAGTAACAGAACAAGACAGGATGGTGCCATCAAGTGGCACATTACCCTAAATTAGGCTAGTGTGCCTTTTGTATGGAGTTTGCTTTGGTTCTCTGTTGTTTGCAAGGATTTCCTCTGCCAGTCTAACATGGTTGTTAGAGCTAGCTGCTGGTTACAAAGTGGTTCTCTAACTCTCTCACCGAAAACAAAGTTGCAATACAAAATGGAGGGATGCACTTTGAACCTAAGGGCCCAAGGCTAATTGTGACTGGACAGGTTTGTTATCAGATGATTTTCTGGAAGCCTGTCTTCATTTTCTGAATCAGTTTTAAATTATCATAAAGTGATTCATAATGATAATGATAGGTTAATTTAATTGCTTGAATGTTCACAAAATATATGTAGTAGTTTACATATATTCTGGAATTTAGCATCATTTAAGCATAGATCATCTTCTAACTCAAAGTCTGAACTAACTGTCCGTTTAATCTAACAAAATAGCCATGATGTGTAGTTTTACTTTTTTTGCAGTTAGATCCACATTGACATAAACTTATGAAAAGAGCAGCTAAATAATGTTTTACCTTACCATTTTATGCATTATAACCTAAACAAATATGCTCTATACGCTACACAAATTGCTATTCACAAAAAAGTGGTTTACTAAATCACTTGTGCCATCTCAACAAATACATTTTAAACATTGATTCCACAACACCATAGGTACTTCACAAATGTTGCAAAGCTGTTCTGCTGCTGGTGCTGCTGATGAAAATCAATCCAGAATTTAATATCAAAACAGCTTTAGTATTTCTTCATGCTACTTCCCTTTATTGACCCTTCCAGAGAAACCATACAGAAAAGATGAAAACCCCTCATGTTACATTTCAGTGTACAGTATATTCCAAAGTGGTTCTCTGAATACATATTTGGACCACAGCAAAAATTGTCCAGTTTTATTACCATTACATTGATGTTATTTTACATTGTAAAATAAAAGATTGAACAAGTAATGGCATGGTATATGGGAAATTCTGTAATTTAATGTGTAACTTTAAATATAAAAATGACTCTGCTTTTCACATAAAAACTTTATTTCTTATTGTAAAAGAATTTTTAGCAGGAGTAGGGATTCTAAATAGAAGTTGTAATGTGCTGTTATTACAGTCTAATACTGAGACACACTATTTTGATTATAGCTCTGATTGACAATTTCAGTTTTTCCATGTTAAGTGTCACAGATGACACACTGTCTTTGAGAGATACATTTGCACAAAAGATTATGTTTTCCACTATTACACATAAAAAGTGAACCATAGATAGTGGAATATAACACAACAGTAAAATAACTACAGTTTATTTAAAAAAAAATATCTAGAACAACGCTCTTATGATTAACATAATTACCAGACTTTATTTCCTTTCTTTATCTTGTGCATCTTATTCAAAAAAGAAAAAAAATGAATATGTATAATTAAATAAGGTCTGGGTCAGTTTTCCTCTGGACAGTCCAGTTTTCCTCCAAAATCAAAAAACCATGGATGGATGGTGTATTGGTGATTCAAAATTGGTCAGAGTGTGGGTTTGCTCTTCTGCTTGTCCTGGGATGGGATACTGCCCTGTCCAGGGCTCCTGCATTGTGTCAGTGCTGCTTACTAAGCATCAGCCAAAATAATGTGTTTGACTAAGAGGGTTTAAGAATGTAATGTATATGATGTTACAACCAGGATGGAAGCTGGATCCTTGCCAGGAAGAGAGGTCACAATGGAAGGGCAGGGAAAGACTAGCATTCTTACCGGATTTGGTATGGGCACCTTTCCTGGAAGGGAGGCCTGCTCTGAAGGACAGAAGGTGTCTGAATCCCAGGGTTATGTTTTCCTCCCATACACATAATTGCAGCATCAGAATGGTGGGATACCCATTTGGATACCCGCAAGACATGCTGGGAATTGCAGTCCTATAGGAAAGCCCTGTCGGGGTTCTTGGGTGCCGCCAGGGTGAGCTGCAGGGGATTATTATCCCTCTTTGAAGGGCTTTCACCTTACCTGGAAGTGATTCCAGTGTGCAATGCTGTACTCCCAGGTCTGGAATAAAAGAAGCTGTTTCTCCTGCATCAGCAATCAGGTTGTGAGGAGGAGGTTGATGAGACTACATGGAAAAAGAAGGAAAACGTATTACTTTATTGTGTAGCGTGGAGGTTCTGCAGCTCTTTTAGGTATTGTATGCAACTAACACTGTGTATTTGAACCGAGGACTGTGTTGTGTAGTTGTGTCGGAGGATTTGGGGGCAAATACGCCACTTGGTGGTGTAAATAAGTACATTCACACACACTAACACACACACACACACACACACATATATATATATATATATATATATACTGTATGTGTATAAATATATATATATATATATATATATATATATATATATATATATATATATATATATATATATATAGTAAAAGGATAGCCCAGCCACAGACAGATGCGACACCAAAATGTTCAAACACACACATGCTTTATTTACACTATTTGCACACTATTTACAGATTTTGCTCAGTCCTTGGTTCTTCAGCTGCCTCCACTCCTCTCTCGCAAGCTCCATCCTCTTCCACCTGACTCCGGCTCTCCGAATGGAGTGAGGCAGCCCCTTTTATCTTGCCCCGGATGTGCCCCAGGTGCACGATGACCAACTTCCGGCAACACTCCCCAGTGTGGCAGAAGTGCTGCCCTTGCACCCAGAAGCATTCCGGTGTACACCATCCCTGGTCTGGCAGCACTTCCTGGTGTGGCTGAAGCGCTGTCCTCCAGGGCTCTAGGACCATCCAGGCGCCCAGGGAAGAGTAGCGCCGCTCTCCTGGTCCATCATTCCTCCAGGCATCCCAGTGGGGCATGGTCCTTGGTCATCTCCCACACTGCCCCACCCCCAGCTGAAGCCCATAGGGCGAAGCGGCCTGTCCCACGAGGGCTGTCCTCCGACAGGTTGGGGTGCCGGCATGTCCTGGGGAGACGCAATGGCATAGGGTGGCTCTTGACTGCAGCTGGGCGCGGTCCTCTGTCTCCGGATCCTCCTCCTTTCACTCTGGGGTGCAATGATGGTCTGGGTCTCCTTATGGTATGAAAAGAGACCCCACACCGTCTGCACCCCTGTGGACCTTTACCTCCCCTGAGTTCACCCCTACAGCACGATCGACCACTCGCCCTGCATCCACTGTAGGAGGCTTGGCTACTTGGTGACCGGAATGAAATGATACCGGCACCCCTTCGCTCAGCCCTCCTCTTTCATTTATGGTACAGGTCCCACTTATCTGTACCACTGTGTCTCTCCGGCTGGAGAATTCAGCGCCACGCCGCTCCGCCCACTCCTGTAGTGTCTTCAGAGGTGCGATTGCCTTCTCCTCCAGCTTCTCCAATGTCTCTCGGAGGATGCAGATAACCTGCAAAAGTGAACGAATGGGCTGAAGGCCCTCCTCCAGCTCCCGTATGGCTGCAAGCACAGTCATTAAACCAGCTGGCAGGGAACTCGCGTTCTGCGTGCTCTCACCTGCCGGCTGGGAGCCACTCAGATGCTGTGCCCCACTCGCAGACTCAGTCGGGTCCTCTTCCGAATATTGTGTATATTGCGGGAGGGCGCACACTTCGTGCCGCGCCGAAACTACGTGTGTCTTATGCTGCTGTGCCAAGCTACTTTACAAATTATTTTTGAAGACGGGTCCCGTCTGGAATGTCATGCAGAAGGATAGCCCAGCCACAGACAGACGTGACACCAGAATGTCCAAACACACACACACTTTATTTACACTACAAGAGCTCTGTCCTCTTCCACCCGACTCCGGCTCTCCAAATGGAGTGAGGCGGCTCCTTTTATCTTGCCCCGAATGTGCCCCAGGTGCACGATGAAGAACTTCCGGCAGCACTCCCCAGTGTGGCGGAAGTGCTGCCCTTGCATCCGGAAGCATTCCAGGCATACACCATCCCTGGTCCGGCATCACTTCTTGGTGTGGCGGAAGCGCTGTCCTCCAGAGCTCTAGGACCATCCAGGTGCCCAGGGAAGAGAAGTGCCTCTCTCCCGGTCCGTCCTTCCTCCAGGCATCCTTGTGGGGCAGGATCTCTGGTAGTTTGCCACAATATATTTATGATTATATATATATGGGGGCTTAATTTAGAGTACCATACAATTGTTTATATAAATATCTGTTCCCATTGGAAAACAGTGATGTTAAGTATTTTGACAGCGTCACACAGCAATTCGGAGGTGAGAACTGAACTGACAAACTAAGGTATTCAAGTCCAATGCCTTAAACTTTACATCATTATCCTTGTCAAATGATTTTCAGGAAAAGAAACTGTTTTTCATTTTTTAATAGGATCATGGGGCATGTGGCAAGAATTAAGCCTGAGTGGTAGGCCAAACCTATGCAGAACAAACTCATGCACACACCCGCTCTTATTCATTCTGAGCCTATTTAGAGTTCCCAATCAAAGGAACATGCCCATCTTTGGGATAAAAGGAGAGACCAGAGTACCTGAGGAAAATCTGTAAATGGTTATGAGAAAGGAAAATACTGTGCACCGCCATAATCCAGACTAAAGTGTACTGAAGACTCAAATTTATCAAAATTGGTATTAAGCAAATCATCCTAGCACTACATGATTAAATAGTGCAGTGCCAGGGTCCAGTCTTTAAAGACACCAAGGAATTTTACTATCCTAGTCTCCAGAATCACTTTCACAATCACAGTGTACTTTTAAAGTTATGATGCTGTCCTATCTGATCTTCCTCAGGCAGCCCCAGATACTCCCAACACCTCTGAACCTTTGTTTATAAATAAAGGAGCAGGAACTCTCAGTGACAACAGTATTCCATTTATTTTATGTGGGAATCCCTTTCTGTTGTTTATCAATTTGAAAGATTTGTTCTGGCTTTCATCCAGCCCCCTCCCAATAAACATTCTCACAGTTTTATGTCCAAGGAGAAATTACACGTTAAGACATTACTGAAACTAATAGGGCATGCTGTCCAAGAGAGGCATCTGTTTATTCACAATGGCTACTGTAGAGGGCTAATCATCTCATGTGTGGCAGTCCTCATGGCAACCTGTTAAATGGTGTAATCAAGCAGAGAATTTTTAAACTTCATATAGACAGTAACTAGGCCTGGAATTCAAGAATGAAGGTTCTTGAAGCTGTGAGAGTACAAAAGACCCTACTTTGCTGTTAACGTAAAACAAAATGTGTCTCTATTAATGTAATGAGTTACAAAGGGATTACTTAGTAGGAAGATTAGTCAATATTCGATATATAAGTTATGTGAAAAAATGTTTTCCAGAATTTATAATTATAAAAGAAATTTTTTTTGTTGTTTAAAACAATCACTTGCAATTTAATAACTGCATGCCTTTCTGTATTATTTTCCAAACCATGACATGTGCTTAATTTTATGAGAGATTTAGCACATTTCCAAACTATACCAAAATATTATTACTCAACCATATTGGATAACTTATAACTTATATAACCACTTCTTTTCTAAATAGATGTCTTGCTATTTAACACAAATAGTGAATAGTAGGTTAAATGTGAATATAACATTACATGTAGGAAAACATAAAAATGAAGTGTTAAAATATTAGTTTTATTTAAGCATCCATTTTGCTAATTTTTGTTTTACTTTTTCATTACTTCTATCACAGTGTTAAGAGGTGTTGTAACGCACAGTAGCATTAGTCTAATGCAAGTGTAAGGATAATATTAGGTTTGCATTGAAAGACGAGATGACACTGATCAATAAAATTTACATTTTAATATAAGTTTTAATTTAGAGCTAGTAAAAAATGTACTTTTAATTTGAATTCATCTTTCTCATTCTAGCCTACTAGATAAAGCTATATGTTGCTTAAATATGCAGCACTTGAAATGGTATTTTTGTTTTATTTTGAATTATTTTAAAGCTTGGAATTATTTCAAATTTTAAAGTAAATTAAATTATGCTAATAGTGTTAAAAACATTGATATTGTGGGGAAATGTAGCACAAGATAGGTTATTTCTCAGAAATAACCCATCTAATTTCCAGGTTTCTTATTTTGCAGAATACAAAGTTAAGTCTACAAAAGGAAAGTGCAAAAATATTTTGTTATATTGCTGATGCTTATGAAACATATACAATTACCATTTGGGTGTTCCTCAATAATGTTTTAAATATCTTGTAAATGTCATGGGCTACTTGTAAATCAAGGAAGGCTGTTTTCTACCTCAGTGTCTTTAAAGATGACACATAAATCAACATCAACATAAAATTGTTATAATTTAATTTCTAATTGTTTATTTTGTTAATGTTATTGCACCAATGGATACGTTTAGTTCGTGCTTTAAAAGGAGTCTGAATGCTTGCAATTTACTTCACTGAATGCTCATGAGAGACTGAAGAGACAAATCATATGAAACTGTGTTTAACTTAATGACTGCATCTTTCCAATGAAAGAGAATAGGTGTGCTATTATAACTGGGCATAAATTAGGGAAATATAATCTTTTAGCTGTTTCTCATAACTAAAACATGAGCAAATTTCTGTAAATGCACACATATGAAAAACACAGCATGCTCCTTTTTCATATTAGCATTTGAAAGCAGTCTAAAATTATGAAGAAATAATGATTTTTCTAAAGTGCATTGATACTTTCTAGAGTGGTACATTTCTGATGTTTAAAGATAAAAATCTGACTCTGAAGTGTTCATCTCAGTCACTCTGAGAAATGAAAGGCTGGATTTTTATGTTGAAAGGAATTGCCATTACTTATTTCATAATAGGAAGTAAGGCAGGGCCTCCTAACATTTAAATTACAGATTTTTTTTTTAAATTACAATTTTTTCATCAATTTGTTCTTTCGCATTAGCTCGTGTGTTCTATGATACACAACAAGATTATCTCACTAAAGCAAAATGAAATATTTTCTTACATTGTGCGCATTGTTCTATCAGAAGTATTCTCTTATACGTCAATCTTGACATACTTGGGAAAGACGATCCACCTCCTGCTGTTTAAGTGCTGCGTCATCTGCATTTATGAATAATCGGTTATTCTTAAGTTGACTCTCTTGACTGTATGTGTACTACTAGGCTGTTTTTTGGCACATGAGAGTAGGCAGTCTCTTACTGCATCACTACCTTTTTTGTGATTGAGTGTGAAGACTGATAATAGAAAAAGACTAAATTGTAGCATTGTACCATAAAAGTTTAGAATTATAATAGGTGGACACATACTATATTATATGTTACAATTGATATTTATTGCCTCAACCTTAAATATGTTCAAAACACAGTAATGTATGTGCAAATTTCAATAATATATTCATAGATAAGAGTGATGTCAACTTCTAATGAACTAATTTTATTTTAAATTAACTGAATTTAAAAATTATAAAATGTTTCATACAAAAATTCCAATTAGCATTTAGCTTTTGGGGGGTGGGAATATTACTTTAAGCTTGATTCTAGATTTTAGCAGTAGATGCTTGCTTGAAACTTAAACTGCAACAGCTTTCATGAAATAAAGTAATAACATACTGTGTTTATATGATACCAGCAACAGTGTACTGCACGAAAACATGCAGTGAATACACTTGACTTGAGCATTCCTAGTTTTCATACTCTTTCTCTGTATGTTTAGCATTCATTTGCTCAGAGGTTGCTGTGCTTGCTGCTTCGTGAGCAGCTCTTCTTTTCTCCACTCTAGCGGCCCGCTTCTTCTCTTCTTCCGTCGGCATCTTTTCGTGTTAAGACTGATTAAGTCAGTGTTTGTGTTGCAATTACTTAGTACGTTTTTCTTAATTTGTCACTTAAGCTGGCACTTAAGTGTTCAATCTGCCTCAAGAATGATTTAAGATATGAAGAGGTAGGGGAAATGACGGTGAAGGTAGTAGGGATGAGAACGGTGCCTGTACACATGCACCGCATGGCCTCCCTGCTAGCCACTGCCGAGAGTTGATTCTACAATAAAATAAAAATAAAAAGAGGAATAAAAATCATTGCCCCGAAAGTGGACAGTAGAGGTCACATAGTACATGTGTACCAAATTTCAGGTCAATAGGTCAAACGGTTTGCAAGCTACAGGTGATTTAAAATCCTGGACAGACAAATGGACAGCCATGGTAGCATATTATATAAGAAGATCATAAAAGCAAGCAGGCATCATGTAACGTGCGGTGAAAACACACTCCAAAGAATCACACATGAATTCTTGTGAAAAATTGAACTATTTTATTCAAGTTAGAATTGCTTTCCGACACAATTTTTACATTTCTCAATATCAGTTTTTAGGAACTCTGTAAATGTTTCATATAGTGCTCACTTTAATTCATTAATTATGTTCTGTTAACTAACGTGAGTAGAAAGCCAGTTTGTTGCACATTGTAAGCATGGTGCAGTTTCGTTTTCCACTTTACATGGGGTCTACTCCACTAGAAAATTGCAATTAAAGTTAAATTTTTCCCACCATCAGTTTTGTAAGGCCAGAGAAACTGACACTTTTTTCACTACTGACAACCAGCATATCTCTTGAAGAATGGTGAAAAATATATTTTAAAATATTTGCAATCCTTTCAGGATAAAATATACTTTATTTTGAAACATATTGACCAACCAAAATCAATTAAGATATATTAATTCATTTCACAAAACAGAATATACAGTGTGAATTTACTCACACGATTTTGGTTGTGTAAATATTATTGGTTTTTTATGAATAAATAACTTGTCAGTATCAGTGCAAATAGTAAATCTGCAATGTGGAGACAAAGCACATTACACCATATATGTTAAAAAAAATGGCCATAAAATTACAATAATTTTGGACAGTATGTGGTATTTTACACTCCAAACCCCAGTCACAACTGACTACAAAACAAGAAGGATGTACATACATAACATAATTTATAGAAATGTGAGGCTATGGTCTGTATGGTAGGGGTAAGGGATGTATTATTATTATCTATTTTCATTATTTATTTAGCAGATGACTTTATCCAGGGTGACTTACAAAATAAGTTAAATACATACAAGAATGAAGGTGCAAGCATCAAAAGCAACAAAGAACAAGATAAAAAACAAGCACATGAGAATCAGAACAACTGCACAAGTATACCTGAAGCTGGAATATTACAAAAATCAATATGGTGAACACTTTGTCTTTTCAGCAGGAGCTACTCAGCACTAGAAAAACTAAGTGACACATTATTTAATAAAAGGGTTTGTGCTCAAACAGATAAAGGGAGATCATTCCACAACTTTGAAGCAAGAATAGAGATGCATTACCGAGTCTTGGCACGTCAGCAAACAGGCACAAGGAAGATTGGAAACTTCTTGAGGAATGTAAGGAAAGCAAGGTTTGAAGATATTGAGAAGCAAAACTGTTCAGAGAACTGTAGGTCAGGATAAAAGTTCTGAACTGGAACCTTGCAGCAACAGGAAGCCAAAGGAGAGACAGAAACAGAGGAATAGTAGGAGTGAAGTGAGGAGAACACCAGTCGAATAGTTGCTTTCTGAAGGAGCTGAAGGGATCTGAGTGCAGCTGAAGGAAGTCCTGCCAGGAGAGAGTGGTCATAGACAAGCCGAAAGAGAACTAGTGCTTAAACAAGGAGTTACATGACATAATTAGTGAGGAAAGGTAGAATGCTCTGAATATTACGAAGATAGAAATGACAGGACTAGGTCATTGAAGATATATATTTGATGAATGAAAGTGAGAGGTCCAGAGTCACGCCATGATTCCTGACCATAACTGATGGGGGAATGGCTGACATCTTCCAAAGTGATGCTTAGAGACATTTCTGAGGAAGGAGAATCAGAGGGCAAGTACCAGATATCTGACTAAAAGACCTGAAACCTTCCTCTGGCAATTTTCTGATCCACTGCAATTAGAGCAAATTTGCAACTTGTTGAATTATGCCTTTGGATGTCGGTGTCAATCCAAATTTTTTATTTTATTATTTTACTTGTAAACATCACAGAATACAGTAGTGTTGAGCCCTGCATGGGTCCAGCTTTCAAGAACCACATCTGACATGCACATATACCTATTAAACTGCTCGTAAGAGTTAATTGAAACCATAATCAGAACCGACCCACCTATTTAATAATCATGACCCGAACGGTTCATTAGGAGCAAATACTAGTGCCCAATATCAGACATTTGCACATTGGTGTTGTATTTAGATACAAAGCAGCATACACTGCAAAGTTAGCCATTATCCCAATTCTATGTAAAAGGCTGTATGCCAATAAAAATCGACCACCCCTCTAAACTCTGTATTAAGATGAAAAATGATTCAGAGTTCTGTATGTGTTACCCTTGAAAACTGGTATTTAAAACTGCTGAGTAAGTACCTCTGGAAAATAACACATGTATAATACATTAACAACTATATATCCAATTAACTATTTGTGCATGCAAAAGAGCATAAAAATTGCTTTTAATTTCAAAAATACAGAGACAATTATAATACATAGCCTTCCATATTATTTAAACTTATATTTCCTTAATGATTTAAGTTGCAGACCTAGGTGCTCCTCTAATAATAGCAGCAAAACATCAAAATAAAGCCTAGACAGACACTCTCTTTGCAGCTTTGCTTATTGTCAGATACAGTGCACAGCTTGCATAGCTATCTGCCTTTGCACCAATTGCTATCTCCAGACAATACTCACAACTTTAAGGTATTTACATGTTCATTTTCCACAACACTTCAAGTTTGAATTTATGGGCATCTGTGTTTCTTTGTAAAACATTGATATGCATGTTCAATATTGCTGTGAAAAATTATCCAAATTGTTTGTACTCTCAGCTCAAGCAAGCAATTTCCTCAAAATGACTGACATCAGTCCTTTCCCTATGTTTCACAGATCCTCCATGACTTGAATTCTGTTCTTAACCATGGATACATGACTCCAAAACAATGTCAGCTCTATTGAGCCATCAATATGAAAAGAAACAGGAAATAGAAAGTTAATAAATTTGTGCGCTAATGCGAATATAGGCAAATATTAGTTCTGCCGTGTTTCCCTGATATTTTGTATAATTTGACCACCTAGCTTGTCTTTGATTCAGTATTTTGGCCATCATTAAATAAGATTCTTACAACCCCAAAAAAAAAAATATAAATGGATCAACAGCCTGTTTCCAGATGATATCTACAGCCAGATGTTCCTGATGGTACACAAATTAAATATATATATTATATATTTTCACATAAGAATCTGTGTAGAAAAGTACAAAAAGGTGTATTTTTTAAAATAACCAAGAACACTAAAAAATACATGTTTGCCCCAAATCTCTGCCTGAAAGGTAAAGGATGAATGTGACGATGCGGGTCTTGCTCCATGATCCTTACTTACTTTTGGGAGCCTCGGTAATGTAACCGGATGAGCTGGACAATGAGGACACCAAACAAAGCAAGGGGAAGGTGCAAAGTGCAAACAGTGCTTTTATTAAAAACAGCCAAAACCAAAAAGTGTTCAAAAGAATAGAGAAGTGCATCAAAATATCAATAAATAATCCATAAAACCAGGGTAATGTGGAGGTTAAAGTAATCCAATAAATAAATCCATTAAAAACGAGGTTAAAACTACAATGGCTGGAAGCACTCCTGCTTCTGCCATCTGAGCCCTGCAGCAGGGGAGTTGCCGTACCTGCAGCTGACAGTCTCCTGCTGGCCTGGTAGCTTTCTGACCCCTGGCTTTGTACAGCTCCGCCAGACCAAGACTCAGGTTCCCCAGCGACCAGGGTGCTCACACTGGGGCTTCAACCTCCCAAGCCTTCGACTTCCACTACCTTCCGCGTCCTTATGCGGCAAGCCGTCCTTGATCATGGTCACTCCTGCTCCTCTGAAAAACTCAGCAGGAGTGACCCAATCCATCTGCCCCCCGAGTGCCAGCCAAACACACCTTCTAGGGCTCACTTCCCAGCTGCCTATCGTTTTTACAGCAAGCTTGCTCTTGCTCGCTCGCTCAATCCTGCTCTGGCTCCTTCTAAAGCCTTCTCCCTTTTCTCCTTTTTAATCTTCGTCCTTTTCTTTTTTCATCTCCCCCTCCGCACTCACGCTTCTACTATTTATAATGGGGACGTGCCACAGGTGTGGTGATTAGCAGCTCCCGGCCTCAATTACGGACATGGGTGATTGCATACCTGTGCACTTCAGTGTGGAAATGCCCAAGCCTGCATCACACCAGGGAACCGCTCCGGCCACACTACCACGACCACTATTTAAGCCGCAAGTGCGGTGGTTATTTATTTAAAACTGGCCTTTCCTTCTGAACGGCGGACCCACTATATCACAATGAATTACGATAAATTAGTAACAGGATGATGTCAAAAGTTCTTTTAAAATTACAAATGACCTTCTGAATTTCTGGAATCCAACTGCAATGTTGAAAACTGCAGATATGAGCTGAAATACTATTTGAAGCAAGCTGTCAAAAAAAAAAAAAAAAAAAATTTTCAACAAATTCAAACAACACCCCCTGAAACACGACATATGTGTTTATCCTTAATTTAAAAATTGTTGCATTAAATCAGTAAATACACAACTAATATATCTCAAGGCTAGAAATACTGTGGGATCATTAGTCATTTCAAATGGAATTATGTGGTATTCATGTGAAGTATCAGGTTTAAAAGCTTTCTCTTAGTCCACTCTAATATGTTTAATATAAGTGTCTTACATATTTTGATTAGTAAAACTGATCTGTATAAGAAACATGTGGTTAAAGCCAATGGACAGCTGTTGTTATCAGTGATTTTTTTTAATGAGGAACCTATCCTTTCTTTATACAAAGAAAACGCCTGCTCATACAGATGCTAATGACGATTCAATATATACATTTTCTAAATGTTTTTTATATAGTATTTCCTTGCCTTTACCTCTGAAATTAATAATGTATATAAGCATCATTATGAGGATCCACTTGACCATATTTCTGTTGCGCAGTAATATGGTCAATAGGGAGGGAAAATGAATGCTTGCTACCATTTAATAAATTAACCTTTCACTGATATGATTTAGCACAACATTTGGTCCAAATATCTTATTTCTTCCAGACTCAATTATTGTTAGTTTATGAGTATTTAATCAGTTATAACTGAGGATGATAGCTGGGTGAATACATAGAAAAAAGAATAAACCAGTCTATGTACAGTATTAAGTATTTTCCTAGATATTACTGTTTATCTAAAAGAATATCTCTTCTGGAATTTGAAGTTTAATTGATTTTTTTAAACTAATAAATTTAAGTTCCATTTTGTTTTCCCTTAAGTGCAAAAAAAGGAATATTTTCAGCACTCATAGAATCACATTTAATCCCAGAGTACTTTCCTCCATGTACAAAAGGGAAAACATGCTTTCTAACATTTCAATCATCTGCCTTCTGTATTGACATTTTGGTTAAATATTACAAAACAGTTACTCCTGTCAAACGTTTGAGTTATATGGAATATTAAGTCAAATGATAACAAACATTTAACTAGTGATTATAAGTAACTGTCATTTTCATGAATGTAACACAAAATAAGTTATCAAAAAATCTCTTAGATTTTCACAACCTTTACTACTCCAAGTCACCCAAGAAAGCACCTTTCCCATCAACAAAAGTACAATATACTGTATGACTTTCATAATTATAGTCATGATATATGAGGATTTAATCTCAAATATAACTGAGCATTATCAAAAACAAAAAACAGGGACAAAATAGTGCAGTTAGCTGGACTCCCATAATGAGAATGATGGACAAGAATTCTAGTTTTCAAGTAGTTGAATAGGAAACTGTGGTCTTAGCAGAATTCCAAAGTCAGGTGGAAAATACACTGCCTTCAGTAGTGGTAATAACGAGGCAATTGATAGTCACACACCAATAAGCCATTTCTAAATAACAGAAAATTGCAAAGACTCAGAGCATGACAAATCAGTTTAGGGCTCTCAGTGCAGATCAATTTCTGTTTTTTTTTCTTTCATATATGACAAAGACCCAATCTATTTAGCAAAGTACAAGCAACTTAAACAACATGGAATTAAAACTTTTACACCACTTTCACAGCTGATACTAAATGGACTGAATATGACACAGAGATATATGATCTGTATGTGACCTGTGTTTGAATGTATTGGAATTGTCTGGAGATTTACACTACACTGCGGTGGGTTGGCACCCTGCCCAGAATTTTTTCCTGCCTTGTGCCCTGTGTTGGCTGGGATTGGCTCCAGCAGACCCCCGTGACCCTGTGTTCGGATTCAGTGGGTTGGAAAATGGATGGATGGATGGATTTACACTACATCTTCCATTTTACTTCACTTTTTATGCGACCATCATCATATGTTTGTGTTGAAAATCAAGATAGATTAAAGTACTGATGCAACTGCTAATGGAATGCGAGGTGGCAGACATGGTAAGAAGGTGACCACCGCCAACCAATTGTTACATATTTTCTGATGCAAATGGGCACACCTTAAGCTTGTATTTCTCAAATAGAGTCTTGCGGAATGGTGTTCGTATAGGTAATTGGAAGTCCCCCTTGACATTCTGAAATTGTCAAACCCTGTTGTGCATCCAAACCAGTGGGTCCCACCAATACTGGTTCCTCATGTTCACAGTTTGCTATGTAAAGATACGGTAGTATTAACCATGCCCAAAGCAACAGCTACAAGTTTTCATTTTCTGTTTCTCACTTTTGCCATCATATGCTGACAATTTTGCCAACATCCTGCAATGAAACCAATGCTAAGTAGCACTGCAGCTGGCATTCTGTTAGTATTTGTAGTGGTCTATTAGGTCACTTCTGTCATAAGAGCTTGCTTTTTAATATTAATTTTGCACATAAAGCTCTATCTCCATCTATATCTATATGAGGCACATTCTGGATGGATAAATACATAGTCATATTGGATTTGGATTGTTTGAAAAATTAATTTGAACAGCTGAGTGTGGGCATAGTGTATGTGACTTGAAAACAGACAGGGTCATTATGTTTTCATACTATGATAGCTTATAGTACACAATGCTAAGATAATTACTGACTGGGGTAGGTGGCAAGGTTAAATGGTTACAGCTGCCACACAGCTCCATATGACTGTGTTAAATTCCCAGGCCAGCTTGGTCAGTTTCTGTGTGGAATTTGCAAAATCTGTCTGTGTGTGTTAAACTATTAGGCAAGTCTAAATTGAACTTGGGCCAGTGAATATGGTTATGTGCATGAATGTGCCCTGTGATAAGATCTCCCTTCTTTACTCTGTGACCCAGTAGAAAGCAAATTCAGAATATAGCTGAATTACTGATTGGCTCATTTGTTTTCTGAAACCCACCTCCACTCCATCCAAAGCAAAATAATTTATTGCATGATGGATGAGTCACTGTGTAAAGAGTCTTCTACAAGTTATTTTTAAAGTTTTCATTTGATGTATGACTCCTTTATGTCAAATAGAGCACAAATGGCATACTAAAGGAAATAACGGAGCACAGAAGAAGTATTATGAATCCAGCTGGGGAGGCAGCATGATGGAACACCTCAGTAGTAAGAAATGTTGCTACAAATACTTTGGGTTAAAAACTCTGTTATTAAAGGTTGTAGCTGTTTGATTTTGAATAAATGATACTTATAGTGATTTATAGAGAATGACTAACACAAAGAAGCATGTTTATACAGAAAGACAGCCCTATATATAGTTCTGTTTCTTTGTTTACTGTATATAAACTAATTTTCATGTACCGCATCTTACAAAAAAGTAAATTGCAATCAAATATTAATGTCTGAAGAATTTCTGTTACAAAGTTATAACTCCTACAATTTATTTCTACTAGTTGAAGTCCAGGCATGACAGGATCAGGTTAAAAATTGAAGGAGAAAAACAAGAATACAGTAACTAGAAACTTACTTTGCTAAGAGGGGATGGAAGAGACAGATCATAGAAAGACAGAGAAGAAAGGAAAACAGAAATTGCTGATGATAGTGAATGGTTTAAAAAAATCGCATTCATGTAGAAGTGTACTTCAACTCTAAAAATATTCAAATGGAAGAATTAACACTTATGGGGATTGCACACTGCGATGACTGTGCACTTGTCAACTCAAAAAGCTATGTCAAGAACTGTACAATATATAAAATGAATTTATATTATTGTATTTGAAGTGTGTGGGTGATGTTCAAATCTACAGTGTGGCACCACAGTATTTACAAAACAACACTTGCTGCTGCAGTATGTTGGGCTGGCCTGTCATCGATATAAATATTTAAAAACAATCTTTGAAATTTACCAGAGCCTAAAAATGTTTCTGCTAGTCTTGGGTGCTTCTACTATGTCCATGTGAAATGGCTGATTAGCATCAACACCACAAGAAAAATGAAAAACTTTCCTACTGTCCTTTAATTAATTCATTTTCTGATCATCCTATTTCCAGTACAAAATCACAATGAGGCCAGAGCCCAGTTTATCGGTTTTGGGTGCAAGGCCGGAAATAAACCTACCTACACATTCATACTCATTCAAACAGGGTCAATATAGAATCAGTAGACAGGCTAATATATACACATCTATAAGCTGGTGGTGGCATTCTGAGAGACAACGTTGTTCTGTCCCAGTTGTTACTTTAAAATAAATTCTACAAAAAGATCATGGGGATGCAGTTGAAAACGTAAGAGCAGATTTTTCACAAATTTTTAAAAGTATTTCTTTACACAAATAACCATAGGCACATTGAATAAATTACCAAGCAGTGTGGTGAACAGTAGGTTTTAGGGATATTCAAATCTCAACTTGTTCTAATTTTTGACAATCTGGGTGAATAGGATGGATGAGCTTGTTGGACTGAATGGCTTGTTCTTACCACAATTTTTCAAACATTCTAATGTTCTAAAGCACACCACTGAGGTTCAATATGGCCACTGCATGTATAAAGTTTGTGTCAGTTTTCTCTGGGTGCTCGAGTTCCCCGTCACAGTCTAAAGATTTGCATATTGTCAACTGACAATTTTAATTTAACAAGTTTGAATTTAAATGTGGTGTTGTCAAATATGATGGACTGGTATCCTATGCAAGGCTGCTACTTGACATGGATTTAATGTTGCCACAGTGTGCTTGGGAACCATGTGCCCCTGTAATGGAAGCTGGTTTGCAAAATAAATTAATTAAGCACAGAAAAAAATTGTGTCATGTCATTTGTGATATATGAATGCTAGCCAGTCATCAGAGGAAGCTATAGATATCTGCCACAACGCTTTTAGCTATAAATGAAATTCAAAGCTTCAAGACTCTGGCTCCCTGCTCCTCTATAACTAAAAAAGCAGATCTAGTAAATGTATGGGATTATCAACAGACATTGCATTATATCAAATAATATTTAAATGAAAGTTAATCAAAATCAAAAATACACAAACTCTTTTAATTACTAATTTCCTATAAATTTTCGGCAAATGTCTTTTAACTTGTCTTGTGTAAAGTTCATGGTGTTGCCAGAATGTTTGTATAAAATGAAAAAACACTGATAAAACCTTCTTTCTTATAATAAGAATTTTAATTTAATTGTTTCAAATTTTATTTTCATTTGTAGTAAAACCTTATATTGTCAGCACTATCACATACAATTTTACAAATATAGCAGATCTACAGTACAAATATTGACAAGAGCCTTCTACACATTTCTTGCACATTTGTCAAATAGACAAAATGTTTAAAATTAGAAGCACAAAACCAGGAATTCTAATAGGAAGCTGCTGTCAGGAAGCCTGCTTATATGGCATTTGTTTGCAAAAGAAACAGCTGTAAAGTAATAAGAGAGTAAAAAAACTAACATGAATGTGTACTGCAATACTGGTTTACTTTTAAAGAGATTTGTAGGTTTTTTTATCAGCTTGTGGTACTGTGATTTACATAGAAAATCAGGTAATCTGTGCAATAAAACACTTATTTAAGTGCAAATGAAAAATGCTACTGATATTTTAAATTACACATAGTTAAAAGCAATATCTCACAGCCCAAAATTACCTGACAAATTTTAAATTACCTTAATAAATTTAAAATTGGAATTTCTACAATATTAAAGAATGGTCTATATAATATGCTTATTATTTCAATGGACAGATAGACACCTCCTTATATTAATAATTGATTTGTTAAAAACAAGATTTTTATTATGTCCCTTAAACATGACACTCTCAAAACACTGTCAGATTTTTTTCACAATTTTCTTGTAACAATGAAGTGACTGTTCTTGCCTTTGAATTTTTGGAGCAATTGATTTTGCCTTTCTATTTTTACAATCCATGTATTTTCATTACATCACAGCATTCATAGTCTATAATTTCAGCAGGAGCACTTTGGATCACTCTTCCACTGCAGAACTCATACACGTTCGGGTAATTTATTTTCAGAAGTGAAATGGCCTGTGATATGATAAGTCTAGTCAAAAGAATCAGCATGTTTTATATTGGCTATGACAATACATTAGGATAAGCGAAGGCACTTTTTTTCCCTCATGTAAGTTTGACCTGGTCCTCTGTGAAATTCATATAAACAGCTGCTTATACATGTGGAGAAAATATATGTATGTAAAAAGGGCTTTTGTTCCAAACAGTACAATTTTGCAAGTACTCTGAAACATTATAAATGTATTCATACACAAACACAATAGTGCATAATATTTGTCAAAACAGATTTATTTCCCATGAGCCACATGCCCGGAAAACATATCAGCTCACTTTCGAGTTTCAGGAGTTCACTGCAGCAAATTAGTAGAATGTAAGTGAGAAAAAAATGAATCGCAACAGTAAAAAACAAAAAAACTGCAAAAGTAAGCAAGGCCACAATCAAACAGTTTTAAAATACATGCTTGATTTTATTATGGTATATTATCTATGGCATAATGGCACAGTGGTCCAGAAGAATGTGTTCATGTATCAGCCTTGGTCAAAATCTACAGTATATGCAGTTTACGTGTTTACCTCATGTCTGTTTGAGTATTTCTGTCACATTAGAAAGGCATGCTAGTCTGAATGAGAGTAGATATATACATGAATTTTCTCTGCAATGAGCTGCCACATAGCCTGGAGTTGATGCCTAATGTGCACCCAATGTAACCAAAATTGATTTTGTCTCTTTCACAACCCTATAATTGGATTTAGTAGATTTAAAATAGGTGGATGGATAGATTGATTATCAAATCAACAACTGAATCAGACTTTGTACTGTATTGGCTGGGAGTTTGGACAATTCTTGCCTCAACACACTGTGTGATCCTAAGCAAGACCTTTAACCTCCTGCCTGTGCTCCAGCTGCAAATATATACATATATATGAATAATTGCTAATTTTCCTGATCTTGTAAGTTGTCTTAGATATAAATTTGCCCCAAATATACAATATGCAATAGTATATATAGACCTCAATAAAAATATAGACTTTCAGTGCTGACACCTACTAAATTTGTACTTCCTCTGCTTGAAGTCTGAAGTCTGAACATCAGGTATGTAGGATAATCATTGGATACATTAAATGTGTACTGCATAATGATTCTAATTTAGTCATATTTGTTTACTGGAAAAAAGAGAAATCATTTGGAATGTCAGTCTGATTGCAAAAAAATACATAAAACAGTAAAATGTCACTTTAAAAGGGTTATTAATTTAAGTCAAACTTGAAATTGATATTATGTAATCATTGTTGTCCCATACAGTATTACCAACTATATATCAAATACTGAAACACATATTAAATATTATCAAATAAAAGTTGTTTCTTCAAAAAACGATAGAGTAATTATCATTAAATGTCTAACATACCTGAGGATGCACTGTTTAATTTAAACCTTCTCATTTTATTTTATGTACTGTATGTATATTATGAGCCGTGTTTTCCATTATACAGTCATTATTAGACAATGCCTATCCCAGCAAATACATGCCCAGGACTAGAATAATCCATGGATAAAGTGCACCCTCACACATACTGCACACCCACATTCACACTTGCCAAGTCAATCTGGGGACACCAAAAAACTAACCTGCATATTTTCGGGATATGGTAGGCAACCAAGGATCAAACTTTCCTCTTTAAAGCTGAGAAGACAGCACTACCAAACCAGCTAACATTGTTTTTTTTTTGTAAACTACTGTGCACTGTAGAAGGAAACTGGTTCTTCAGAAAGAAATCCAGACGATCTTAAAGAGAACCTTGTAAGTTTAGGTACTGTAAGGTAGCAGCAACGCCCACTCTACATGCACAATATTTATAAATTCAAATCTGTAAGATACATGATTTTGGTTACAGTTTCTTTCTAATAATTTTCAACCAATTCATATAATCCTGACCAACCCATTGTAGCACTGCTCCTCCTTCTGCTTGTCATTCAGTTGCCAGCAGATAATATAAGAGATGTCAGAATACATTGCTGTAATAAACAATGCCAGCAGAAATCTGTCATATTTAATACACAAGTGGGAAGATTTTATTAGTTGCATAATATAGTGGCAAATATCATCAAATTTTTAGAGGACGCATTTAGAATTTTATTCAACATTGATTACTGTAGTTTTTGTAACTGGTAGAAAATTCATGTGGTCAAATAAGCAGCTGTTATAATGGAGATTTGGTAAACTTGTTTTTAACATAAACTTATTTCAAACATAAATCACTCTGGCAGAATAAAGTAAGTAATAATACAATATTGGTCATGGCAAGTTTATATTTTTTTTGCTTTTATTAGTGGCCTTTTTAAAAGTGTTTGCTTCTGATGCATGTTTAATAATCTCTGTTTGTTCCAGCATTAAGTCAAAGCAGAGGTAGGCTATTCAAGTTTAATAGAAAAGCTAATCTATGATATAGTTTGTTTGATCTGATAATCCAAAACTGCAATTTTAGAATATGCATGTGTATTTCTGTTGAGAACTTGAAAATTACATTATTGCTATTTTATTAAAATAGTGCACAGTGGTGTTTATGCAGTAGGGGTCAGTGAGATATTGCCACCCAGATGTTGTGCAAAATATTTACTAGGCTTTCTTCAGTAATTTAACTTATTAAAATGTTTACAACAATCCTCAGATTTGTCTTCTTAAGCAATTTTTGTTGCAACTTTCTGTTTTATGCTAAGTGTAATTATTTCTTTTGATTCTTATAGTATTAAAATTGTCTGTTTCCAGCTGAGGTCCTTCAGTGTTTCCAGTATCAATATGGGGCTTGAAAGATATTGTCCATATTGAAATGAAGACTGTCTGTTATTGTTGTCTTTTTTAAATTTGTGTATTTGTATTTCTGAATTGATCTTTTACTAGTCAACGCCAGCAAAGAGGTACAAAATATTTCAGTGCTGTTTGTTCAGATATAGCTAGCCACAGTAATTTGAAAAAAAAAAGAGATCTATATCAGGAATGCTCGTTCACAAGACATTTCTCTACGTCTTGATGTTCTCCCACTGCTGAGAAGGACAATGTTAGATTTTAAAAAGCCACCAAGGATGTCTACATGTGCTCATTCTATATAGCAAAAATAATCTAGCAGCATGATGCTCCTGTTTCAAATACAAGCAGGATCTACAGTCTATGCAGAAAGAACAGGTATGTATATGTTATGGACACGCAGAGTGCCCAGGGATTATTGTGATCACAAAAAGCCTGGTAGATGATAGAATGCTGCAAAGATGTTGTTAATAAAGGGGAAGTACAGTAGTCAAAAAAGAGAAAGGAGTGACCAAAATTCAGGAGGCAAAACAAAAATCCTAGTAAAAAAACTCAAACCAGAAAAATCCAAACCTGATGTTAGGGCCTATTTGAATTCAGAGTAGAATTTAAAAGATCAAGAGTGTTTATTCACTTGATAGATGCAATAACACATGTGATCACTGCCCTATTTATATGTAATACTAGGGGGCTTTGCCCCCTGCTCGCTTCGCTCTCCAACTCCTGTGCCTGCTCTACGCGCTAACCTCTTTTTGCGGTTCAGTCACTTGCGTATGGGGATGCAGATGTACAATTTAAACAGATTTTTATTTTCATGGGAATTGTTGCATATGCTTAAAATAACTATTTTACATTACAGTATAGTGAGTAATTAACCATATTAAAAAAGAGTAAAACTTAATACAGTAATTTGAAAGTAAATTATGTTTCATGTTGCATTAGAGTTATTCGTTGCATAATATGATTTCGTTCTGTTTGGCTTTGAAATTAACACGCAACCTTTAAAACTTTCACTTTTACTGTAAAACTTCAGTAAAAACAATTTTTTTAATTCAATTTTCGTCAATATCGCATTGAATTTTGATTCTGTGTTTGGACTTTCATCGTGACAATGCAATGTATAACTGCCCGTGATTGAATTTCGTTTCTTTCTCTCTATTAAATAAAACAACTTTTTGAAATGTTTGGCTCTGAGATTTGTTAACTGTCTTTGCAAAAGCTATTCTAACGGGAAACTGTTAACATTTTAATATGAATGGCATATCAAGATCTCCTTTGTTGTGTAATGTTATCTGTGGAAAATGTACTACATTATCTTTCTTGGATACATGCTTTTTTCTACAGTAATTCGTGCGGTGGAAGACCGGATGGTGTTAACGGTTGTAGATATTTTTCAAGATATTGTAAGCTGATGTTTTCATCTTCCACACAATCACCACCAACTGTTTCAGCATCGTCTACTGATATGCATTTAACCAATTTGCCCTGTAACCAATCGACATTTTTTGTGTTAATTCATTTGACTTCATCGCTTCGCAGTGCTAGGATTGTCTGTGCACTCATTTTTTCTGTTAATAACCCTTCGTGATGAAATTCTTCAATAAGATTTGGACATAATATGTCTTCTTTAATTGGGAACTTAAAGTGAGGAAAACATAAAAATTATAAGAGCTGAGGGCGCAGGAACTGTGTCTGACAAAAGCATTCACATGAATGAGAGGTGAGATTACTGTGTGCGTGGTTGAATATGAGAGGAGGGCATGACTTGAAAAAATCTCATGGCCAAGGTGAATAGGGTTGAGAGAAAGATTTTGATTTTTTTTATATAATAGAGAGATTTGGTGATGTCAAAGGTATAACAGTCGTGGTCACGTGATCAAAAGTAATGTAACATCTAAAAAGAAAGTCAAGAGGGTAATAAAAATCTACTTTTGTACTTCAACACAAAAATAGAATAGACATTAGAATATTCTGCATGTATTAAAATGCAAACACAAAAATACAGGCATAAAGATGCAATCAATTAATATTATAGCAGGAAATCATTTCTTCAAGTGTTTGCAGACCAGGAAGTACACTCTGCAGTTTAATTCATATAGTGTTTGTAATTTTATTTTTGTGGCCTGACCTTCACTACCAAAAAGTCATGTGAATCTAAACTTGAGGTGTGACTGTTTCAGTTTAGGGAGTTTATAGTATACAGTCAGTATACTTTCCAGAGGAGTGGATGTTTGTGAGACCCTCCCTTTATTAAGCTTTTAAATCAATACTGACTGTATTTTTGTCAGATGATGATGAAGCCAGAGGATATCACAATGATCTGATGATAGTCAAAACAGACCAGGTACAACCCTATTGTTTGATTTTTTTGTAATAATAATAATAATACATTTTATTTATATAGCACCTTTCCCATGCTCAAGGCACTTTTGTGACATGAAATGTGAATGAATTTACATGTTTGCAAGTCATTATCAAAATTACTAATATTATTAGTTAGGTACGTTAATGTTTGCATTAGAGAAGTCTGAATCAGACACATATTGGAAAGTTCTGTTATGGCCTCAATATAATTTTCATGCCAAAAATTCAACTGTCAAAGTCTGAAGAGTTTTGTTTTCAGAGGCATCTATCAATCGCATTAGTCTTACTTATCTGTATCTCTTTTACAGTTATCAGATCCACTAAAAATAATAATTTGAATAGTTAGATCTCTGACCTACCTGGCTGTTTTCTGACTGTGTTGTCCATTTAAACCAGGTGTTGATTGTGAGGAGCTGGTACAACTGATTTTCGTTTGTTGCAATTATATACTTGATTTCATCTTGAATTTCACTTACAACAAGTGTTGAGCATTGCTTAATAAACTACTTATAGATGAGATAAAGAAAATATTTTACAGCTAAAAAGCTAAAAGAAATATATAATTGTTAATTTTCATCAATCCAAAAACATTAACCATTAGTCAGAATACTCCACATGTACATCAGCTGCCGGCCACCATTTAAAATAACTTAGCTTTTAATTTGTCTCAGTTGTCTTTACATATTGTTCTTACCCCTATAATTCAATATAACCCTCAGATCACTAGAAATAGTGTTTATATATGCAGCCAGACTTTATCTATTTCATTGTGAGCTACAATTAATATAAAGAGTTTAGAAAACTAAGCATGATACCATGAATGCTGACGTTACTGTCTCATGTTCAGTAATTTATGCTCTAATCTGAGAAGACTTGCTGGGAAGTTTTCTCTTTATAGTCTGCATATCTGCCACTCGCTTTTGCAGGTTTTTTTTTTTTCTTCTTACTGCCAAACTGTAGCTGTACTAATGTGCATAAAGAAGAAAGAAACATTTCTGTCATAAATCTATTGCTGTCGGTTTAGGATATGACTGTACACTTCACAAAACCTTAATGAAAAAATTGGTGATATCACACATTAAATTATCTGAATAATTATCTCAATAAACACCTAGTTATAATATATTATTTAACTGTAGCTTTTAATCATATCAAGCATAGTAATTGTTGAATATTTCTAAAAATTACTGGCTTAAGATAGATATTTCTGAAATTAAATATATGAGAAACGTCTCACAGAGAACTGGAAATACGTATAAAATATTGATAAACAGAAATCAGGTGGCCTTTCTCTTTAATGTCACAATGGAAACATTGCTTTATATGTATTCACTTTTTATAGAATGCATTTATAAAGTATAAAGATAAAAATCACATCTTTGGTGACATAGTGAAAAAGTGCTCACATTTTTATCTATTATAAATCTTATTGGCTTACAAACTATCAGTTTCAAGGTTGTACTTTACATTATATATATATATTTATATATATATATATATACACAGTATATATATATATATATATATATATATATATATATATATATAGTTCTATGTATGTATTCTCTCCTAAATTACAATACTCAAACACCTTTCTGTTGTGCATGCATCGTGTGTGCCATTAAATTGAATTTAAAGTTTAAACACACATATAATTAATGGGAATCTATCAAGGGCAATGAATCATTGAAAAAGGTTTCTGTTATGAAACTGTATCACCTTAAGTAGCTATGAACAGTTTAAATGACTTATCAGTGTTTATGGAGAGGCATGCTCTAATTAATTTTACTGTTTTATGTAACAGCAGATTTATAGTTTTGGAAAACAAAACTTGTAGTTTTTAAGATATCTTAATAATATAATGAAGCCACAAAATGAATATAATATTTTAAAGATATTGATTACTTTAATCTTGTTTACTGCTTTTGTGAGTGGCAGTTGCTTCTTTATTCAAGACCTTTGGCTTTTAATTTTAGATCCATTACATATGTACACATAGAACTGACCTTTTGTATCACTGACCATGTTTTTCTCTCTGTTGTAGACAAGGTTCTAAAAATATATTGAAGGCAGAATTCGAGCCTGTTGTTTACTGAAATAAAAATATACAATAAGTTTGTCAAACCCTATTCAAGGTTACAAAGGCTCGAGCCTACCCTGAGGGTACTGGGTGTAAGGCAGGAACCAACCCTGGCAAGGGCATCAGTTCATTGCAGGACCCACTCTCATACACAGACAAACTCACACCTTGCCAATTTGGAATTGCCAACTAATCTAAAATAAACATATCTTTGGGGATGCGGGAATGAATCACCTACAGAAATGGGAGAAAACATGTTGACTCCACACAAAGAATGACCAGACATGGGATCTGAACCTAGAACACTGTGTCTGTGATGCAGCATTAGTAAGCATTGCACCACCAATTCACTGAAATAAGCATCAACAAATTTAATGAATGTTTCAATACCTATAGTATGAAAGTAGAATATCACATTAAACTATATCGCAAGACTTTTAAAAGAAATATTGGAGGTTGTTAGGAACAGCAAAAGTTATTTTATATTAAAATGCACATGCTTTATTGTGTGTTATTTGTCCAAATGCCTATTATGTATTTATTTTGATTTTTTTTTAAACTGTCATGCTTTACAGTGGCGTTATCCTGATTTCTGTACTTGAAGAACACATTGTAAATGACCCTTAATACATAGAAGAGATTTTACTGAAGGATTAATACAAATTCATTAAAAATAAGGAAAGGTTTGATCAAACAAATTTTTCCTCAAATGCATATAAAATGCACCAATCAATTATTAAACAAATTATATGCTTACACAAATCAATTCATAAATACTTGACTCACTGTTTTGCTGAATAATTTGTTTAAAGTCAACAGAGCAATTTTACTTTTATTAAATTGAGTTACATCAGTACCATGTAATGCATGCAGAATTGATCTTCAACTAACTGTTTATTGTCTTTTTTGTAACTTAATATTTATGTTAAAGTAAATCAAAAGATAGAAAGGCATACTTAAAAATGTACATCATCTGCACTCTGTTCATGGTAATTTATTTTCTATTAGATTTGGAGGCACAGCAAGAGAATCATGCTTCTATCTACAATCTTAATGAATGTGGCATCTTGCTAATTTCTCCTAACAGTTTTGCCTTTACCATTTTCTCAGCATGTTTCCCATGAAACATAAGGAAAACGCTATGAAGAATGTATGTCATATGCCATACTTTGAGTCATTATCACATTTGTTGCATTTATTTAATTACCTCTTTTTTATCTGGCACAAACAGGAAAATGTTAATTGTCCTGATATATATTCTTAATCAGCACATTTTGGGAAAAATTAATAACAAATATTGTAAATATAATGACAAAATTAATAATATCAAGCAATAACCAGTTACAAATAAGAATATAAATATAGATTTGATGGATGGTTAATAAACTTTTGTTGCATGTGCATTTAATAATGTGCTTTTGAGAAGATATATTAAAAAGTGTTTAACAGATTAGAGTATAATGATCTTTTGGCCAGCGTCACCAATCTCTGCTTGTGGATATCACAATCTGTTTTTGATCAAAGGGTTTCTATTAAAAGTTATTTACCATGATATATAAAATCCATTTGCTTTTACTATAAACGAAAACATATAGTTTTGAAATGCATACCATGTACTCCGAAAAATCTTCAGCGAGAACATAGTGAATTACAGAGTGAATCTGAACATGTCATGCACTTCAGATCAACTTTCAAACCAAATGATATTGATAACTCGTTTAAATAAAAAGTAGACAGTTATTCATTATCTAAACAAATACTATAATACATGTTTTCTAGAAAATGAATTTACAATGATCAGTGAAACAAAATTAATAGCTGTTATTGTTCATGTTTTTGTACTTAATCCTTTAGCTTATAACATCTGAATCAAAATTCAACAACACAAAAGCTGAGTACTTTGTGAAACTTCACAAAAAGCAGAGAACACAAATGTTAAGCATTCATTGAAGAGTCTGATTACTACAGGATTTGTAGTTATTTATACCCAGCTTGCTTTTAGATTTTCACAATGGTTGTTGTACCACAATATCTGCTAGTATTATATTGGCAATCTGTTTTTTTTCCTTGCATTCATTTCATTTCTCCATCACAAAGGCTCAAAGAAAGTCTACTATATATGTCAGTCAGTAGCAGTGGTGCTTTCAGATAATTATTCAATTGCCACTAATACTGTAAACCCACAAAGATATCCAATTGAGCACACAAGAACATCGACAGCAACATTTATGTCTGTTGACACTGATCAATTATCATATGCTGCAGTTTAATGCTTTAGATAATGTAGCAACAAATTAAATGTCCAAAAACATAATACAATACTGTTTGTCTTTTTGAGTATTAAATTAATATATATTGTTTACTTTTTTAATATACTGTAGGGTAAAGGATATGTAATAAACCTTTGGCTACAGAGGGCATATCAATAGAAATGTGGCAAAGAAAGATTGAATGATCTTAAACCTTCTACTTTTTGCTCAGTATTTATCTCTGAAGTGCTTGAGCTTATTATAGACTTTATGGATTCTGACCTGCAAACTCTGAGACCACTAAGTTAATACTTTCTTCTTGATTAGTGATATGAGATTTTTCAATTTTGTTTGGATTCAGTTGTAACACTAATATGGTAACCATAAAACAGTGGTGCATCATTTAGGGTTGTCACCATGAGTGCTTGGAATGTATTGATTAATGTTGCCACCTCACTTGTTAATCATAAGCTTTCTAAAATACCTTTAAATGATTAGAAACTGCTTCCACTGTGTTTGTGATTGTGCTTGTTTATTTCTAGCAATGAATTAGCATCCCACAACATTACATTAAAGGAAGCTTGTGTGGTGCATACTTGTGTGTTATCAGACATCTTAATATGTACAAAAGAAGACAGATGAATAGCTAGTATAACACAGTATAGGCAGGTGGAACTATGTCCAAGTCAAAAAGTGATGTTTATAATACTGATTTACTGTCAGTTCTGGACATTAACATGAGTTTATTTAAGATTTTCTCAATGCATCAATAGTTTTTATAACTAAAAATAGTTTTATACATTTCTACAACATTTTAAAAATCCCAAGCAAGTCCTGTATATTTATCTTTTCAGCTATTATTAAACAATCTTAATTTAACAATAGGGGCATTAGAGGCTGCAGCAATCCTGAAGGCGTGGAGCATTAGGCAGGAATCAATCTGGGACTGGGCACTCATCCATCACAGGACACATTCATGCACAAACCCACATGGGGCCAATTAAGAATCACCAATTAACCTAACATGCATGTTTTAGAGATGCAGCACTTTTAGTGAATAACAAACTTATCTAGGTCCAGCTCTGAAATATTTAAATTATTGCATTATGAATGACAGACTAGAGCTGTAAAAAATAGCTAATTTGTCTTTAGTTGAATAAAATCACAAAGTAAATTGCATGTTTAAAATAAAGCATCTATTGTTATTTTGCTGTAATCCAGAAATGTTTTTGTTACACTGATAAAGGAGGTACCATATATATAAAATATTGGATAGTATGGTGCTAATGATATATGTGATATTCATACCAAAAAGCTTTATTATACCAAAACAAATGCAGTTTTGGATATTAAAGGATATTAAATGTGAATTTTTATTTATACTAACCTTTGATGAATGTAGTAACAATAATTTTTGATTATATGTGTATGTATGTGTACATACATAATCATGAATATACAGTATATATAGTATAACAACAAATGGCTTATAAAAAGGGTGAAAAAATCTGAAAGAAATCTGCTTATCTATTGAACACTGGACAGTATTATCTTCTGTATATCTATCCTTTTATTTCCTCCTTTCTTTCTTTCCAATTCAGGGAACCAGGAACCTGTCTAAAAATGCAGCACCTATACCTGCACGGGGCACTGGTCTAGTACAGGATTTTATTTTTGTGTCAACAGTATTTGGTTTGTTTTTTGATATGATTTAAAATTTTCTAAACTGCATTGACATGAATTGGCCAAAAGAGGGCATTGGTTCATTTCACAATGGCCTACATTTTTACTTGTGTATGAATATAAAAAAATCTCAATGGAGTAAAAAATATGATTATATCCAAATTCAGAGATTTAGAACTGACTGAAAGAAAAAATTACACAGACACACATATATAGATATGTATATATATATATGCATAGTACCAGGCAGAAATACATAAACTGCATGAGTTGTAACTTTGTTTAAATGTCTCATTGTTTTATCTCATTGAACATATATATACACATACACACACACACACACACACACACATATATATATATATATATATATATATATATATATACACACACATATATACTGTATACATATAGTGCATGAGCAGTATATTCATTCTGCATGTAAATTAACATTTTTTGTATTTTCAGCTATTTGAGCATATGTACTCCTTGGTACTGAGTTTTCTAAGCAATTCATCATATCAAAATCACAATTATAGCTTTATTAGAATGACAGCTGTCTTAGTTATTAGAGTTGTCATGGTGACTTGATGTTACATACAGATTGCTATTGACATGCTAACTCTCACTGCATATGCACATATTTCTGAAGCTTTTGAAGGCAGTCATGCATTACTATTTAAAGCTATTGTGACTGACAAGATAAGCATTGAGAATAACTAATTGCTGGACTGTAATAGTGTATTATGTTTTGTAACTATGTTTTTTATAATTCTGGCAATGATGTTCTATTTCTAATATTTTATGTGTGTGTGTGTGTGTAAGTATGTGTCTGTGTGTAATCTGGGCTGGAACTCCTTTATTAGTTCATTCTTCTATCATTTTTTAAGGGTGCTGTGTGATTTTCATCTAGATAAATGTAATGTTCTAGGTGTAATATGATTACACCTGCTTATTATAAGGATATTAGTTGGTTAAAAAAAGTTTTTTTTTTAAATAAAAGGAAATAATATTCTTGTCACAGAAGACTCTGGTAATAATAAATAATTGATTCCCTTGATGAAATTTAAATGTATACATCC